>NC_051847.1:155714987-155742578 GCF_002237135.1 Teleopsis dalmanni | reverse complement strand
CAAAAGACTTAAAGAATTTATTGGATGCCGTGATTTTAAATGGTTTCGAATGATGATATTGAAGCTAAACAATCACTTATCAGAAGATTAAAACTTAATTGATGGTAATTATTTGATTCGTACTTCTAAAATTTAAACTCCTTTTAAAAATCCTTCTAAAATTTGCTTCTATGGATTTAAATGTTTGTTCAGAAATCTTAGGTATCGAAGAATGTTTATATGACGTTTAATATCAAAAACCATCATATTTAATAATTAAGTAATTCTTGAATAATTGCAAACAGAGATGAATAAAAAATCTCATATCCTGGATTATTATCATAAAACGAAATATAAATGAATTATCACAGGCAGTAATGCGAAAGTGGTTCCGAGGAAGAATAAGTCTCACCAAAGAGGGGTGTTTTAGTCCTCATACTATATATAATGTTAGGGAGTCGGGCACACCATTCCAACGACGGTCAGTCTGACGGTACATAAAGCATTTCACTTCCTTACCAAAAAAAAATTATCACAAATCTTATAGTTTGCAATAAATACAGTCAAAAACAGTTAAATCGGCGTTGAAGAAACCGAGTTAGTGCGATCATTATAAGCGATAGTCGTTAATATAAAATAAATTATAGAAAATTGTAGTTCCGTTTATAACAGTATGCTGTTGTGGGATGTCTCATTTACATATTATTTCCCTACTGGGAAAAGTAATCCACAAATTTTGTTTGGTGGCTACATTTGGAAGCTGCTAAGATTCCAAAAATAAAGTATATGCCAGCAACTGATAAAAATCTCATCCACTCGGACATCGAGTTAGTTACTAGCTAGTATACTTTCGAAGCTGTGAAGAACTTCATCTATTTTGGCAACGCCGGAACAAACAACAACGGTGTCAGCCTAGAGATCAAACCGTTGATCTCTAAAGCCGTTGTCAATAGGTGCTATTATGAGTTGAGTAGGCAATGAGGTTATAGTGTTCTCTCTCGACCGGCAAAAATTACGTTCTATACGTAGCTCGACCTAGCTGTGCTTCTGTAAAGCACATAAGTGTTCTGTATACGCTATCAGAGGAAAATGAAGCAGCAAGACGAGATTTTGAGAGTTCTTCATATGATCTTTGTTCCTCTATGAATTGGCGATGACTATCGCATTCAAATAAATTATGAATGAATCACGTATGAGTCTGTAAAAACTTTATAATTCATCGAATTAACATTTTGCGGCTTGCCTAGCTTGATCTTGTCGTTAGAATGAACGACGATGATTCAGCAAAAAAGATATTTAGAAATAAATGAAGGCTGTTGAAAGAATTCATAGAGGTAGACCGTGCTTCCGGTGGAGCACTAACCGCAATTGATGTATAAGACTGAACACGATGTGCATTCAGCTGAGGTGCCCCGTCGGCTGCGTCCTACTGCGTCTTTACAGTCGTCGATGATTTGTTTTAAATAATAGTTATCTTTAAATGTTTAAAAAATTTATTAAAATTTGGTCACAATACCCGACATGTTTTTATATTAATGTCGCTATAAAAGGTTGCAAATTTTGTGATCGTATACGGCAAAGCAAATTTGGCTTTGAAACTATCATTATATCCAGCTAATCGTTATAGCTGGTGTCATTGTAGGTAATTTTTAATTTATATTCTTTAAAATATAGCAAAAATATAAAAAAGAGCATATAGTATACCTTTTATGCCAATAGACCTACGTGAATCCATATGATCGCCGGTATAGCCTAATATAAGATTTCAATGGGTGAAGAAAAGTTAGCGGAAAAATATAAAAAAAAAATAATGAAATTACAGCATGTCGCTAGTTTCTCAAAACAGAAATGCCTGTAGCTTATATATAAACATGCAATACCAGGATAAAGGATAATAAAAAAGGTAATATTCAAAACTCATATTTCTATTGTTTCTGCAGATTTTAAATACTTTTTCTAGTTTTTTATGTACACATACAAAAATATTATTTAATTCTATTGAAAAACTTAAGATTTGGTAATTCCAAAGTTTATTGTAATAAGAAAAAGAATTTTAATTTTTTTAATGTACTTCAGCTCCGCAAAGTATGCAGCATTTAATGTTACAATGGCTCCTTTACTTGGTCTTAAATTATTAGTATCAAAATTATATTCAAATTACTTAAAACATTTTATGTAACCAGAATTTAATACAAAAATGAGTGAGTAAATGAATATTCACTATTATAAAAAACATCAGTATTCATCATTTAAGAAAAATTATTTAATAATTTAATAAAAACATACAAAATAAAAATATTTTTGACTAAGTGCGGTTGCGGTTTTTATCATTTCATTATTAAAACTCTTTTTGCAAAAACAAAAAACAAGAAAAAATGATAATAATTGTACTTACGGAACAATGCTCAATTTAAATGTAAACACACAAAACGCAAGTTATGAGCTACAAACGGAGCATAGGAATACACACCACCAACGACAGGACTAAGCCCCACCAATGCCATTTGAGCCACCAACAGTACTCATTCAACATAATAACCAAGAAGCTGAGACGTGTAACTTGAAATTTTCAAAAGCAACAAGCAACCGAGCAGCAACTGAACAGCAACTGAGCAGCAACTGTAGTACCACTAAAACTGGGCTAAAACAACAAACAATGAGAAATGTTGCCGTTAGCATTGGCAACATTTCTTTTGTGTATGCCCGGCAATCAAATAAAAACCAGCTGCGTTCGTGGCAAAAACAACACGTTACGTTCCAACAAAGGAGCATTCATTTCAAAAAGGATACCAACATTTTTACACACAAATTTTTATACTATTTGACTAAGAATAATATTGAAAATGTTTCAAATAGTGGACAGCATTCATGATCTGATAGATCACTACAAATGAAATCTTTAATTTGAAATCTTTATTATAATCTATTATGTATTATCTATAGATTATTATAAAGAAACTAACTTTATAAGATTTATAAAAGATCAATACTTTATATTCTTTTATACATTATTGAGAAACAATTAAATTGGTAAGATCGACAGAACTATAAATAATTCTTACAATCTAAAAAATTATCTAGCTATAAGTTTTATTGGATTAAGTGAGATATTGTCAATTCTATTATTATATGGACAGTCAGGCACTCAATTTTTGAGGCGCCGGATATTGCTCAGTGCGTAGGTATTACACTCCTCCTTGTGATTTTGTACAATGATTCGATACATAAAGTCAGTATTTCCAAATATTTTGTATTGTATTCCACACAAAAAATAATTTAAAAAAAAATCCTCCTACGTATATAAGGACCTTTCGGAAAAGTAAACAGATCAGTTGATTATTTATTTTTATTTCCAAGCACTACAGCCACTATTATTACCACTACTACAGCAGTTCGAGAATGCCGGGCATTCTTTCATCAATTAGCTAGTCGTACCAGTGTCTAACTCACTTGGTTTCCTGGATACAGTGACATCTCGGGCTACTCGGACATCAGACGAGCTTGCCAAGGCAAGCACTCTATTTTCTGAACTTCATTTCTCAAATATTGGTACCCCATTTGCAACAGTTAAACTGGCAATCATACAAAAATATCTAAGCATTCCCCAAGCAAGATCGGGCAGATGAACCCTCTTGTCAGATTTCCATATTGACCTGGTCTAAACTAAATAAAAACGCATCAGTAACCTGTTCGATACTGCAGTGTCGGTGCTGACGGTTCACTGCGTAATAGGAAAATATGCTACGAACCTGGGTCTACCTTACAATGATTTTTGTTAAAGTTATGTTTTTGCGTATAAGGAGTAAACTGGTCTCCATTACATGTGTCAGTGTCCATCTTTAGCTAGAAGAAGATCTAAAATCTTCATGATCCAGTGCTTTGCGTAGATCCCCGCAAAGTTGGCACAACACCACGGCAATTAATGGGAGAGTCGTGTCTTTCCGCGTTGCTCGTAAACATTCATGTACAAATTCTGATTCTGTGATACTACAACGGGTTTTTATTTGAGCTTAAGTGTGCTTTGGGCATAAGGCCACCTCTCCAACCTAACCTCACATGTCCCCATTCAAATGACAAAAGATGAACTTTGTCTTTCATCTTTTGCTGTTGCTCTGGTAATACTTTGTAATGGTCATAAACATCGAGACTGACTAATAACCGTTATTCCTGAGCTAACCATATCCATTTACATCGTTGATTATAAATTAATCCTTTACAATCAAATTGGAGCGTATGACCTATATTGAAAAACAATGACCTAAGCTATTAGTTAGATTCAAAAACTGGTTGATCTAGCTTCCGCACCAGTTGTTCAATTAAGAATTTGCAAAGCCACAATAGTAAGATTAAACTACACTAAAAAGTTGAACGATCTGATATTAAACACGTTCGCTTAGGACCGGTCCATAACCTTGACTATTATCATAATACATACATTCATACTATAAGTCAACAAAGTAGTAACGAACTTTTTTAATGCTCAGATATAGTATGCATATAAGGCAACTATTTAGTTTGATGTGGTATAGTATGTTCAGTGTACCATATATATAATTGGAAACTACTGCTATAATCAGTTTTGGTCATACTAAATGCGACTTCTAATTGTAGCTCCTCATGTGATTTAACATTGCCTTACACGTTGTAATCAGCAGACTTTATGTGATAATGAATAGCGACCACCAGAGGAAGTCAGTCATTCGTGGAGAACAACAATAATAAAGTCGCCTTCTAGCTTTTTGGCTGGCTTGGTTTGACTTCAGTTGCTCGTCCATGCTGAAATGCCATACGAACGCCATCAAAACAATGAGGAATAATTAAAACTCGCCCTTGAACAATTTGTACGTTGTATTTATGTTCCAGCGCGTATCTTTCACTGGTAATTGTATCTATGCGAGCGCATTGTGCTGCTTCTCCATTTGTGTTCGCTTAATGCTGATATGGTTGCTGTAGGTTTGTTGCATATTCTGTACTTTACTCAACTGTAGTTACTGTAGATACTGTAATATTCCATATAGAATTACTGCTTTGTGCTGCTACCAACAGCACGCTTTTCACATAAATTAAATTGAGTTACGAGAGAGCAAAAATAAGTCGCGTATTGTAATTACGAAAAATTTTATTTTATCATCATCTTGTTGAATCTATTATTTACGTTATTGTTGCACACTGGTTAACTGCTTAAGAGCAGATAGTGTAGGGTATACACTATCTGGTTGGTATACCATTTCTTTGCGCTTAATTTTCAGAATTTATTACTTAGCGTTGCTGAACTACGATAGTTCATATTAAGTTTACTCTCATTTATTTATATATTTACTTTTTTTTTTTCTGCTTGTTATATGAGAAATACAAAATACTTTTGTTTTTGTACTCAACTTTACTATTTTCGGTTTTTTGACAAATTATATTCAGAATACAATTTTCTAAAAATAGTCAATTTCTTTGTAAAATTTTTTATAAGAATTTGCTCATAATCTAATAAAATTGTATAAAATAAAATAAAATTAAATTAACAGAATAGTATTGAAATTTAACAATTTAAAATAAAAAAATATAATTAATTAATTAATTCAATTATTGTACAGCTAGTTAATGATTTCGTTCTAATATACACACACCAAGTAAAATTGTTAATAAAAAAAAAACTTTCATAGCAAAAAGTAACAAAACTCCAGAAATATATGCGAACATAAAAAGTCAGGTACGGCTTTGGATCAGTTGGTTAAGGTGCGCTGATTCTGAGCTTCACATATGGCAGAGCCCGAAATCGATTCCTGGTACTTGCAGTCTCTAAAATAATTATTTACGAATAATTAAATACAAGAATTATTTCCAAGACCACTGTTGATGGGTATTTGGCAATACTCGAAACAGCTGTATGGTCAGTCAAAAATTCAATTAATTAAATAATATAACAGTAGTGTTGTAGTTCACTACTGTTTGAAAAAACCTCTTTATTAAATTAAATTAAAATAAACAGAATAAAATAAAAAAAAAAATAGAATAACATAAAACATCAAAAATAAATAAAATATAATAAAATTAAATAAAATAAAATAATATAAAAATAATATAGTATATTCAAGTATAACATATATCCACAATTTTTCAAAAATTGTTATACATTTTGTAAGTTTTTGCTTATAATCTAATAAAATTTTATAAAAAAAAATAAAAGAAAATAAAATGAAATAAAATAAAATAAAACAAAATTAAATTACATAAACAAACAAAAAAAGTGAAATAAAATAAAAGAGTATATGGTATATAATATATTAATTTAATATATAAAAAATTTCAAGTAAGTAGCTGCTTATAATCCTATAAAATTGTAAATAATAAAATGGAATAAATTAAAATAAAATAATATAAAGTAAAATAAAATTAAATAAAATACAATAATATAAAACTAATAAAATAAAATAAAAGCAAAAAATATACAATAAATTAAAAATAAAATAATATATCCAAAACAAAGAATTTTTACAAAAATATATTATACGTTTGTACTATTATTATTATTATTGTTAGAGGATATAGCACTGCCACCGTCGGGTCTATTGTGCCCCCTTCTGGGCTTAGAGTAGGTCTTTAAGCCCTGTTGCGTCAATAAAAAATAGTATAGAACCTACTTTACAGAGTTTTACTGCCTCTTCCGTAAGAATATACATTCCTAGGAGCCTAGTTCGTATGTGCATTAGTGCGGGGCATTCTAACAGTAGCGTGACCGACTCCTCATTCTCTTCACAAAATCTACAGTTTGCATCCGTAAGTATACCCAGTTTTCTAAGGTGGTGTTTTAGTCTACAGTGCCCTGTTAGGATTCCTGTGATGATTCTAAGTTTTTTTTTTGATAGGTTCATACAATCCTGGTATCTCTTATTGTTATAGGTACCAATAAGTGATTTGGATTGTTTTAATTCTGGAATATTATCCCAGTAAACCTTTTTATTCTGGTTCTCCTTTATTTTTATGAGAGAAAGAAGCGTGCTATTTCCTAGTTCACAAAAAGGTTCCGGCCCCATCATCGATGTGGCTGCTCCTTTCCTGGCTAGTACGTCCCGGTACCCAAAGAATCGACACTTGATTTGTTTTGCCAAGCAGATTTAGCTTATAAAGGCAGTCTAACACCAGTCTTGAGGTCACCTGATGCGAGTATAGTGCCTTGGTCGCCGCTTGGCTGTCTGTCTGTTAAATAGTCTTTAAATCTCGTATATCAAAACGTCGTCTGACTATTGTCAAATATTATTATTATTGATTTTAGGACACTTCTCCAGTAATTTTGATATTAACCTACGGAAGTGCCTATTTTACTTTATAGAAGCTATGGTATTTTTAATAGACACATTTCGAACAGTCGTGAACAACAACAACAAAAAGTTTATATTATTTCAATTAACTGAGTTTTTGGCTGACCATTATTCAATTATTTTATAGCAAGTATTTATTAATAAACCTTCACAGCCTTTTAAACCAACATATTAAAATCGATAATCATGTAAAGCATATATATATATATAATGGTTTTACAGCAGTTACTGGATTACTGTAAATCCTGGATTACTGGATTCATTGCTCCAGATGCAACAATTTTGTTGGTTGATATAATCAAATCATTTTATAGAAAGTTTTCAAAAGTTTAACACATCTAGCAGTTATTATGTGATCCATATTCTCAAATAACAAGCCTTGAACTAAATATATAAAATCTTTAATGTCAGTTTTCTTTAGTATATGTCATTTAAACAGTGCCGCCTAATCAACACCATGAAATAAAAAACGTTTTATTACAAATAAGCCTATTATTCTTTAAATTTGGATAGACAAAATATTGTATAAAAATGAGAGTGAAGAAGCTTCAAGTTTAAAAAATAAAATATATGTGTATACTTGATTTACTATGACATATCATAGATTTATTTTCTTTTTATTTCAACTCATATTTCTCTAAAGAAAAATACCTTAGGTCCTATATTTGTCCTTTAAGAACTAATGTATACAAAAGATAAAGATAATGTTACCACTAGTTTATAACTAATTATGTCAAAATGCATTATTAGCAATATTATTAAAAAAATCACTGTTAAAACAACTGCACTGCCTAGCACTGACGAAAAAAATTCCTGAAATTGCTGGATATCTTATATAGGATGAAGAAATAAGAAGCAACGATGGAGATTGTATACTACAATTTATCGAAGAAATAAAACTCAAATTAATAAAATTCAAAATTTTAAATTATTTTTATATTGTTGAAAAATAAGTTTAAATAATAGATCTCTAGATTGTAGCATAAGATCTCCCAACTAAGTAATTTGCCCATTATTGTCTATATTATTCAAATTTAAAACTCAGAGAGTACTTTACCTTTATTTGTTTACTTAAAATGTTTCAACAATTACATAGAAGAAGTTGCTCAAAGTCAGGCTCTCCGAAGACACTTCAAAGTGCCTTCGTACACCCGCACAAACAACATGCTAAGAGACCTTAGAATAGACCCGATCAAAAAATATATAAGAAACAGAGCCCTGAAGTTATATGCGAAAACTGACAGGCTATCCTACTTAGCACTATCTAATCTTAGAGTAATCACTCTCCGCACGGTGAGGTACGCAGATCTTCGATCAATCATTGAATAATCATTAAGCTTATAGGGAATACATAAATTAGTTAATGAGATGGGTGGGAGCCTGTAGTACCCCCAGTTATCAAAGAGTAAAAGTGCCCAGTTGCGCTGATTCAAAAAAAGGATCAACATACATAGAAGATAAATTACAAATTATTTCACTAACGTAATCTATGATAATTCTACACGCTTACAAATTTATTACTAAAACTTAGTTTTTTCATAATTAAATACAGTCACATATTTGAGTTTTATTACTACAAAATAGAGCGGTTTCAAACAGTATTAAATTCGAACAACAAAAATTTGTATTTATTTTTAATTAATTGTATTTTTGGCTGATCAAACAGCTGTTTCGAATAGTGCCAAATACCCATCAGCAGTGGTCTTGGAATTATTTATTATATTTAATAATTCGTAAATAATTTTTTGAAACATAGAGATAGCGTTAATTAACCAACTGAACCAGAGCCGTACTTGACTTGTATGTTCGAGCTTGGAGTTTTGTTAATTTTATATAAAAGTTCAAATTCGCTTAAAGTGTTGTATTAGAATGGAATCAAAAATCAGCTATAGGATAGTTGAATTAATTAATTATAGTTATTTTTAAATGTTTAATAGAAAACTTAAAATATTTGTTCACATTGTTATAATTAAAATAATATATTTTTCATATGTTATATTAGTAATACATGTAATCTAGAGAAAAATCTAGAGAAAATTTTTGTCCTAAATATCCTTTATTTAGTGTGCAATGTTGTTGTTCATTGAATTTTATAATTTTAAACAAAAAAGATAGGCGCACTTTAGATACCCTACTTATCCCTTTTCTGAATAACCGTTCCAGATTAGGTAGTGTCATTTTAGTTTATTGGATTAAAATATCATATTTTGCTACATTATTAAAATGAACTTTAATTGTTTGAAGACGCACTACTTATTCTCCGTATCCTTTTTTTCCTGTCGAGAACAGGTAGTTTGTTATGTGATCATAAACACATAATTCTTTTACGTAATGAGTTTAAAATATTCGCGATAGATATTCGTATTAATTTAGATGAATTAAGGTTAAACCAAGGAATTTAAACATATTAGTACCACTTTTTAAATTCCTGAAAAAATATACGAAAATGAAATTATGAACTAATTCTTTAAAAGGACAACTTTTCAAATAAAAGGACAAATCAAATGAATTTGAATTTGAATGCAATACATTTAATAGACTTGGATCTTCTATTCTTTTATGTTTGTACAAAAATATTTAATCAGGTAATCGCGAAATTTTTCGCATATTAAGGTTTATATTTAAGAGGATTAAAAGTCTTCCCGAAAAATGAAAATAGCGCATAAGTGAGATTTTAGGTAAAAAACATATATCAAATTCGAGCTGATTTTGCACTATAAAAATCGTATGCACAGGAGCATATCATCACTACAGATTTTGCTTTCCATCACATCACATATTAGAGATAGAGTAAAGTTTTTACTGCAAAATGGATGAGAATCAAAATTTATTAGAAATCATGGAAGAGACCGAAGGTGCTGTGAACTCCAGCAATTTTGCTAATAATTCACAGACATGGAGCATCGAAGACGAAAAGGAAAACATCGAAGATTATAGTAACTGTCCAAGTAAGTCGCAAATACTCATTTTTATTGTTATATTATAAAATATAAATTAGTTATTTATTATTACCATTTTTTTTAAATATTAAAAACTAATTAAATTACTTTTTTCCCCAGGTGGTTTTCAAAAATACACTAAAGATGAATATGACGCAGCAATTGCTCTAATGATGTTGAGCGAACGGGCTCCTACTGCACTAGTGCAACTGCAGCCACAGGAATTTAAAACCCCGCCAGAAAACTTTGCAGCAATCTCTGATAGCTCTTCAAACCAAAAATGGGCTCAGCAAATGGGTTCAGCAGAAGTAAAACTTCGACGTAACAGAATGTCAATTAGAGCACGCAGAAATTTGCTTAAGGAAATTTTAGGTGCTAAAAATATCAAAAATTAGTCTGGGATAAAATTCTTTAAGAAGTCTATAATTAAATTATAGATATAAGATATTTTGATGTTAAATCAAAATATAAAGTTCCCTTAAAAAAGTGAAAGAAAATTATTCAAATTATTTTGAATGCAAAAAAAAAAATTAAAATGATTTCAAAAAGCATGGAAAACCTATTCAAATTCGTTTGAATTAAAAAAAAATTTAAAAAGAAATTGCATAAATATATGCATAAAATATTATTCAAATCCTTTTGAATATAAAAAAAAAAAATTAATGAAATTGCGTAAAAATATAGCAAAACAAGACATTAAAATTATCAAAGTGATGTTTCAAGATATTAAAAGAACATGTGGGATATATCTATTTTATATGAACTAGAAAAGGATGTTTAAAAGAGAGTGTTGTGCTTATTTATTGTCAGTGAAAGCATTAATGAATAATTAATTTTAAGTTCTTTTTTTGAAATGTATAGGCGCATTTATAAAGACTCCTTTATGTCAAGCTAGTTCGGTAAAGAACTAAGTACGCAGCAATCAACTATAGCCAACCTTAAATACAAAATATGCAGTCATCGGCTGAAAACTTGATGGTATCTACATTCCGGAATATGCATGGTATAATATTCATCGACGGTCTTGACACCTTGGCCACAGAAAACACCGAAATACAATCAACAGCCAATAGCATTACTGTTAAATTTAAGAAATAAAATCGACTAAGAATGCACCCAAATGATGAAAAAGCAGTGATGTTTCACCTCATTTGCTTCACATATTCTACACATCTGTCAGATCAAGCGACTATTCGCTAAGCTCAAAAGGATGCTTCCAAAAATAAATTTGGTTTGAATAATGAAATGATCACCGAAAAGCTGGTTTATTTTTAAAGTTTCCATTATTGAATAGTGTGTTAGTAAAAAAAAATATATTGATGAATAAAACTGAAACTTATCCAAGACAAAGTGTTATATTAATAAATTTTCACAATCCCTCTTAAGAATTTATTTGATTCAATTCAAATTTTTCTTAACTTTAGTTTATACAACAAGATATGCCTCCCGAAGCAATACTGTCAAGGCGAAACTTAATGACATTAGCTAAGTCTCATGGATCCTATGTCTACGTCTGAAAACCATAATAGCAAGAATTATGCGATTCAAACTCATGAGATAAATCTCACTATATTATTGTGTCTTCAAACGAAGAGCTCCAGATACTTTCCGATTTCCTGTTACAACTCAGACTTGTAAATATAGAGGATCCTCTCAAATATAGAGGATCAGATCAAAAATGTCTAACAAATTGCAACTAACTTGAACCTGTCAGACTGTGACAAAGTTGCTTACCAATTCTACCATTCAAAGATGCCTACCAGTTCTGCAAACGGTAACAAAATAGTTTTATCCAATATCATCTATGTACAATCTGCTAGAATAAAAATAGTGACTTAAAAATAATTTGAGAAGCAAGCGGATCGAAGTAAAATTAATGCAAATTAGCAAATTGACGTGCAAATTGAAACTAAACAACTTAACAACATTAAGTGAGTAACCTTTAAAGGATAATTATAGCAATCATCGATAAGAATAACTCTGACTGCGTGATTACTGGATAAATAAAAATTTTTTGATGAGACACTTGACATACTCAAGCAAAAATCGTTCCTATCCCGCCAATGGTTAATTTTAGGACCATGTGAAATTTGTTAGTTGAAAGGCAACATACCATAGTGTTAATTTATACCGCAATATAATATCTAAATTATACAAAGTCTAACCAGGCGATAAGTTTAGAACTGTAAAGAGAAAAAAAATTGGTACTGGATCTTAGTCACAACCTCAGAGAGTTTTGAATCGCTGTTGTTTCACGCATCCCATAAGTAACTTTGCTCCTACCTGAATTCACGGCAATATCGCACGCAATTTCCAAACGATAAGACAAAATGCCTTAGGAATACATTTGGAATATCTGAAGGATCTTAACACAGCACTTAAATAATTCAAACTATTATTAATCTTCCTGTTCAATACAATTAGGTATAGGATGGAATATGCAGACATACTTGGTCAGCAGGCCTAAATTGGTTGCTATAGGTAATGTAATATCCTAATCTAGTTAGCAGGTGTATACATTAATAAACAAAATTTCAAGTTAAATAACTTGATCTTGATCTTTTATTCTTGAAATGAAAAACTTTTTTTTAATTTAAGAAACGATTTGTTAATTTGAATTTTGACTTATTAAATTATAAATTATATATTATAATTAATTGAATTATAAAATCCTTGACAGCTTTAAAAGAATAGTCGCCAGTAATCTGAGTAACGCACATTTCTGTCAAAAGCCGATATATCCTTGATTTGGTGAATTTAATAATATAACAAACATAACTAAAATTAAACAATAACAATAATAGATTCCAAAGTATGGGTTTTTCAAATCAATTTTATTAATAATGTATGTAGTATTCAATTTTTTAACTGCATTTGCTTCGAATTGTTGTTTAATTGTGAGTTACTGAAAATGTTGTGGACCAGAAATAGCATTCGGGAGCGCTCCAAATGGAAGTCTAGGTCTGTTTACTTTATATATTTATATTATATATATCTATGTTTTATATATCTTTATTTTATAAATCTCTATATCTACTTCTATTACTTACTTTAC
Organism: Teleopsis dalmanni; assembly: GCF_002237135.1. Classification (NCBI taxonomy): domain Eukaryota; kingdom Metazoa; phylum Arthropoda; class Insecta; order Diptera; family Diopsidae; genus Teleopsis; species Teleopsis dalmanni. The sequence goes on along the minus strand of NC_051847.1, from coordinate 155,729,292 downwards.
CGACACTACGACTTTATTTATAAATTTATATTAGGTGTATTCGGTCAATCAATCAAGTCAACATCAAGTCTCTTGCTGACAAATTGCTGATCTGTTAATCATTATGTTTTCACAATTAACAAATCTTACATATGTACATAAAACTCAATATATAATTTTTTTGCCATAATTTTCAAATTTATGAAACTTAATTATGTTTAATCTAATAACTATTTTAATTTTGAATTTTTGTTAACAGACAGCTTTTGGCAGATGGAATATGGATTAAGATTAGGTTCATATTAAGATTCATAATAGACCGCTTCTGACTTTAATATATTTTTTCTTGCAGACTCTTAAATAAGCGACTCCTTTTCTCATTTACCTAACAGAGTTGTCGTTCTGATTGATTTATAGAATTTTTTTGAATTGTTAGGTTGATTTATCCTTACCTATTTTATCCTAGAAGAGTCGTGCTCGCACACTGACAGCTAATATGTGCATGTGCATACAAATGCTAATCCTGTGAAACTACAACTTTACATAGATCATTATTTGAGCTTAAGGCCGCCAATCCAACCTGCCTTCTAAATAATTTAACTTTATAACTGGTTCGTTAAAGGAATAGAGTTTGGAATATTCGTTAAGATTTCTAGTAAAGGTTTACAATAGACCATTTATGATTTAAATATATTTTTTTTTGCAGTCTCTTAAATAAGGGATCGTTTTTCTCATCGACCTGTCGTGCTGCACTGTTTATAGTGATTTTTATAATTGACAGGTTGGTTTATCCTTACCTAATGTTAGAGTCGTGCTTTCAGTGTTGCTCGTACGCTGACTGCTATTGTCTGCGCATGTACATACAAACGCTTATTCTGTGGTACTACAGCGTTCCACAGACAATAACTCCGACTCACCTACTTAAATAATCATACATTCTATAACTAGTATGTCATAATAAGAGAGTAGTGTTGTTGTTTGGCGTAAAAATTAGAGACTTTCGTTAGAGACTCGTTGGTTTCTGCTGCACGTCAGATTGGCTACATACAACTATTGTTGTAACATAATATATCAATAGTTATATTTTGTTTATAAAAATTGTTTATTTATTATTTTGTCTCTTTATGATAACTTTGCTTACAACTTTTAATACGAGTAAGTTAGAATTTATGAAATGCAAGAAAATATACGATGTACGAATATATACTAATTTGCTTAGTTTTCCGCTCACACACAAAATTTAATTTTCTAAAGTTATTCACCTGAAAATTAAATTTCCAAGTAAAAGAAATATTTATTTATACGATAAATAAAAATACATAAATAGAAGTAAACTAAGAAAAATGAATGAAATCCAAAAAAAAAAAACAACAAAAAAAAACTTGGAAACTTTTGTGCTCGAACCCAAGCGGAAGAAATATAAGAAAAATGCAAGTATTTCGCAAATGTTTTTTTCCACTTTATTGCGATGTATTTACGCTGAATTTCCAGGACTTTGGTGAAACTATGTGCGGTGGTGCTGCGCTACAGTCCTTTAACTTTTGCCGCTTAGCGGGAACATAGTCCAGAGATACGATGTCTTGCATTGCGTGCCTCTACGTCGCTAGGCGGTGTGCAGATACAAAAAGTGTTTATATTATGCGATATTTGTATGCAACTAATAATAGACAAGCAAGGAATGGCAAGCAGCGGCACACAGCACATAGCACAGCTGCAATCTGCACACAACTTTGTGCAAAACTAAATAAATTCAATAATAAAAACGGCAGCGGGGCGTTGCTGCCGCCGTTTGCCCAAAGCAAAAAGGTAAAGTGCGCCACAAAGCAACTAAACCCATTCACGCACACATGCACGCACCCACACACTCTCGGAAAGTTCAACGTTAACACTTTAATCAGATAAAAATAAATGCGCGAATGGGCATGAAAAATGGCAGCGCAGCTTCTCAAACTTTTGCTGCTTTTGGTGCGGCAGCAAACCCAACAAATTCGTGGGGTTGGCTACTGGTTGTTGATGCTTGTAATGAAAAATGGCAGCAGTGGTTTGCGAAATTTTTGTGCTGCTTTCTGCTGTTCAAACGCCGCTGCTAACTGTTGAAGTAAAGTGCTTGATGAAGTGTGCAGCGCTGCTTTCAAACTTTTGCTATTTTTCGTGTTGCTACTGCTGCGCTGCTACAAACCAATATTAGTGGACTTGTGCTGTGTTTATAATGCAAAATTGCACCATAGCTTTTACAAGTTTTCAGGTTTTCAGTTTTCAGTTTCCCCTGCCGTCCCAACTGTGCTTATGCAAAGCAGCTGAAATATTGTTGTACAGTGCACGTTATTTTTGTGGTGCTGCTTTTAGTACAGCTATGCTGGCATGCATACTGCAGCTAGTATTCATGCGAGGGGCTGTTAATGCTCATTATGATCAGGAGAGAAATAATAATAATGACTTGCAACGAAAGAAAGCAAAACTTTGTTTAAACATTTGTGGCGTGCCTGGTAAGAGGATTGCAACTGAAGTTGTAGGTGTTAATACAATGAGCGCAGCTGAAGTTGTTCGCATTCATAAAAACGGCTACACATTGGCATACTAAACGTCCAGATACTTTGGCAGTTGCACAGACTTAACTGCCACATCGAAGCCATTCAATTCGCTGTTGTTTAAAAAGTTTCCCAGTTTATGCGGCAACAAAAAGTGCTCAAGACATAAAAGTAAAAATCCGATTGGACGTGTACAGCATCTGGTGCTGATTTAGCTTTTGCACTTCTTTCTCTGGTTGTCGGTTGTCGGTTGTCTGTGGAGATTATGTTGCATTATCACCTGTAAATCCTTATTGGCAATCAAAAGTTTGCTGCAATATTGTTTGTTGTATTACATCAACATCTTTTACAATTTTTATTTATTTCTCAACTTCACAACTTTTCAACTTTACTACGTTATTTTGTATTTCAGTCTCAGTCTCAGCTTTTATTTTTATTTTTGTTTTTATTTTTTGTTTCTATTGAAAATGTTCGCTAAATTTTCTACAGAAAAAGTTCGAAGTAAAAAGTTTAAGTAAATCAATTGAAACCAAAATCAAAAATAACTTTTAATTTAATTGATAACAGATTTTTTTTCTTCTCAGTATTGAGATAAATCTTTTTTTAAAACATTTCTATTCAAACAAAACTTCTAGCTTTTATTTGGAGTAGTAAATTATGCACTGAAAAGAAAATAATTTTCATTTAAAATAATTACTTTTTATGAAGATTGAAACTTAGATTTTCTACCATAAAACAGAAAGAGGGGTAATACATGTGCACTAAAAGGTACACAAAACACACAAAAAGTACACAAAAAGGTGCATAGGAAACTGCATTAAGAGATACACGAAAAAGTGCACAAAAAGGTGCACTAAAAGGTGCACAGGAATCTGCAGTAAAAAATACACAAGAAAGTGCACAAAAATATACACAAAAAGGTGCACAAGAGAGTGCACAAAAAGGTACACAAAAAGGTGCACAAGAAAGTGCACAAATAGGTCCACAGAAAACAGCAGTAAAAAATATACAAGAAAGTGCACAAAAAGGTACACAAAAAGGTTCACAAGAAAGTGCACAAAAAGATTCATATAAAAGTCCTCAAGAAGGTGTACAAAAAAGTGAAAAAAAATTTGTTTGACCATACAGTTGTTTCATATATTGCTAAAGGTCAGTGTAGCACCAGTGGTCTTGGAATTATTTCTTGTGTTTAATTATTCGTAAATAATTTTATTAAGACTGCAAGTACTACGAGTTGAACTCATGCCCTGCCAAATTTGTTGCTCAGAGTCAGACTTGTATGTTCGCATTCGAATTTTTGTTCATTTTCTGTGAAAGTTCATTAACGAATTCATTTGAATTGTTGTATTAGAATGAAATCCTAAACCAGCTGTAAAATAATGGAATTAATTAATTTTATTTTTATTTATTTTTGGTTTTTTTTTTTATTAAATTGCAATGCCATTATTTTGTATAGTAGTAGAGGTTAATTTTGTATTGAAATATAACTATTAAAAATAAAAATAATAAAATATTTATAATATGTTATTTTGTGAAATTTTTAATTGTTTTTATAATTTTTTTAAATAATCATAATTTATCATAATTGTAAACTCATCATATTCATATTCAATCTATTCATTTTTTGTTTTTAAGTTTTTAATAAATATTTTTTTAATATTTATAATTAATTCGTTTGTGAAACGTAAAATAATAATTTGTTAGATTTATTTTTAATTCTTTGAAATTTTTATTTTCCTTTAGCAAAAATCTTATTAGTGACAACTTACTTTCTTAGTTTCCGTCATCACCATGTCATTAGAAGAAATATTTATAAGAAGATCTCTGTTCAGAGCAACTTATTTGTAGAATGAAGACATTTTGCAAAGTCACTCCTGCATACTTAAGTTCTTTTGTGATTTATTTATTTTGTATTTATTATTAAGAAATATATATTTTTAAATAATTTTCATGAACACTTCATTACATTCTCAAACAATAGGCAATTATTAAAAATTCAATATTCAATTAAAAATAAGCTTCCTTCTCCATGGTTGCAAATAAAACATTTATTGCCAATTAACAATCAAAATTAAAAATATTTACTTATATTTTTAGAATTTAGGAATTTGTTTTTATTTATAATTATGATAAAAATTCTCGGAGGACTTAAATGAACAGCAACAACAAATAAAGAAGAATTTCCCAAAAATCCGAAACAATTACTAATTTCGAATTTATTTTTCCAGTCATTGAAAACAAAATTCTTAAGTAATTTTTAACAGGATGAAAAGCAAAATTTATTGTCCTGTGGCGATAAAAAAAACAAGAAAAACTAAATATTGTTAACATTTTGTATGACAATCTTTACGATTTTATTGTGTGCTTTTGTGCTTAAGGTTTGTTTTTGTGTATTAAACAATACAAGCAAATTGAGATGTGTAACATGCAATCAATAAATCATAAAATCCCTTAAATACCAGAAAACATAAAATTTTAGAGTCACTGACAGACACTGACATACAGACGTATAGACAGACAGACGGACTAATATTGTGCCAAAATCTAAAAGTCCTACCCACCTTAAGCAAACATACCCACATAGCAGAGCACATACTATATTTAGTCAAAATAGAAGAAAGATTGTTTATATGGCAACTGTAGGGAAAGGCTTACAAATGTTTTCCCATGTCGATATAAAGAACGTGACTTTATTACTTTATTGTCAGTTGCGCCTGTGGTACCACATGGTCCAGTGAGTTTGATGGTTGATATGTTGATATGGGGTTGAGACTTTTCCTATTGCTATGCCATTAAATTTTAGGTAAGGGTTTGATTTTTATATGCCAATTTTAGAACAAGTGAACTGAATTTAAATATCTCGTTTTGTTTTTTGTGGGCAGATTCCACAGTAAAAGTTTCAAGGAAATACCGAAAAAAAGCGCCACATCGACATGATTGAGAAGTTATTACATTATATTGTGAAAATACCACAGATGCTAATGATTTCCAAAATAGCCATTGAATGTGTTTACTCGTACATTGTTATCACGCGTTCAATACATTAAAGATTTGTGGAATCAGGTAGCATATGGATTTTCCTCCACAAAACGATTTATAAATATTTCACAATATATAATCCAGTTCTACTTAAGTAATTTATTACTACTTATGCGACTTTATCATATATATATATTTTTTTAAATATTTTAAAAAATTAAAAATAATAAATTTGATATATCTTACTTTTTTCACTTTTAAAATATTAGATGTCTTGCAATAAAAATCTAGAGCTGAATTTATTTATTTATTCATTTGTGAATCAACACTAAACTTTATTTTAAAGTTAACGATAAGAAACTGGACTACTAGGTGCATCGTCCTAGAGCTGAATTGTATTTTAACAAATTGAATAAAAGTCATATATAAGAAATTTTTTATCACGACTAAATTTGTATATAAGAGGTTATCCATTTTATGGTCCTAAAACCTTGGAACATTTCATTAAGAAATGTTAAACAAAACTATCCTCCAAGACAACATATATTTAATTTATGGTTTGACATTTAACATTCGATGAATGTGTAGGAATACTGAAGACTTACTACAAAAATCATGACGGTTTTCAGCATCAAATGTTCTTTAATGTATAGTTTAAGTTAGGGTAGGTAATACCAGTCATTCTAAGGGTTCACTTAAGCTTATTTGCCCATTGGGTGACTGTTAAAAAACTCAGAAGTTTAAAAACCAACTTGAACTTTAGCTTAGATACATTTGGAAATTAAAATAATAAGCTTGTTATGTTTCAGCACTCGATTACTAGAAAATAATTGCAACCAAAAATCTTTCAGAGTCTAATGACTGAGATCTTCTCAATCCATTTGTAAGATACACTTTAAGTGGGTTGAAGTCTCAAACTTCAAAAAACCACCTTTAGTAAAGCTTGGTGTATAAGTCAACAAACAAAATTGACGCATATGAGGTACTCGTGGCGTAATAACTGTGGAAAGACTAACCATACAGTAAAAGTTACTATATGATATTATATTCGAACTCGCAGTGTGATAGGATAGTACTTATTTGTAAATTACGAAGGTGTGACATAAATCGCATAGCTACATGATCATACATGATCATTGTATAGCCATATGATCGCACAGCATACTACATGATATTGTTTGCCTCAAGATATGGATCTGAAAAGCTGATATGAGATCTACAAAATTGGCTAAATTGTTTTCTCAGTGTGAAGCTTATATGATAATGGATGTCTGGTTGTAAATGTAAACTTCTATTAATTTTAAATAAATTCAAAAATTCAAAAATTTAAATAGCTATATTCACATAGTAAACCTATGCAATAATATTTTTTAATACAAAAAAAAAAAATATAATGGAATGAGAATTATAAATTGCACAAAAGCCAATTGAAATGTTACAAAATTGTTTTCAAAAGCACAAGATGCCACGTTAAGTCCTTGTGGATGCTGGCGGCTTCTACATTTCTACATTTCTGCATTGGCACTCCAACTAAACAAGCTTAAAGACATTACGCGTTGCACATTGCAAATTGCATAAAAAAGGATAACAAAATAAAACAATCGAAGGACGAGCTTTGCGAACAATAAACGTTTGGCAACATACTTCCAGCTGCACTGAAACGAGCAGTGCAGTTCAGCATTTCTGTCCCAGAATATGGAAGGTAACCGTAACAGTCGATGGTGCATTTACGATGTAAGCCTTAAGTGAATCAGTAGTTGGAATACTATCAGTTGTATAAAGTATCGCATATCGGTTGGAGAGTAAAAATTACGAAACAAACATAATCCCATGCTTAAAATATGTACACAAAAACTTGCTGAAGATACAAAACGCACAATTGAATCTGGAATTTTTCTTTTATATTAAAAGAATGTTTATCTTTAATGTTTTTATTACAAAGAATATAATGTCTGTTTATTTAAATCTAAAGAAATGGCAAAAATATCTATTTAAAAAAAATATATTTGAATTTATGAAATCATGAAACTTAGGGTTCGTATTTGCTCACTCATGAGCAGCTCAGGCTCATGAGCAAGAGCAAATTCTTATGTGAGCCCAAATTTGGCTCATGAGCGTGAGCCCAAAATTGGCTCATATTGAAGAGCTGCTCACCAGCGTGAGCCTTCAAGTTGCTCATATTGAAGAGCTGCTCATGAGGTCTCACGAGCCGAGAGCTTACGAGCTCAACTGTTTAATAAAAAGCGATTTATTAGTTTATTTGCTTTATTTATTTTTATAAACGTGATATGTGAAAATATATAATTTGAAATTGACTTAGCTTATTATTATTTTTATTAAAACAATATAGTTCGAGATTATTAATATTTTAAATCTTTTTTAATGACATGTTTTCACAAAAAAAAATAATAATCAAATCTTAAATTGGGCGCATGAGATCTCATGAACCGGAGCTCATACTCTTGCTTACGAGCGTGAACCCATTTATAACTTAATTGCTGCTCTTGCTCGTGACCGTGAGCGTGAGCCATCGTATGAAAAGAGTTTTTTGCCGGCTCATGAGCCGTGAGCAGAATGAGCCAAAATGATCCGCTCATGGGTACGCAAATACGAACTCTGATGAAAACTAATAATGCTACATTTATATTGTCATTCATTTATAATAAATAACTTTACTAGGTTAACCGTTCATAAAATAATAGATCATGTAATGTTATTAAAGACTAAAAAATGAAGTGGATCAGTTGCTTTATCCAAAGACTTAACATTTTCATTATCTAGTAGCTACTAAGGCGGTATATGAATACAAACTGGATTGTATTCAATGAAACATTTATTTTTTCATTTAAAATTTTTTCAAGAACTCTGTTATCACTAGATAAATCCAATATTTTCATTAAGATAATCTTTCATCAGCTTTGAGTTGTTTATAGGTATGTAGGTATTAAATAATGTTTAAATGATTAAATACATACACAAATATGAACTAAAATACATAATTTTAACTCAAACCTTCGATAAAGTTTGGCACAAAGGATTGTTTTGGAAACTTAAAATGTACTTTAAAATGTAATTTAAAAAAAAATTCTTTTGTCCCAGATGCATTTCCCATTATGGCCGCTGTATCTCAATGTAGTGTACTGGACCCCTTACTCTATCTAATTTTTATAGCAAATATGCCAACCAGTAACTATACAATAACAACAACATTTGCGGACAATACTGTCATCTGTAGTCTTAGCGACTTCCCAATCAAAGCCACAAAATCAGTTCAAGACACCTCAGAAAATTAAAAAAATGTCTTGATCTCTGGAGAATAAAAATCAACGAAACGGAAAGTACACGTTTAACCTTCAATCTACGATGAGATATCTGCACGGACCCTCGTGTTAATGGAAAAGTAATACACCAATGCAATGACACAAAATACTTAGGAATACACCACGACCGAAGGATTACGTGGAAAAAACACATAGAAGCAAAAGTAACTCAAGTAAAAGTCAAGAACTGAACTGGCTAGTTAACGAAAACTCTAAACTTAATCTCACTAATAAAGTGCAACTTTACAATACAAACTCATATGGACCTATGGAGTTAAACTCTGAAGCTATGCTTCTCCATCAAACATTGAAAAACTGTAAAGAGCTCAATCGAAAATCTTTCGAAAAACACATAGAGAAGACCATTTCAAAAAGAAATCAAGGAGTACGGAAAAACGTGAAACGAGCTGAAGATTTTGGCGAAATCAAAAACTAGATGGAAGTGCTTTATTGAGGCCCTATGCTCCAATGGGAGATACCGAAATTAATGATAATGAGGATGATAATTGAAGAATAACACCCGACATGGAAACAAAATTAGATAAAGCTTTGGCTAAGAACAATTTATTAACTATTATTATTATTGAAGTAAGGATATTAAAAAGTTAATGTGTTCTAAACCTCAATGGATCTATTTTAGATCGCCTATACATATTAAGAACATTTCCAATGATCAGCCAACATTTATTTGTGTTATATTCGTTATGTCTACTCTTTTAGAGGATATTGCGAATTCTAAAGCTCCATGGAACTGTTTGATGGGTGTCCTCGGTATATTAAGAGCACTCCCAATGGTCACCTGACGCCTTCAAATTCTTAATATACACTCGTTTTACTTACTCCGTTGGCTTTTATAAGAAACTCAACGGTACTATATATCTTTTTTAAATTTCCTTAGATTACAAGGAACATTCCTAATTATCAACACATATACTTTTAAGTTTTTTATATATAATCGTTAGATGTACTCCTTAAGATCAGATAGTGAATTTTAATTCAATTTACAAATTTAGGTTTTTACTAGGTATTCGTTGTAAATACTCACTATAATAATCAGTCCACACTTTTAGTTCTTATCTTATATATTCATTGTAAATAATGAATATATATAATATAGGTATATATCCTTAAGGTATGGTGCTAAATTGTATCCAAAAAAATGTAAAAAAAAATTCGTAGTAGTACAATTTTAATTGTTTGCTCAATTTCGAAGCCAAACAATGTCGGATAAAGCTTGAACAAATATGTTAATGGATAAACTGACATTATTTGTGTAACATGTATTTTTAACACCACATCCGCATCCGGCTAAATTGATACTACACCTACTCATGGCTCATAGTCGTAATTTCGAACTCTTTGCCGCCAAAAATATTGCATTCTTCGGAACACAAACGTTGACATCCTGAAACGTTGGCACCAAACCACAGCACAGAAAATTGCTAGGACTTTCGTAAAGCAAACGTTGTTTTTGCTTCAGCAACTATAGTTGTTGTTGTTGCTGTTGTTTTACTATGTGATGTGATGTGATGTTGCTTGTTTTGGTGGCAATTGCTGCAAAATGTAGAAATTGAAATTATAATTGCAACTGCCAGTGATTCTGTTTTTGATTCTCATTTCAATTCTAATATTGTCGTTGTCGTTGTTGTCCTTGTTGTTGCTGCTGCCGTTGCTGTTGTCGTTACCGTTGTTGTTGACTTTGTTGTTGTTGTGGTGGTTATTGTTGCTATTGCTGTTGTCATTGCCATTATTGTTGTTGTTGGTGTTGTGTATGTGTGGGTGTTGGTGTTGTTTTATCACGGCTTGACTTGTTGTTGCAACTACATTTATTGTTGATTGTTGCTATAGCTGTTGTTGCCATTAGTACGAATATTGCAGTAGTAAAGTTTGTATTCACCATTACCATTGTTTGCAATACTCATGGCTGTTGTTGTTGCTGCTGTTGGTGATTGTTGTTGTTGTTGACATTTTGTAGTTGCAGCACCACTGGCAAAAGTGTAATTTACGTTGCTAGCAATTTCAATTGTGCGATTGTCTTCTAATTTTTATTTTATTTTATCCTTAGTTTTGCTAAATGTTGTAATTTAAAAGGTTATTATTATTGTCTTAAATAGTCATTATAAATGTTTGCCAAAACATAAAGTAAACATTTTTCGTTTCATTTTGGTTGTAAGTAATTATTGCAGCAATCGAAATGAGTTGAATTTCTATTATGAGTTTCTATCACAAATAACAAACGAGATTTCTCATTTATTTACTTTCAGTTCAAAGTAATTATTTGTGTCCTTGCCCAGAACTTATTGCAGTCAATTTGGGTCAAAAGTTAATGAAAAGTCAAAAATCGATTAGATAGCAAACGAAGAATTTAAGATAATTCAGCAAATATAGAAGAGAGAGAGTGAAATTCTTCATTTATTGAAATAAATTTTTTTTTTTATTTACCCATTTTTTTTCCCAATGTCAGATTTTAATAAAAAATTTTGATTGCCTAATGCTTGTCTCAGGTTCATATTTCGAATTATATATATATATATTTTTTTTTATAATTTTTTTTAAGCGGATTTTTTATTTTGCCCATTTTTCACCTGCTTTCCTGAATTCTTTCTAAATAAATATTTTCATTTAATTTTAATTTCAATTTGATTCGTTCTGCTTCTTCTTTGTTCAAATGCCTTAAAGAGTTATTGTTTGCTTAGTAGCGTCTTTAACCTTAAATGTTGTCAAACAGAAACGCAGCGTTCTGCAGAATGATTGACATTTAATTTAATTCTTATTTTTTCGCTTCGTCGCATAGTTAAATGTTTGCTGTTGTTATTTGGATTTCAATTTGCTGGAGATACACTGCTCTACTCCACTTCCTTCACTTCCTCCACTGGCCGTAGACAAAGCGAAATTCGTCAAGTTATCATCAGCTGCAGCATTATTTCAGCAAACAAACTTTGTTTAATATTTACTCAGGAACACAAAGCGTTGGACATTGACTGAACGATTGCTCAATATGAGGAAAAGTGGAAAACTTTTTCTTCCATTCTGATTATTTTCCTAAACTAATTTGCAGTCAAAGTAAATAGTTTATGTCTTTTACGTTTCCATCGAAGGTGCTAAATAATTACATTTAAATGAAGTTGATTGCCATTTGCAGACATTTAACTAAATGAGAAAAAATACCAGTTCACTGCTCTCACAAAAACTCAATTTTAATATGTTGATTTGGCATTATTCCGATTAACTGAATATGGTGAAATCAGCATATCAACGGATCTTAGTCAAGACAATTATTTTGAAAAAACTTTTTCTTCAGGCTTATATGAAAACCATTAACATTAAGTAAACGCACCCTCTGGCATAAATGGTATATAGATACAGTAATCCCCCCTATAACACTGTATTCGTATAACACGTTTTCATAACACACGATTTCATATTACACAATTTCATATCACACGTTTTAATATCACACGATTTCATATCCTTCATATAATACATGTTTTCCCTCATAAAATGGAGGGTTCCCACGTCATATATCTGTACTGTGAAATTTTTACAGAATTGTACAGTTTGTAATCAATTTCGCTTACGTTTGCACATATTTCGTTCATAACATTGTTTTTCCTCAATATTCGATTTAAACCCACTCTAAGAAGAATAGTTAAACATGAATCATTTGTACATAATGCGTTATACGATGTCCGATATACCATGACGATTTTCCTATGACGCGAAACTAATCAATCGTATTCAATTAGAGTAGTCAATGTAAAGATTAACAGCTTTAAGCCCCGAAATCGCAAGAAGTAAACTATATGGGCATATAGAGTGGTAGAAATAATTTCTTAAAATAAATAATAAAATACGTTGTCAAATCAGTGTACTTGGTTTAATTTGAAGCAAGTTCATTGTTTTGTAACATAAAAAGTAATAATAATATCACTGTGTGACACTAAATACTCTTCTTTAATTTACCAACGGAGCCCGTTTTTGTCCTAGTCTAGACTATGGGTCTATGGAAATGCCGGCTTAAAGTTCAAAAGTTGAGATTTTAGAGATTTAATGAAAGATTTTTATTTTAAGAAATATATGAATTTGTCGCTACTCGCTACTAATGAACAGATAAACATTTTCGGCTTAAAGGATGTTTACAGGATATTCCCAAATACTTCTCTCCTTGAATTTTCTTTCAAAAAGAGAAATGTTCAAATATTTATTAAAAAGCTCATATAAAATTTTTAATGTTCCATTTGTTGTTTTTAAAAAAATTGTAATTTTAATCCTCACGATCATAGTGATCTTTTGTAGTGATGTTTTTACGAAAGTAATATACTCTGTAAGAGTATTAAGTGATCGCTGAAATATTTTAATGTGTTTTAGCTTATTTTTATTAGAATAATATCGGAATTCTTATTAAATTCCTATTAAGTACGGTTTACGTAGTGTTTTTTTTAACAAAAATATCAAACAGTACACTATGTTTGATAGTGTACACTGTACAGTTTATTTTTGGAAGAATAGGTGCAGTGATAAACATACAACATTGACGAATGCAAATATATAGTCTGAAAAATGTAGTTTATTAAAATGACGATAAAAAACTGACTTTTGAGCTTCGTGCTCTGGACAGTCTCTTGAGGAAATACCGAATCGGTGTACCCGAGAGAGTTTTTCGTCGGACATCGGGGTGATTTTAATGAGTTGAAGTCTCACACTGATTGGCCTTTCGATTGCTTAACACCTTGTTAAACAAAAAGTGTATAATCGGTCAGTAGTTTTTTCATTCTATATAGTTGTTATTGATTTTTAGTATTCTGCGGTTTTATTGGTTGTATGCCTTAGTTCTTCAGAACTGCATAGAACATAAAATCGATATATTTACTTTTTTTTAGACATACTTTAAAGATAAAGAAAATTTCATTCATTAAAGTTTTTAAATGGCAACTCAATTAACGATTCTTACAAGAAAAAGAATTTTCTCAATAACAAAGCTAAGTTGTCGTGCTATTTCAACCAAGTTTATTTGCTGCCAAATGTTTACTTAATTTTACATAACTCCAAATTGGCATTACACGTAGCCATTGTGGTTTCGTTTCAGTTATTGGAGTAAAATCTGTCTTTTTTCCAAGCAAAACAAACAGTATCACTAACAATGTCATGTGAGACAAAAGCTCCGCAATAGCAAACAAGAAAACGAATCCGGAGTCGCTGAATAACGCCTCTAATTTTCATGTTGACAAAAACGATGAAACTGATCAAAGATACACAGAAGGCATAAATTGCTTCACTGTATTGATTTCAATTGCAGAACAAAGCAGGAAGCCTTCGGTGCCCCTACGCTAAGGATTTTCCAAATACAAAAAGCAAACATAACTTCGCTCAATGGATTTGTAAGCCATCCGGAGTACAAAAGTTGAATTTCTATGCGAGAGATGTATGAAAATCGCCTCAGGAAAGGTGTTCAACTAACACATACCGGAGAACTTAACAAGCGCATACATAAAGATGATT
>NC_051847.1:155712563-155714887 GCF_002237135.1 Teleopsis dalmanni | reverse complement strand
TACGACTAGCTAATTGATGAAAGAATGCCCGGCATTCTCGAACTGCTGTAGTAGTGGTAATAATAGTGGCTGTAGTGCTTGGAAATAAAAATAAATAATCAACTGATCTGTTTACTTTTCCGAAAGGTCCTTATATACGTAGGAGGATTTTTTTTTAAATTATTTTTTGTGTGGAATACAATACAAAATATTTGGAAATACTGACTTTATGTATCGAATCATTGTACAAAATCACAAGGAGGAGTGTAATACCTACGCACTGAGCAATATCCGGCGCCTCAAAAATTGAGTGCCTGACTGTCCATATAATAATAGAATTGACAATATCTCACTTAATCCAATAAAACTTATAGCTAGATAATTTTTTAGATTGTAAGAATTATTTATAGTTCTGTCGATCTTACCAATTTAATTGTTTCTCAATAATGTATAAAAGAATATAAAGTATTGATCTTTTATAAATCTTATAAAGTTAGTTTCTTTATAATAATCTATAGATAATACATAATAGATTATAATAAAGATTTCAAATTAAAGATTTCATTTGTAGTGATCTATCAGATCATGAATGCTGTCCACTATTTGAAACATTTTCAATATTATTCTTAGTCAAATAGTATAAAAATTTGTGTGTAAAAATGTTGGTATCCTTTTTGAAATGAATGCTCCTTTGTTGGAACGTAACGTGTTGTTTTTGCCACGAACGCAGCTGGTTTTTATTTGATTGCCGGGCATACACAAAAGAAATGTTGCCAATGCTAACGGCAACATTTCTCATTGTTTGTTGTTTTAGCCCAGTTTTAGTGGTACTACAGTTGCTGCTCAGTTGCTGTTCAGTTGCTGCTCGGTTGCTTGTTGCTTTTGAAAATTTCAAGTTACACGTCTCAGCTTCTTGGTTATTATGTTGAATGAGTACTGTTGGTGGCTCAAATGGCATTGGTGGGGCTTAGTCCTGTCGTTGGTGGTGTGTATTCCTATGCTCCGTTTGTAGCTCATAACTTGCGTTTTGTGTGTTTACATTTAAATTGAGCATTGTTCCGTAAGTACAATTATTATCATTTTTTCTTGTTTTTTGTTTTTGCAGAAAGAGTTTTAATAATGAAATGATAAAAACCGCAACCGCACTTAGTCAAAAATATTTTTATTTTGTATGTTTTTATTAAATTATTAAATAATTTTTCTTAAATGATGAATACTGATGTTTTTTATAATAGTGAATATTCATTTACTTACTCATTTTTGTATTAAATTCTGGTTACATAAAATGTTTTAAGTAATTTGAATATAATTTTGATACTAATAATTTAAGACCAAGTAAAGGAGCCATTGTAACATTAAATGCTGCATACTTTGCGGAGCTGAAGTACATAAAAAAAATTAAAATTCTTTTACTTATTACAACAAACTTTGGAATTACCAAATCTTAAGTTTTTCAATAGAATTAAATAAAATTTTTGTATGTGTACATAAAAAACTAGAAAAAGTATTTAAAATCTGCAGAAACAATAGAAATATGAGCTTTGAAAATAAACTTTTTTATAATCTTTTAGCGATTTTCACTCAGGGTTTTTAAATGTCTTGTGAAATTGTTATAGCGTTTTTATATATGAGCTACAGGCATTTCTGGTTTGAGGAACTTGTGACATACTGTAATTTCATTATTTTTTTTTATATATTTTTTCCCTAACTTTTCTTCACCCACTAAAATCTTATATTAGACTATACCGGCGATCATATGGATTCACGTAGGTCTATTGGCATAAAAGGTATACTATATTCTCTTTTTTATATTTTTGCTATATTTTAAAGAATATAAAGTAAAAATTACTTACAATGACACCAGCCTTAATGATTAGCTGGATATAATGATAGTTTCAAAGCCAAATTTGCTTTGCCGTATACGATCACAAAATTTGCAACCTTTTGTAGCGACACGGTCTACCTCTATGATTTCTTTCAACAGCCTTCATTTATTTCTATATATCTTTTTTGCTGAGGCATCGTCGTCCATTCTCACGACAAGATTAAGCTAGGCAAGCCGCAAAATGTTAATTCGATGAATTATAAAGTTTTTACAGACTCATACGTGATTCATTCATAATTTATTTGAATGCGATAGTCATCGTCAATTCATAGAAAAACAAAGATCATATGAAGAACTTTCTCTCTCGAAATCTCGCCGTGCTGCTTCATTTTCCTCTGATAGCGTATACAGAATACTTATGTGCTTTACAGAAGCACAGCTAGGTCGAGCTACGTATAGAACGTAATTTTTGCCGGTCTAGAGAGAACATTATAACCTCATTGTCTACTCAACTAATAAT
>NC_051847.1:155705025-155712463 GCF_002237135.1 Teleopsis dalmanni | reverse complement strand
CCGGAATACACACTAACTACACGAATGTTTAGTGACAACTGCACACGCTATACACACTGACCGTACATGGCTGTGCTGACATTTTACTTTTGATACTACCGTTAGAAGTGTACATGTTTGCATTTGTATTCAATGTTCTTTCTTCTTCTCTCTCTCTTCTGCAGGTGAAGCAGCTCGGAAATAAATCAGTTTCCTGGATACGTGTACGAGACGGTCACATACTCACTGTTGACAGGTAATTAAGAAATTCTAGCTAAAATTTTACTGCTTGTAATTTGAAATAGTTAATGTTGCATACCAAAAGTGCAACGGTGTGCTCACATATGTGCAAGTGGCCAAGTGCAAATTAAGCGCACCAAGCAGCGAATATCCACTTGATTTTCGAGTCCCGCATGTGCTGGAAAATTGCAAGAATTCGTACTATGGCAATGAAGGAAAATTGTAATCATTTCGAGTGTAAATACATGCTTTCAGCTATGAGGACTGTGAGAATTAAAAAAAAATTGTGGGAAATGTACATCACATATATTCAATAGAAAATCAATTACTTAAACATTGAATTTGTTGAATTTATAATTCATATCAAAGGTATATTTTATTTAGTATATAATTTCGATAAAGGATTTTTAACGATGAATGAACTTTCACAAACAACTACTATAATAATTTTTACATTTCGTTAGATTATATATGCGGTACTTATAGAAATGGAGAATTGTTCGAAAGAGTAGTACGAAACATAAATGAACTTTTCTTTATCTAACTCAATTTCTGTATCATTTTTTTTTTATCAGAATGCCGAAGAAGATAAGCAAGAATCCACAGTTACAGTTCACAATTCACGTGAGAATACTCCTTTAAACTCCTTTAAATTGATAATCTAAAGAAGTATATTTGTCATCAATGTGATATATTTTTATAAGCACCGTATATACATAGAATCTAACGAAATGTGTTAACTAATCGTTATAACCAGATTGGTTTAATTCTTCTATTGTTCGAGACAAATATGCAAATAAGTATACATACAATTTCTTATGCAGCTATTGAAATTAAATATATAATATGATTTTCTGTCTAGGATCTTAATACTTATATATTAAATATAATTAAATTTTATACTTTAAGATAATTTTAAAGCTTGTTAGCAAATAATTAATAAGCGATAAATTGCAATTAAAAGAGAAAGAAACCGATTATTACCAAATACTTTTAAATAATTCTTAAATATTTATTCTTTAATTGTTAAAAATACTGATATTAAACGTTGGTGCTCTTCCAATAATATTAGTCTAATGTGAATTTTTATGGCAGTGCTTAAAATTTAACTAAAAGCTGACTATGAAAAAGTACTATTTCGCTTGAAACCTTTTACAGTCAACTTATATGGTTTATTATGAAAACTATTTAATTATTTTGGCTCACAGATAATGATGATGCAAAAACTTAAATCCCTTTTACATTAGGATTATAAAAACTTTGTAAGTTTACTAAACTTTTACGTTATGATAAAGTCTTTCGTAAATGCGTGGAATGAAGTAGTATATAGTATAATAAAAATACTAAAATTTAACGTAAATATTGTGAAATATACTTGTGTACATTGTAAATCAGATTAAATTAATGAGAAGATGGATTCAGTTTAAATAGCTTTTCAATATCGAACTTTTGTAAGGTTATTAAAGCCCTTCACCTATACCAGTATTTTTAAGTATCTGCTAATCTGTTAGAGAAAAAAAATTTCTTTTTATCAAAAATAAATTCTTAACGAACCCTCATTGTTTAAAAACAATTATTTTTTCACTTTAATCACTTTTTAATAACTTTAAGTACTTTCCTTGTTCTTCGTTCCACTTCTTAATACTTTTCCTTACGCTTTTTACTTTTCAATTTATATAAAAAATTCAAAACTTGTAGACAAGTTTGTTAATTTTCAGTCGAATTAAACAAAAAGAAAAAAAACTGTAGAAAGATATATTACAAATTATATAAAAACATTTAAATGTAACATTAAATTTATAAGAAATATATCCTTACATAGTTATTATATATAAATCATTGATGATTAGTATTTGGCAACATTCGAAATAGCTGTATTAATTCAAATTAGTGAGCTTTCGAATAGAAGTAAATTGCATCAACAAAAATTTTTATTTATTTTTAATTAATTGAATTTTTATCTGACCAAGCAGTTGTTTCGAAGACTGCTCAATACCCATCATCAGAGGTCTTGGAAATATTTCTTATATTTAATTATTTGTTAATAATTTTTTTGTTGTTTCAATTTACTACCATTCAAAAGCTCTCTATTAAATACAATAGTTTCTATAAAGTCATATCATAAGTGCCGTTAAAATCAAATTTGATATTAATTAAAAATAAAATACTCTTATATCACTACCATTCAAAATTTTATCTATTAAATAATACTGTCTTTTAAGAAAATAATTTCTTTCATTATAATTAACTGTAAAAAACAGATTTAATATTTAAATTAATTTAAGACTTTTTCCCTTTATGATGAATAATTATATTCTGAATAACTGAAAACTCGTAAAAATATTCAAATAACCTCAATAGTGTTTTTATATTCTTTCTCTTATAATAGATTTATATTATTCAACTTAAATACATAAATGAAAAATAATAATAATTAAATGATCAGCATTTATGGATTACTAAATACACGAGTCTCTTAAATATCCTTTAAATAATATAATAAATAATAGTATTCTTAAATAACGCATTATTAATCATAAAATAATATTGCATTACAACTCATTGAGTAAGTATAGTAAAGGTAGTAATAGTAGTAAAAGTGGTGGTAATAATATTGACACAAAACTCAGATTTGCAATGAAAACTTAATGACTGCTTGAATAGTTCAAACATGCTTAGCACATAAAATATTAAACAATATATCCTGTGGCCCAGCAATGGGAATGATTGCAGTATTTGGGAGAAATGTATGCAATTGGCATGAGAGTCACACTACATTTAACTGCAATTATGCTTGAAACGAGTGCATAGTACATTTGTGTGGCTACAATCCAGATTACAACACTTGAGCTATTAAAACAAATATCAAATTACAATTTAATTTCGTATCTTACTCCAAAATTCTAATAAGCGGAATAGCTAGTGCTCCTTGCCAGTTGACAATTTGTTCATTTCCTTTGTGTCCTTTCGATGCACATTTGCAATTAAATTTGTAATTATTCTGAGATTTTCAGTATCAATACAAAATTTATTGCTTTTCAAATGGTAATATAATCCGTAGAATGGAGATAAAACCATCTGATTGCTAAACTATTGCTTAAATAATGAAGCAATGTAGTTAACAAATTTATTATATTCTTAATAGGTTTTAGGTGTAATCAATCAATTTCGCACATAATTTAATTAATTGAATTATTATATAAACTCGAACTCAAATGAGATATGAAATATTAATATAAAATAAAATTTAAAATAAAATTTTGAATCTAAAGAATGGTTAACATTGAATGTCTTTATAGTCGCTGAATAATATTTTATATAAAGGTAATGGTTTTCAAACTGTCATTTTGGCTTCGCGTAATAGTAAAAGAGTAATCAGTTGGTGTAATATTTTTTTTTATATAATAGTTTTTAGATTGAACTACATAAAAACTCCTTTAAATCTAGAAATATTTAATATGTATCTTCTGCTCAAAAAGTACCCGGATTTTGTTAACTTCTTAAATAATATTCCTTTCTCAAAAAATTGCTTTTTTGTTATATTGGTACACCCTTTTCTGACATATGATACAAATTTGAGCGCCATCTGTCAATTAGTTTGTTTACAGTAGCTGTTAATGTGAGACTACCTCTAGTGCATTTAGCGATTTTTACTATAGAAAATTCTTGTTGTACGCGATTATTTGACCAAACACGGCACCACTGTCATCGCTCACGCACCATATTCGAAAGATCTGGCGCCGTGCGACTTTTTTCTGTTCCCGAAGCTCAAAGTGCGCCTTCGTTAAGCGTTTTCGGTAAGCGTTTTGAGTAGATTGAATCGGTAAAAGAGAATTCGCTGAAGAAATTAAAAGCCATATCTTCACGGGCCTACGAAAAGTGTATGGAAGATTGGGTTAAGCATTGGCATATGTGTATCGCTTCAGAAGGAACATGAAGGAGATAAAAGGAGATAAAATAAATTTGAAATAAAATTTAAATTTGTGTTTTATATACACAAATACTTTTTGAGCAGAAGGTATACGGCATTACGTTCACAAGCAACCAAATTGAATGCTAAATTTATACTAAATCTTCTCGTGTTTTTCTCAAATTTCTTTTGATATATATATATATCAATATTTGAACTGATATATTGAGTTTTCTAAAATTTTTACATTTTTTGATAATATTATTCTTTAAAGAGAATAACTTAAGTTTTTTTCCGGTATATAGCTTGATATTTGCACTATTCTAGTTTTGGAGATATACTAAAATGAAAAATATTTATTAATTTTTCCTTATATATAAGCTAATTGGAATGTTTTTATAATTGTAATTGGAATAGCAGAGGGTTTGCCTTTGTTGTTTCTCTAGATGCATTCTTAGGGTTACGAGTTTTATTCCCCTAGAAATCGTTAGAAAACGTAGTTACCTCTACTTTCTTCAATTTGTCAATAACAAATGGAAAACACTTAAATCATACATAAATTCAAGATCATACAACAAGTTTAGATCTTGAAAACTTATTAAAAGTGTCCGCGAGAATACTGCAAGATGAGAATACTCCAGAGGGAATAAGGGGTTATCTCTGGTCACTAGAATGCACGGAGGTAAATTGGGAATTCCTTTTAACATTCACGAGAATGTTAAACCTTTTTGAACCCTTGGAAAAGCATAAATTTTCTTTAGACGGAGGCCATGGAGCAGACCAAGATTCTCAAAAAAGGACATCTCTAGTATAGTTAATTGGGTCACCGCATGTGCTGAACTGTAACAAAGCAGATGTGTGGTATTTTTACTCTTTTTTCTATTACTGCGATAACACTGATTTAAGTGGAGATATATTTTCATGCGTACTCTGATTTTTTGAGATAGTCCCCTTTGAGCTTAATACTCTTGCCATGATGATATTTTATTTTTTATAGTTTGTTAAAGAAAGTTCTCCGACGTCGTCAAATGATTTATTAGTTTTTAGGTACACAATTAATGTTCAAATTTAATTGATATTTTTTCGGAACAAAAGTAATTAGAAATTTGGGAATAGTCGTAAATTAAAATCGAATGGAACCAAAACTGATAAACATGTTGATAGTTAAAATACCTGTTAACTAGTGATTTCTGTTTCACTGCTATGATTGCAAATTAGCTGCTAACATACACTGTTAAGAAATTATTTTTTTTTATACAAATGAAATCCCTCTTTTCTTTATATCACCTGTGATGTGGTCTAAAAGCGTCGAATAATATCACTCTTTTTTTTTGTTTTGGCAGTAGAAGGAGAGCATCAACAGCCACAGTGCGAGACTTTAATCCTTTAAAATCACCTCTTAGGAATATATGCGGAATATATCCACTGCAGTGTGAAAACTTCGTTCGTTCCAGGAATTAAGGAAAATAGATGAGATTAAGAGGTATAATATTTAGAGGTCTGGGTTTATTTAAACCAAAAATATTTTGCTTTTTTTGGGGTCATAAATTATAATTGCCATAAAACAGGAACTTTAACCTTTTCGAGAAATGCAACTGTGTTATGTAGCTTGCTTTTACATTTCCAGAGACTAGTAGTATATTTGTGTTTTATCAACTGTTATAGGTAAATCAATGTATACACTCTATAAGATGACTCTGAAATATATGCAAACATTGTTTGGAAGTATTTTGTTGCAACAGTATTTTGTTAGGTACATTTTCGATTCACTGGAGGATATATACCTATATGAGGCACCCAGTTGGCTGCTTTATAAAAAATGATTGAAGTTACTAAAAATGGTTAGTATTAACATATTTTAAATTAAATGAGGTGACCGCATTGAAGACGTAATATAGGCAATCTTTTAAATATTACCATATTATGAAACTATTATTTTAGAAAATGCTTAAAAATAATTCACTGACTCACTTAACACGTCTCGAAAATGTAATTTTTAACTGTTTCAATATACTTGTTATGAAAACTACATATTATTTGTTCACTTTAGATGACTGTTTAGTAAATAATATATTTTTAATCATACACAACGGATATATAGTTGTACTCTATACAAAATATTTACGCATAAAAATGTAGTAAATAAAATAAAAATATTTCCGGAAAAATACTTACTACTAAAATATGTAAGTGAGTTTAGTGTTTTTTATTGAAATTCTTTCCAACATACATAATACGTATTAGTGCTTCTGCATAATGGCTTCAAAAGTCAATTTTAAAGAAATAAAATCTTGAAACGATCGCATTACTAGCACTCAAACAAAAACTACACTGGAAGTGACATTTATATTATAGTGTAAACACATCATTTGCTATTATAGTTACACAAAGCTCTGCGCACAGACTGTGCTGTAAGGATGCACACAGAAGTCCTAGTCATCCTGCAGCAACTTACCTACTCCTACAGCAATTTTCTTTGAAATTTTATTTTCATTACTCCATGCAGTTTTTAATATGGTACTGACGTATAGTTTTGTGCAGTACATAACCGAGATGAATGGAATGGAATGTGTGCAGTGTGGAGTGTGCCTCAGTTGTGGCGCGGAAGTTTCCATATAGAGTAAGGAATTTTTTCAGAATGATTTTTGTGCTTTTTGTTCTATAAAATAAGCAGATAAATGTGACAAAAGATATTAAAGCTAAAAGAACTGAGCACTAAGCACATACAATCAATTGGCAGCGGAAGTAATGCACAGACCTGTCATTGCACCACAGCTGGAAACAATCAATGGGAACCAACATACGAGCAGCAAACTTCATTGGTTTCTGTTTGCTTAGTTTTTCTGGCATTCTTTTGTGTCCTTTGCTCCACGCCTTTCATCGGAGTTTGTGCAAGCTTGGCTGGTAGTTATGTGTGTAGGGCTATGTGAATGAAAAGTTTGCAATTGGTATCTTATCTAATGTGAAAGGTTCATTGGTTTCACTTTTCTTTAAATGTAATAACAGGAAACTATTTGAAAAGAAATAAAACTGAGAAGATATCATTGAATAGCATCGAGTGGCATTATTTCGTTGCGAAAGCAAAGTTTAAGAGTTTAGGAAACGCAATGAAATGCATACCATCGCACTAGTAAGCGCCTTCGTCATGTCACAAACAGAACGCAGCACTTGTGTCTAACGGTGCGTGTGTGAGCAGCATTAGAAACTTCAAACTTTTGTAAGATGAATCCATTACAGATGCCATATTTCTTGGAGGAAGACAGAGGAATGCAGAAGTTTTTGAATAAACAATTTACGACTTTAATTGCA
>NC_051847.1:155703063-155704925 GCF_002237135.1 Teleopsis dalmanni | reverse complement strand
TTCATATTTAAACATTAAAGTTTAGAAGTTATTATTTTTATTTAAGTTTCATATTAACATATTAAAAATATTATAAAAAATATCAAAGAAATATTAAATATGTTAAAAATGTTAAGAATAATAAAAATATTAATTTTAACATTAAAACGCTTACAGAAAATATTTATTACAGAAAATATAATAGATTATTGTTTTTTTTTGTAAATTAAAATATTAAAAATATCGAAGAAATATTAAATATATTAAAAATGTTAAGAATATTAAAAATACTAAAACATAAATTTTAACATTAAAATGTTTACAGAAAATATTTCTTATCTCTTAGATGTCTGTCTTTTATTATATGATCTTGCAAATGTTTAATTTTATGCTCATCTCAGGAGGGGCTATCTTTAAGGAATATATCATGTTAATATCTTACTGATTTAGAAAATACCGAATTTTGTTCGTCTAATTCTCATTAATTGGCTAACTAACTAAGTTAGTTACTTTCGTGGCCAATAACGAACACTTAAGAGTTACTTAACCTAAGTGTGAATTGTAAAACTATGTCAAAGTAACCTCAGAGTAAGTTTATTTGATTTAATATAATTTAATTTAATTGTGGTTATAAAAAATATTGAAATATCTACGAAGATGTTAGTGTCCTTTGTAATGTCCCTTCTTTATGCGTACTGTACTTATGCTTCCTTACTTTTATTTATATATTTTGAATTTAAATTCACATTCAATATCTTTCATAAGTACTGTATAAAATTATTCTCGAAATTTTTAATTCATAATGATTTACATTTAATCCTTTAACTCCTACAAGGAGCATAGAGCCGCAAATTATTAATTACTAGTTTGTTATTATCGATAAAAACTACAATTCCTAAGACAAATAAAATAATTTCTGTTAAATTTAGAAAAATACCAACGGGAAAATGTGTTGGCTATATATAAACGCTATATATAAATGGTTCACTCCAAGAGTTCAGTTAGGTTCGGTAAAGTAAAAATCAATCCAAGTAGCCCGTCTGATAATAATCAGAATCCTAATACAAATATAAAATCATGTGTGTTGATGAGATAAAGAAACTCTGTATCTTTGGAATAGAATCTCCCGTTTCAATTCCTGTTCTTGCCAGTCACAGACGACGATTGATATATGAGAACCTTTAGCAATATAATATATGTTATATAAGCTAATCTAATATTGAAGGTAGGAGAAGTAGATGTAAAGGGCGACATGAACTGCATACTTTAAATATAGAAATACCGTTTATTACCGATACTGGAATGTGATCTAGACTGAACTGAATTGAACTAGCTCTGTTAAAACTCTTCCGAATCGTTTTCATTTGCGTTCGATGCAGGAGACACCAGAAACTCTATTATGTCACTGTCCAGTCTTATATAGATTCTGACTTAACCTTATGGATACCCTAGATTTAATTTAACTCAGTTTATATTGATTAAATATTGTGCTTGCTTTCTTCAGCTTGTTCTAAAACGCCAAACATTTTTGTCAAAATTATTAAAAATGCTGAATCAATACGGTTTTCTTAGCTAACTGAGCTGGATTACATCCTCCTACTTCTCTTACCTTCTACTTCTCTTTTTATTTTCCTTCAACTCTACTTAATTGTAATCGTTTTCTACCATTACTCTTCATTGTAGAACATTTCCAAGTTGTATTAACTTACGAACTTACTGCAATAGGTTGCTCACATTTAGAGAAGAGATAATATCCTAGATTGAACTGAAAATATAGTAGAAAAGATGAGGCCGAATCCAGAGAACTGTTGAATGATAGAGCCATATATGATTAAAGTTCATAAAGCGAAGAAATTGGAACCAGAAAAAAAAATCAGAAACTA
>NC_051847.1:155400453-155702963 GCF_002237135.1 Teleopsis dalmanni | reverse complement strand
TGCAGATAGAAAAATATGTTTTAAAAAAATTTCTTTGTCTTGCTATGCTGATTTCTGCTGAGTCAGATACTCTTCTTGTGAAATATTATTACTCAGATGAGATGTAGAAGCAATTTTATATAAAAAATTTTGAGTGTATTTTACAAAACTATTACTAAATTTTTTTTATTAATCATTTCATAGTATTAAATATTAATATCTACTATATATTTATTTGTTTATGCATGCTCTTAATAACTTAACTTGTAAACCCTCAAGTCCCAGATGGGAGTGATCCCATCAAAATTAAGTGCAATGTTATGGACATTATGCAACTTCAGTGTCGAAGTTCTTCTTGTATAAAATACAAGATTTTCTACGTAAATACAGGGTGTGACATATTTATATTTGCATTAATCGCTTACCAACACTTTTTTATGTTGTCTGCCATATTTGCTAGTAAATTTGAATTAACTTCAGACTGGTTTGAGTTTTAATTGGCCAATTGGCTGTTGTGTAAAATTCATTGTTGACATTTCATTGTTGCTTTAAGTGTTTACTTATTAAATATATTGTCATTAAGTTTATGAATAATGAACAGCAATTTATTTAAAAATAAAAACATGAGAAAAATAATGCAAAACATTTAACAATTTTTAAAATTGTTTGGTAAACACTTGAGCGCGCTCCATTGAGCTGAGATTTTTATACAAGATAAGTTACAATAAAATTTAAAACTCAGCATAAACAAGCCAATCAGGTTACTGTTATTTATTACATGGAAAGTTTTTAGATGGGGTCAGCTGTATTTGCATAAAACGTGCATATCTCGGCGAACTCCCACCTTTAGTGCATGCTATAGTTAATAAAATGTATTAAAAAGCTTATAAAACATAATTTTTCCATCTCAATCAACCAATCTTGACCTCTTATCAAACGTCTGATCCATATCTGTAGTCTCAAGATGTATCTCAATTAGTATTCAGATGTCGAAAGTAGATATTATATATAATAAATATTTATTATGTAAAGCTTAAAAAAAGATTGTTCAGTCAACTCACAGGCCGTAAAGTATGCCTCACTCGGACGTTGCTAAATTCAATGTTGATATGTAATTACAAAAAAGAAACCAAAGCAAGGATTTGCAGTTTTATATATGTTTTTAGATAACAAATAAAAAGTTATTTAGTTAAAAAATAAAAATTCTATACGTTATTCTGTATGGAAAAATTTTCAAATTTGCAGTTTCTTTTAGCAATGAAAGATTACAATATATTAAAAATAGGCTTAAATCATAAAAAGATTCCTATAATTAAAAATTGAAAATTAAAACATTATAATGGAAAAAAAGGATATTGTCAAGACATATGTTTAACTGAGAATATTATAACAATAGAACATATGATGTTAAAGCTTAATTGAATAAGTGAAAATTACAGTCTTACTAAAAAAATATACAAAAACAAAATATCATTAAAACATTAATAAATAATCCTTAACTAAAACAAAAAAAAATTAAACTCTGTTTATAACAATTGTAATTAAATTCAAATTAATTAATTATTTATATATTTAATAAATATATTTAAATAACTTTTATCTCTAATACTGTGATCTCATGTGTAATAACTAAATTTAATTTTAATTTTTCAAATAACTAATTATTAATAATTTGTTTTAATATTAATGTATAATTTATATATATATAAATATATATATTTATATATAAATGTATTTATTTATTTATATTTAAAACTAAAAAACTAACTTGTTAAAATAAATTAAATAAATAAAATACTAAATTAAATATTTCTGTTTATAATCGCTTAAAAATTTAACGTAATTGCTAATGTATTAATTGAATTTCATTGATAAAATATGTAATAAATATAATAACATTAAATGTAAATTTAGCTAAATATAAATTTTACTTACTTAAAAAATTAAAACATAGTTTTTAGTTATTTAACTTTTGCAAAACCAAACAAAAAAAACAATAATAAAAATTTGCGAGAGTAAATAAATTAGCATATCATAAATTAAAAATTTAAATTTAAAATTTAAAAAAAAAATTGTTTTTAAAATTATTTGTATAAAATTATGCCATAAAAACAATGCATGAAACTATGTTATTTTTGTTTTAGATTTAAAAATTAAATTTTATTGTTTATATTAACTTAATTCCTTATTTGATTAAATCAATAATTTTTATATAAAAACATTTTGTGTTAAAACAAAGAAAAATTAATTGTGTTTTCCAAAAGCGATGCTCAAAGTTTTCAGTTTGTTTTTTATTTTTAATTTATTGAAAATTAAATTTTTTATTAAAAAATTTTTATACAAAAATTACAATATTTATTTTAAAAATAAATAAATAATGACATTGATTTTTTAAAACATTAAAACATATTTGTTTTTCTTTTGCTTTTATATATACACATTTCTCTTTTTTAGTTATTTAATTAATGAAATAATTTTAAATTAGAATACACATAATAGAGCTAAATCTCTTTATAATATAATATTTCGGCTCTTTCAAAATTTCAAGGTATTTATGTCATGCAAAATCTGGATAACTGTAACTATATCTTCGGCAGTGAAATAACTTATAAAAACTTTCATTTCAGAAGTATTAATTATTACCACCGGATATTACTAATTATTAACTATTAGTATTTCAGTTTTTCAGCAACTGAAAAAAATTTCTTCTTCCTTTGATCGGATAGTATGTATATCTCATTGGAGATCAATTCCAATATCAATTCTAGAGACGAATTGAGTTAATAAATGTTTCTTTAATTAATGGTAAGTGTTAAGTACAGAAAAAATTTTATTTTGCCACTAGGGAAATCAAAACCACATATCAAAAACAATTAAAGGATTCTAACTTTTTTTTCAAATTTTGAAACCCCAACTTCAATGAACTTCTGCCAGAATCTATTACTGCTCGTGTGTATATTGTTTATAAAGATTACAGTTTACTTTCATTGTCAGTATTTATAAACTTTTAGTAGGCATAATTAATACTTTAATCACAGAATTATTTTATTTTAAAGAGTTTTTATCAAGAAAATACACTTTTACTTAAGTTTAAATTTTTATACACCAATTAAATTTTTAATAATCATAAAAAATAGTGATGATGAGAAAAACATTTTATAATATAATGGATTAAGATTTTTTGATTTTTACGGGACTGAGGTCATTTATTTAATACATAAAAAGGATAAAAAAATTACACTTATTAAACAATTAATTATAATGGATTAAGTATATATTCATTGTACATAAAATATAAATTTATATCGCTCACAAAAATAGTCATTATCCAAATAATATAAAATTAAAAATTAATTTATTTCAAGGTTAATATTGACGTATAGTAATACTTTATTATTATTACTTTGGATACAACACATCACCAATATAGCCCCTATATCAATAAAGAAGACGTTCTTTATTCCTTTGAACTGAATCAATTAAGCTGCATATCATGTAATGGCAATAGATTCTTTCGGATAAATTCTTTTGACACCCTTTATCTAGTAAAATTTTGAAAATTTTGTAAGAATTTTTATTCATTAATTTTTTTTGCCTAAATAGACCGTTCAAGACTTCTTTGTTACAGATACACCACACTACTGTCTACTGTTTTGACATTTTTTAAACAGTAGAATTAATTCTCAGTTATTTATATCTGCAAAATAATTTGAAACAATTATTTCTGTTTAGGAACTCTCTTAGCATTATGTGATTATATACAATTCTGAGTCTGTGTTTGAAGTCTTTGATATTCCAACAATTTGATATGCAAGATTTAGTTAAGGTAATGATGTTTTTTTAAAAAATTCTCTTATCAGTATTATATTCTTTATTACCCTATTCTGGATTTTTTCTTCAATATTTGATTATTATTTAATTATACATAATTGCTAATGCGAATAGTTCTTCAACAGTCTGTAAACTCAGCTGTTTATTATATATAACGAGGATGCAGATTTTATATACGTCACTGACAACTATTTCTCAAACATACAGCTTTAAGAGTAATTTAAGCATATACCCTAGAAGTCTAAAGGACATTTAAATTGTATATTGTTGCCGTTCAATAACAAATGGGTTTTAAAGTGAGATCTAAAAACCAATTGATATACTCAGAGTTCAGAGATTAAAAACAAGTTTTTTTATATAAATAATTTATTTATCTATATATATAACTTGATTTTTTATTATTAATCTTAATTAATTTAAATATCCTTATTAACCTATTTGTAAGATTTTCTTTATTTTTATAGTTATTTTAACGATTTTTTAAAAATTTATCATGCGGGTTTACGTATATATTTTATGATTTTGAGTAAGAGGTACACAAGTTAATATCTTCTATTTTTAATACAAAATCGTAAAGTAATATATATAAAAACAAAAATATTAATTAAATAATAATAATATAATAACCTCGATAAATAACTAATTATGTAATTATTTTATTTAAAATTTATTATTTTTCACAACTTTTGCCATAATACACAACAAGATTAATTTATATGATTTCCACATTATTAAATATTAAAAAAAAATTCAAAATATTAACTATTATATATAATATAGAAATACTAGATAGTTATTCATAATTATAATATATAATTTGCTATTATAAATACTGTATTCATATTTGTTGAAAATTTAATGTTAAAAATAAATATTTGATTACGAATATAATACATAAAAATTAATAATTACAATTTTTTTAATAAAGTAAATGTAGTATTAAAAAAACAAATAAAAAAACCAAACAAAATAATTCGAGCAAAAATAAAATAAGATAAAATAAAATAATATAAAATAACATAAAATAATATAAGATAACAAAAAATAAAATAAGATAAAGTGAAATAAAATAAGATAAAATGGAACAAAACTGAAGCCTTAAAAAATTTGAAATGAACTCAGAGGATGAAAAATTTAGGACAAAGTCAACGAATGTTTGAATCGAAGTAAAAATGAGAGAAATATATGAAGTAATATATATATTATATATATTTAATATTGCTTAATATAAATGTATTTTTAAAGTTTTTTTTAGCAAAGAGAATATATATTTTTTACATGATATTTTTTCGAGAAGTCATCTACATACTATGTTCTCTTTGCGTAGCCGCTAGTAAAACAACACAAATTAGTTGTGTAAGTCAAAAATTGTACACAATAAGAGTTTACAAGAGGGTAGGAATAGGTAAAAAATTAAGATATAATTATAAAATAAAACTTATACAAAAAATTACTATCATTTACATTAGATAGAAAATTTATGTTTTCGATGTTTTCTCAACACAATAAGAGTTTACAACCAGTTAAAATTAGTTGAAAAATAATAATATATATATAAATAAAAATTTACATAAATAATACTAAAATTATAGAATTTACTCTAAATATTTTAATAAAAAATATTAAAATGTATCATAAGAAAATATTAGATATGTTTAAAATTAGATATTTATATTTTCGATGTTTTCTCAACTTATTTGGTGTCAGCTACATGTATTTATAACATTTATTATGTTATATTATAATAAAATAATAATAGTGTGATGATAAAAATATAATTATTAAAACAATAATTAAAATTGAAGTAGTAAAAAAAATTAATATTGGATTATAAAAATAATATTTCAAATTAAATAGCTATGAACATAATTATAAACATTATTCGTAATTTAATTTTTTTTAATAATTACAATTATTAGAAAGGTTTTCAAATATTAAAAATAACAATTTCAAATATAACTGTATAACAAAATCACTTGAAACTACTGAATTTTAAAACTATAGTAAAATAGATATTAATATATATATATATATATATAAATTTTCGATATTTTCAATATCGATTCATACTTTCAGTAAAATATTCTCAACAATTTAAAGTTTATTCTACCTGCTTAAACTGACTAACAATTAAATTTTTTGATATCTAATTGTTAGAGCTATAACCATAAGTAAAAAATTACCTTCTGAGTTAATTATAAAATTCAAACAAATATTAAACCAACAGATAATTTATTGGAAGTGACAATATTAAGTGGGCACAACGCTCAGTGTTATAAATTCAGACCCCATCCGAGTACAATTTTTAATATATAAAAAATTTGTTTGAAAAATATCAGCAGATATGAAAATAGAAAGTGATTTCTTTATTGTTTAAAATCCATTTAATAAGAAAATAAAAATTATTTAAGTACTTTAGTTTAGAGTTTACAATATGACAATTGATAATATCAAAGGCTTCCCAGTAATCATGTCAATAAAATAAGTTATATCCGAACCAAAATTAGAACAACTCCGGCTACTTAAATTGTGCTGAAATAATTTAATATTACCAACAATATAGTATACATAACTATTACAAGATATATTATTATTTCTAAATATATAAGGAAACAATAAAAAATCTGTTCGAGTAGTAGAAAGGGTTAAATACCATTCAGATAAATAGTTATAATGCTAACCATTGAAGCAGTTTACTTATTAGATTCTAAACCGTACGTGCTATATAAGCAAGTGTTGGCAACACTGTTGGTTTAGCACATATTTAAAACAATATTAAACTAAAGGCATACATTTAAAAAAATTGATATTTAATAAAAGTTAAAACTATAACAGTTTACTTAAAAATAAGAATACAAAATAATAAATAAATATCTTTATGGGTCTCTTATAATAAAATAATTTTAAAATTTCTTAATAAAAACGATAATAATAATTAATTTAAAATATTTTATATGTATTAGCACTACTAATATATTGATAAAAATTAATATAATTATGAAAAATATATAAGAAAATCTTTGAGACATATGGCAATACACGACATAAAAAAGTAACAAAATAAAATAAATTAAACTAGGACAAAACTAAATAATATGTTTATATATAAAAGATTAACTAAAATGAATTATAATATATGGTATGTACAACACATATATCTTTAGTGAACAAAATAAAAAAAATAAAATTAATATATGAAATTTTTTTTATGTTATATTTTATAGATTATTTATTTATTTAAAATGTTCGTCAGGAAAATTGTGAAATATCAAAAAATATATTTAACACAAAAATTAAATGTTATAACTTATAATGTTGTACTTTTATTTATACTTTGTTCACATACACTTTTAAAAACTATATATGTATATAAATATAAATATTTATATTCACATGTAAATACTTTCTGACCTATATATATAATGCTCATTGTCATGCTCATTTTTTTTTTGTATTTTATCATTTTCTAATTTTACTAATTTAAGAGAACTTCACAAATATTTTCTACTTATATAATTATAGTATACTATTATAAATCGTTATAAACGCTCTGCAATATCCAATATCAAAACTAAGAAATTAATGCAATAAACTTAACTACTTAGACTAAAGAATATTTTTTACTCATTTTACAATTGCTATATTAAGAAAATAAATCACATATATAACTACTAGACTTCGTTGCTTCTTTGCTATACTCGTATGTATTTACATAAAAATAATAAATAATAAAATAAATAAATAATAAATTTGTGCAATTAAAACAGGTTCAAAATGGCCTTTAATTTTTAAACTTATAAATCTTAAAATACAAAAATAAGAGAATATAAGCTTATAGAAAATTTATACAAAGTCAATGTGCCACATATAAATTAGTATATTAAAAAAACAAAAATTATTTCAAAATATATATTTATAGATGCATGTATTTTTTCATTATTAAAATCTTGATGTCATATATTGCTATATACAGAAAAATATATATAAAAATTGAAAACAAAACAAAAAAAATTCATTTAGATGTATTTAATTGTAACTAAAAGAAAAAATGGAAAATTAATTATTAATAAATTTATATTTTACCAAAAAGGACAAAAATTGAATATTTTTGGTGCATATATACAATTTTTAATTAAAAAGAAAATCAATAAGCTGAAAATATTACAAAAATATATTCATGTATAAGATTAATATTTAAATATATTATTTATATAGTTATATCAATTCATATATTATCTTTTATTAAAATGTGAAAATCATGTTTAAAAATATGTACAAATATATATAATATAAAAATTTTAAAAGCAACTAAAAAATCGCACATAAGTTAAATTCTAACTAAAACTTTTTTTTTCATTTTTAATATACTTACATATATATAATGATTTATATATATTAATATTACATATATATTAAAGGCGACAGCACACTCGTCCTTTATTGCTGTTTTGAATATTCAATTTATATTGGTAAAATATGTTGTGATTTTATATACATATATATATAGATATATGCGAATATGTGCGAAACTTAAACACAAAATTAGAAATCTCTTATTTTATACATAACTATATTATATATATTTCAATACAACACTGAATTGAAAATTGAAAATAATTTTAATTTAAATTAAATTGGCAAAAAAATGGACAGTTTTTCTTCCATACAAATATAATATAAAAATTACTATAAAAATAAATCAAAAATAATATTTTTAATACTTTACAAACATATACAAAACCTAGACATCTTAGCTAGAGTGAGAAAATTTTACAAGATTTTTCTATACTTTAGTAAGACAAAAAAATTCATTACAAAATATATATGAATATATTTATGGTATATATATGTTAAATTAAATTAAATCGTTTATTATATAAATAAATTAAGTGTTAATGTAGTTAGTTAAAAATTAAATGTACTTGAAAAATTGCTGTTAATTGTATTTTAATCTGTAGATTTAAAGAAAAAACTAAACGCAACAAAATATTTAATAAACTATTATAAATTAAGAATTTTAATTATTCCTACTTAATTTCAAAATAATTATGCAAAATAAGAAAATTAATTGCATTGTGAATGTGCATTATTAATGTCAAAATTAAAAGTGGTTATTACCGCATTAATGTATTTGTTGCTCTAGATTGTAAAACGATTTTTAATAAATGCTTTTAAAATTACAACTACATTTAAATAAAATAAACAAAAAATATATATATATAAATAATTTACAGAAATTGTTAAAATTGTAACGAAATTGAAGACTAAATTAGTTAAAAATTAATTAAATATAATTTTAAATATAAAATTTTAAATCACAAATTTATGTATATGTAATTAAATTATGTCAAAATGTACTTAATATATATGTTCATAAAATGAATGACATATGTAAATATTCAAAAATCATCTTTAAATGAAATGATGAAAAATTGTGTTACATTCATTATGAACTTTTTAAAAATCATATTAAATAATATTTATATAATTTAATTTATTAATTGCAAAGACTGTCTGAAAACTGTTTCTTCTCTAAATTTATTACAATTTATGTTAGCCATAAGTATCCCATTGAGAAATAATTTCTTAAATTTTAAAATTAAGTAATAAATGTATTCATATATAAGTAAATGCATATCCTGAAATATAATTTAATTTATTATTCAAATTTAATTGTGTTCCAGTTATGGATTAATTATAATTATTACACTTAATAAATAAAAATATTCTTTAATATTTTTCTTTAAATATAAGTAAAGACTATATTAAATTCGCACCTTTTTGTATCAATTTTTGGTATAAATTAATAATTTATATATTGTATTTAAGATAAATATGTATACTATACGTGTATTAATATTTAAATACGCATATATAATTTTTATTATTAAAATAAGTGAGTTTATGCTAGGATCAGTATTATGTGTACTTATATGTATTTCAATTTTCTGAATTTAAAATAAACAAAATCAATGGAAATATTAAATACAAATTTGTTTTTTATTTTTAGACACCAAATTCCTCCAATTACTTAAGAAAATCGCGTTTACGATTGATACATCTGGATTTAATCTAGACTTACTCCCGAATTTTGTCAAATTTTATTGCCCAATCAAACATTTTTAGAGTAATATAACTTTTTTGTAGTATTGTTAGAATACATTTATATTTCTCATAAAAAAATAAATACTTCAGAAGACGTAGTCAATAGACTTCGGAAGGCCAGATATGGCTTCGGTAATCTCAAAAATCATTTGGCGTTCAACAACCTTGCATTTAAATACTAAAATTACGATTATCGATGCTAGCGTCAAAAGTGTGTTGTTATATGGATCAGAATCGTGGTTTGTTACGGCCGCGATCTCACAAAAACTGCAGACATACGTTAACAAATGTCTTCACCAGATTCTAAACATTTGGTGGCCGAGAACCATATGTAATAAGCGGCTGTGGAAAATTACAAATCAGTAGCCGATTGAAAAGCAGATAATAAGGCGGAAATATGGCTGGCCGCGACATACCCTACTTAAACCGGTTTGTGCAATTGCACATTCAGCATTAGAATGAAATTCACACGGCAGAAGGAATCGTGGACAGCCGAAAACTACATGGAGAAGATCGATAAACAGAGAAACTAACAAATCACTCTGCGGGCTTAGAGCATTAAGTTCTTAAATTTTGATAATAATTAATAGAACATGTCATAATAATAATAATAAATACATAACGAATCAAATCACATTTTATCAGTCAAAACTGACATATGGGAATCCGCTGGCTAGACCTCTAGATAAATTCCTCTAGACTGAAATGGAATGATAAATAGATCTGCCATCCTGTTTTCCTAAAGATTATACTGTTTCATTTAACTTATGGCCCGTAATATCTGGTAAATAAGCCATGGTTAGTTATTCAGAGGTCTCTTAAATAATTTACTGTTCGCATGTTAACGAAAATTGCAACAAAATAAAACGCTTTATTTTATTTATTTTTGTTAAATTTAATGATATATAAAAGAAAATATACGCAAAGAACTTTAAAATTTTAAGTTAATTTATTTGGGTTCAATATAAAATCCTCATCAGCAATAATTTCATCTCCAATAATTTTCCTATTTAAATGGTTCCAAACGGTTTTTGTGTAACTCTTGGGCAATTGAAACAGTGCATTGATTATGGTCGGACTTGACAATTTTCATAATTTAATCGATATTTTCTAGAATTGACCTTCATAGTCAAAGTGCGTGGTCTTACACACAAACAAAACTGACCAACGAAAGTGAAATCTCATCGTTCTACCGCAATCTAGCGTAACTCGATCGGACTAATAAAATGCGGGATACAAATAACTGAAGACATTATTGGGAAAATAATGGATTTCTACAACAATATTTACAATTTTATTTGTATATCTATGTGATCAGTATGTTACGAGTATGTAACTCACGTTGATCTAAATTCATAAGTCTCAATTTCTTGTATAATTTAATAACTTAACTTACATATATACGATCCTAACAATTCCAGGAGAGCACAATTCAGGTCTGTTCTTGTTTCATGTGACAGATAAACACATTTTTTTAATGCTGTTGTAATTCATATCTTCATTAGCGAACAATATTCGAAATGAAAAACTTAAAGCAGTAGATCATTTAATTCTACAGCGAACATCGAAGAGGTAAAAATAAATTGTGGACTGAACATTGACACTGGATGTATGTCATGCAATTTGGTTGGTGTTAATGAGACATTTGCCGTTAGCAGCACAGATTTTCAGTACAGAATACCCCAAAACATGGTGCCAAACATATTGCATGCAAGGATTCCTTTTGCTGGTCAGACTGTCATGCAACATATATTTTGAAGCAAAAAAAAAAAGACGAAAGGAACGTTTTTGTCAGAGTGAGTTGTAAGTCTTCTGCTGCAGAAGTAATTAAAAAAATATCTTGTGGCACGTATTAGTAAATTACACAAAACCAGAAGACATTTTTCATGTCTCGACAAATATGTTAAAACGAAGTTTATAAATAAAAAAATTTTGCTTTACTACCGAAAACCTATTAATAAAACTATTATCAGGGCTAATGGCATTTGACTAATTGAATGCCGCAGATTGTGTTAAAACCCAAAGCCAGAGCACAATGCGTGCAGCCAAAACTGGTCTTAAATCAGCGAAAGTTTTTCATTTGCTTTGTGCGCGCACTTACCAGAGGAAAATCTATCTTAGCCTGTTGCTGCATTTATTTGCCAGCGAAGCTGCTGCCTTAGCTTAAGCGAAGATTATTTTAGCCTAAGGCGTTGCATTTTGTGGTAAAATTATTTAATACCGCATAGAACGCGGTCTTCAGCATTTGGCCGCACCACAAAAGACTACCAAACTGTCGCTTGCTGTCGTTCGACCTGCAGTCCTGCACTATTTTCTAATCAAAACTAATTCATCACTCTACTTTGCGGGCTCGTACGCTTTAGATGCCAGACTTTGCTGGACACTTCCGATCCATTAGCTTAAGTCAAGAAAAGAAGTTTAACATGCAAATAGATGACATAAAATTCCACATGTGTGCTTTGGCTACACGTAACTATCTGTCATGCCATATTTCATCGTAAACAGAAGCTTTTTATAGTCTTGTGTTACAAGTAAAAATGCTGCTGCACTGGAACAAACTATTGTGTATCAGCTTCAGTGCTTCAGTGCTTCAGTGCAACTGCCTTAGGAAAGTAATAAACTTAACTTTTGGCCTGAGGGCATTACATCGACTGGACTTATTGCCGCCAAATCGTTATGGTATGATGTCATTGCCAACTTTTTGCTCTTCAAATGCAAATATGTTCATAGGTGCACATAACCAATATGAATTTGGTATGTGGCTGATTAATTTTCCACTTATATGAGAGCGGCTATATTTGTTAGTGTCAAATTTGTCGTAATCTATTGGTTCATATGACCACTAATGATAACATTCGTAACTGATATATCAAAGAGAACTATAGAAAACATTTTGAATATGCTATTGTGTTAAGTATAGCGTTTCTTTGGTATAATTCTTTGAATTGTCGGTTTTTTAAATTCAAATAATAGATATAATTTATTTAATTTCAATAGATTTAAAGTATTTATTTTAAGTTTTAATAGCATAAGTATTTGATTTGTTAATATATATGCGTATAGACGATTTCTAATCGGAATACTAAGCGCAACTCTAAAGTAATACTTGTAACTTTAAAGTTAAATTTTATTACAGTTAATATCTTTGAAAGTAAAATAGGGCTGAAAAGGAATTTTAACAATATTTTAATTTAATCCTATAGAATTATAGCTAGGAATAAAATTTGTTCACATTTTTTGCTTTTGATTTACAAGTTAACTCTGCTGGGTGAATTTTTTGGGCGAATTATACCTCGATTAGCAAATTTCTTAATATGAAGCATGTAAAAAGACCCGATATTTAAAATGATCTATTTTGTAGTTCCACTAATGATTGAAAATTTGATAAAATTTTTATTTTAATATATTATTTTGCGACATAAATGAGATATCAAATAAACACATCTCTCAAATGTTTTCGTATTTAGTGCATTTAATAAATAATTTTTTTGACTTGTATATATTTATTACCCTACTTTCATAAAAAATTCTGAAAAATTCTATAAAAATTCTCTGTCTTAAGGAAAATCAAGCATCAGAACATATTCTAAGCAACTGCCCAGCGGTGGCAAGACGTAGACTTGATTATCCTGGAAGCGGGATCTTAGTCCCAAATAAAATCGGTAAAATCAAGCCCACAACGATTTCGAAATTTAAAAATAGTCTAGAATTGTTTTAGTTGGTCCTTTAGGCGAACAATAGATCTTTTAGGTCGAAGTGAATTCATAACGTATTATTAAATAATAATAATAATTTTAGAAGATTGAAGAAATGTTCTTTCTATATACTTCTCGTAAACACGATCATAAAATTTAGCTTTAAAAAAACTCTTTAAACGTGTTTTCGGAATACGCAGAAAAGCCAACAATTTACAATAATTGAGTTAATTTATATAGCGGTTGTTAATGCGTTAGTTCTAATTAGTAGCAGTTCAATGTTAGTTTCTAAATTAAAAAACAGTTTTGTGTCTTAAACTCTTCAATTTTTTTGTTGAATTTTTAAATATTAGCAGTCCAAACATTATATACGAACCACTAAAGCAAAAAAATTTTTGCGAAGATTTTCGCTGCTTCTCTTATACTCTTCTCCCATTGGTGCACATAGCCTCTACCATACATTTGTATCGGTTTCTGTTACTTGATTCTCAGCAGATATCATTTCAGCAATAATTGGCTTCTCTTAGCTCTTCCTCAATTGTCCTCCACCAAGTTCCAGTTAGCGTTTCAGGTCGACGGCTGCCTTGTGAACTCCACCTCAGGGTTTGGCGTGCAATGTTTCCATTGGGTCAACGGAGATTATGACCTATACAGCGCCATTTACATCTACATATCTCAATAATAGAATAGAAAAAAAGTGCACCGTCTCCTAACGAAGCGGAGCACTGCCATCATAATTGATATTTGCTTATCTAAAGAAGCAGGTGATTGATTCATAACGGCACATAGGATGGTGTTTGTAATGCGGTAGGGCTATCATATTCTTAATAGTTGATATAGGCATTTATTCACAAGAGTTTGCAGTTTCTAATTAATCTCTTTTATTCATTTTCATGTCTCATAAGCATAGAATAGCACAGACTTTACGTTGGAGTTATAAATGATCACTGATGATGAATATATAATGAAATTCGAAACAACTATATGATCAGCTTAAAAATTTATGTGATTAAAAAATTTCTTTTAGATTTAAAAACTTCCTTGCAATAGTAAGTCCTTTTCTATATAAAAGATTTTTTCTCATGGAACATAAAATTTTTAATTAAAATATCGTATCTTTACGAAATGTGAAGTGATTAATGAAGTGCAATTCTGCTAATTTATGTCACTTTATTAGCAATTTTTTTATAAAATAAAAATAATAAAGTAATAAGGTGATTAAATAAAAAACTTTAATAAATATCTTAATATATTAATATTTTAATATAATATTTATTTAATATTTTATAAAGAATAAGCGAATATATATCTTACTATGTCAAAAATATCGTTCTCAATTTTGAAATATACTTTTCAGTAAAAAGATTGTTAGCAAATAGTTTGTCTTCTATTGTTAATATTCACTTATTTTATTTTACATATTATACGAGATATTATTTTTAATAAATTAATTTTAATATAAAATGAAAAACTATAGCCATCTTTTCCTACTGAAGTATATTCCTTTAACCTCTTGAATTATACAATTTCAGTTTTCAAAAATCAAAAGATTATCATATAAAATTTTACATTCAAATTGATTTCATCAATTAAATTAATTTTATCAACTATATTGATTTTGTCAATTATATTGATTTTGACAATTATATTGATTTTATCAAAAGATTCTCTATAATCAGTACTAAGAGATCTATACTTATTTATTATAATAAAAATGGACAATTATCCATTTTTCTTACAATTTTTATTTGTTTTGTTATATTCCTTTTCATCGAAACTTTTTTTCCAACAATTTCCAATCATTAAATACAAATCTAAAACTGATTTGAAGTTTATCTGGTGCAAAATCTGCGCACTTAAAAATGTCAAGAAACGAAATGCTTTAACTGACAGCTTTACAGATGCTGTTTTTAGTGTAAAGTGACTAAAAAGTATTTTCAGCAAATGCACTGCAGAATAGGTAAGCATTTACCGCAAGTCAAGAGAAACACAGATCGAACGGTCGTAAAAACAGAAGACGTTGCGGATCTTCTCACAGCGGTTGTTATGCTATAAACAGTCAAATGAGCTGAAAACACTAAAACTGGTGCAGAGTTTTATGCAACGTCAATGCTAAAGTAATCCGCCAATGAATTCTAAATCGAGTTGCAAATAACTTCGTTTTCGCCTGTCATAACACGGAATAACAGCCACTAAAATAATAAAAACAACAACATCAACAACAAAAACAACAACAACTAGCACTGCAAAAATTGGTGAGGTGCCATATTTAAGGCACAGAAATGCTATTTCAAATCTGGTAGCAACGCGACCACATATCACACATATCTGTGTTTGTCTCGAAATTGTACCGCAACCGCACATATCACACCTTGATGTTGAAGACGTGGTATCTTTGGTTATGTGGCAATATTTGTTGTAACAGTTTTTTTGTTCGTAGGCATTCAAATGAATTCCAGAATTTCCTGTTGAATCCTTTTAAATTTATGCACCAGAAGTTCTTATGAAAAAATACACTGCATGTCATGAGATTTGTTAAAAGATGTTTACTCTGCATTTTGTGAATGTGGTTTTAACAATAGTGAGCCACAATTGGTACCGATTAGTTCTGTGACAGGAGAAATTTCCCAGACATTTAATTTTAATGATTTAAATTGCCTTCTGGATTATGCGATTTATCATCAGGGATTTTTTGTCAAAGGATCATTACGCAAAGGACCATTCTCAAACTCTCAACGCTTTAAGAAAGAAGAAGTTGTGACTGAACAGTTGAATGACGACAAGTCAACGAAAA
This sequence comes from Teleopsis dalmanni, assembly GCF_002237135.1. Taxonomy (NCBI): domain Eukaryota; kingdom Metazoa; phylum Arthropoda; class Insecta; order Diptera; family Diopsidae; genus Teleopsis; species Teleopsis dalmanni. The sequence goes on along the minus strand of NC_051847.1, from coordinate 155,686,559 downwards.
TCATATCAGAAGAATACAGTACTATATTATGCTCCATAGAGGACATTTGTATGAAGTACTTTGCAGCTAATGGTACTGTTATACCAGTGTTCCAATGAGACCAGCAATGCAAAATCGAAACAATATCGTAACAATTTTCTTAAAAAGACATTGGAAGATATCAGAGATCTTATTCAAATATAGTTACATTAAAGTATAGATTTACACTGAATTGCATAATAAGTTTACTTGGTTTAAGCCATTATTAGATATTTTTGAAAATTATAAATATAAGTAACCCAAATATAAAAACAAGACATAATAACTCTAAAATAGAGTTCCGCTTAAATACATATTTTGGGGTTTGTTCAATGTTCTGTGATACTTAATATGAATATGCATATAAGAAATTATCGTAAATATGCTCATCGACAAGCTCTAAGAAATTAAACAAAAGACTTAATTTAGCAAGACTCAAATTAACCAAGCTACAAACAACTGAATACCCGACGTAGTTAGAACATCTTTTTTAATATTCGATATAGGAATTTTAAAACCCTAGGAACCATAATACAATTGAATGATTTAAAAGTAGCTTTTATTCAAAGTTTCTTGAAAACTCGCTACAGGACACAGGATAAGTAAGTGTAACTGAAACAATAAGTATGCAGACATCATATTTTATCTGCAGTATAGATAATTTAATGTTGCTTTTAATCAAGGTATCTTAAAAACTCTCAACAGTCCTCCGGCTTAGTAAGGGTAGCTGAAACATGCATTTATGTTGAAAATGGAAAAGTTAATATTGTATCATTCAGTTTCATTAAAATATCAATGAATAGATTATAGAATCTTCCTTAAAAGTTCAATGAGAGAAGATCCTTGAATCGGTTTTAATTATGGAAGCTCAGTAACTGCTGTCAAAATATGTGATTAAAAACATCATATATTCAAAAACATACAAATGGCCACTAGATGGAGTTGATCGTCAGACAACAATGTTAAGAAACATGTTAGGACATTTCGAAATATGTTCTGTATAAACACGTCGCCCTTCCCAAATTGCTAATTAAACATTTTTATTTGTTGTGATATCACAAATTAGGAACAAATTAGGTAGGAACAAAATAATTACGACTTAAAACAAATTTTTAACAGAACGAATAACAAAGACCAGTAGGGGAACACATGAAATTTAATAAATTAGATTTAAAGAACAATCACGACTACAATCCTCTGACGTCATTTTGCGACATAGTACCTTTCTGATTCCCATCTCTAAATAGTATCATTAGGATCTAGTGGTCTAGATGCCACATTTAGTGGCAGCAACTTCATTCTACGCTTAGTTTCTTTAGTGGGTTCTAAAATACGAGCATAAAAATAAATTATCAATGCAAGTGTAATCTAATGAACTTCTATAAGTTTAGACCGATAGATCTCAATTGTACTCTTGTATTAATAATTGTGTATAGCAGTGTATATAGTGTGTTTGAATGCTACCTTGGACTTTCGAGTGAACCCATTTTCCTATGAAACATTTTATGAGTGAATTAGACTCATATTTTTGCTTTTGTGGCATTTGAGCATGCGCAGCTATGCTCAGCTTCAACAAAGGCCACAATAACAGAAGCAAGACATTAGCACGGCACGCGGCACACAACAATTTAAACCAGGCTTAAAACGCGAACCCATATGCGAAGAGACGGAAAGACACCGGGACATACGTGTATACATATGAATGGACAGCTTGTCGCTTTTGGTGGTGAAGGTGAGATGCGCTTTACTTAACCGAAACATTTCATTAGAAATGTTTTTTCTTTTAATTTTTTATGTTTTATGTTTTAAAGTTGCCGCTTGGATTTTAGTATTGCTATAGTTTTTAGTTTTATTGCATTCTGCTGCAGTGTTGCTTTAGTTTGTGCAGTATTTGCATATGCAACTTAGTAGTTGCAAATGTATCTTGCAAGTGAGAGTTAACGTATTTCAGTATTTCATTTTTTTCTACTGAAAAATATTTCCTCGGTCAATTTGATCAGTGCGGCTGCAATCAACAGCGGTTTCATTCATTTGTCTGTGGCTAACAAAACGTTTTGCTAATTATTATTGTTGCTGGAAAGATATTTGATTACAGTGCGGACATAAAAGGCATGCTGTTTGGCCATACAATCATAACTGGCCGTTATAAAGATCATAAATTCATTTTCAATAAATGATCGCAAATGAAAGTTTCTCATACATTTTATGCAGCAATTAATTTGCATGAAATTAATTTATTGCAGTTTGGAAAGGTAAGCTAACAAATCCAATTTGAAGAGTTATTAAAAAGATTCGATTGAAAAACGAATTTAATAGTTATTAACAGAAAGTTTTTTCATATGGCAATAATTGTGTTTTATGGAGATTATTGGTTTTTACAGTTATAACAAGAAAAATTGGCGTGAGTCTTTTCGAAACTTATTTAAATACTAGTATTCCTTCATAAAATTAATGACTAACAATTTTGTAGATCAGAATCTAACTACAATGTGAAATCTGAATTTATATCCAACTTAAAATCAAGATACTTGGCATGGACTATATTAAAGATTTAATTACTTTACAATTAAGACCACGACTATAAACGAGTAAAGGCCAAAGCTGTTCTGAAATTAAGCAGAACAATTATCAAACTCTTCCCAAAACTGCTAACAAGTCACTGTAGACTGCGATTCCATCTGAAAAAGATTGATCTAGCAGAAATCGATTCCTGTCGACTCTTTTGAGTCCAACAAAAAAGAGCAGAACACGTTTTATGCGCCTGCCCAGCTGTGGCAAGACGAAGACTTAACTATTTAGGTAGTGGAGTATTGAGTCCCGAACACCTAGCAAAGATGCGGCCCACAATTGTGACAAAATTCGTCAAAAGTTTGGAATTGAACTAGTTATGCGAAAGGCTACAGAAAATATCTCTCAGATCGCAGTACATGCATTAGCAGGCTACCACTGCTAATGTGAAGAATAAATTCTTAATATGTATCGAATGTATTAAATCAGTTGTCAGCTGTAACTACTTTATCCAAATCTTAATAGATTAATACTGCATATTTCATATAACGAAAATATTTTAGACTGAAATTTATTATTTAACGCTTTTTAGTGATTGATTATTTTTAGTGTATTTATTATTAAACAAGAAAACTATTATAATGTTAGAGGATCCTTAAAATGAATTTGAATGGAGTGGGACAGATACCTACATTGATGAATAATATCGATTTTTGTTTAAATGTACTATCATTTTTTAATTCAGTATATCAGAAATTACTAAATGATACGTAATTTAAGTTGAATTATAACGATAATCTTAAATATTCACCATGGCCTATTAGCTCATTGGGTCACAATATTAAACTCGAAAAGTTTAAACCTATCGGCAGTTTAAAGCTTCTTATTGCTTGATTATTCTCAGTCTGTTTTCAGTTTATCATTAAACAAGAAAAGTATTGCGGTATTAGATAATACTTGAAATGGATTTGAATGGAAAGTGACAGATCCTACATTGATGAATAATATCAATGGTGTTTTAAGCATACTATCATTTTGGAATTCATTAATGAATTGTAATTTTGCTAGTAACTTGTACATTATTGAAAGAAGTAAATTCTCTTTGTTATACGTACAAACTTCATGATTGGTTCTAGACAAAAAACCACTGGTTCGGATTAAAATCAGTTCATTTAATCAGCACACCGGCGTTACAGAACGGATTTTGTGGCATTCCGACGTGTGGGAGCAGATTTTAGAGAGTAATTTGCCTGCTTTGTTAAACTCGTTATCCTACACGTACCAAAGATACCGTTGTTGTAATGTACCAACAGTAATTATGGAACATTAATAAGCTGAGTCAACTTATTGACAGAAGTCTAACATCGTTGACGATGAAGCGCTTACTAGATATATGACTGCATCTTGCAATCTTTCCGTCGATAACCTTGTTGCTTAGGACTCATATTGCTTTATATTGAATTGCTATTAACTTATGCTGCAGTTGCTAGTAGAAGCAAGGCTAATTTATTTAAAGTCCAATCAATTCTAGTAGATAAAAGAGACCCAAACTCTAGTTGGTGGTTAGGCCAAATTAATATTCCAGCATAATTAAGAATCAAAAGTACGATGCAGTTACTGACAATCGAGCTTAATTTAAGAAAGGTATCATTAATCGACGATAAAGAAAAATAAGCTAGAATTAATCAATGATTAATCCCAATATAAAATTCACTGTGCCATTTTGACCTATAACGAGTGAAGCGTTTATCATATTGGAAAATAACTGATCTATAGTCTTTGAGTTCAGAGAATATCACTGCTTTCAGGATGACTACTTCTCGAGCAATTCTCCCACATTTGCGGTAATACAGAAAACTAAAACTATCAATGCAAATATTTGAGAGACAGGGAAGGGTGGAGCGTGTACCCTTTTGAAAGTCAATGGATATTACAGCGTCCAAATATATTTTGTCTGTTACACCAATAGAGTAAGTTCCTTAATCGTCATAGGTTTAAATACAGACGTTATAAATAGAGTTAAGAATTTCGCGAAGTCGATTGGTCTCAGAAGTTACTATGTTCCCATAGAAGTTTCGTCATGATAAATATGATGTATTTCAAATCCCGTTATTTCTCTGTACCCAATAGATTTAGATTTCGGAATTAATTCATTGTTCCAGATTTCTACGTTTAGTTTATGCGGAGTTTCATAAACAGCACCAACATTTTTCAGGAGGTTAGCATGTATAGTTTTGATGGAGTCGATTATGTGTGTATTGTCGATTTATATTTTAATATAAAAAAAAAAACTATAATTGTTCTGGATTTCCACCGGGCATAGATAATTTATTTATGAAAAATTACACTTATTAATTAGTGTTAAATATTTTATTTATATTTTAATTTTTTGAAAAGCATTTATATTACAGATATTTCTATATTTATATTACCGATAGAGATATCTCCTGCGTACTCTGTACTTATACGTCCATATACTTAAAAGTATTCAAGTTATTCGTTACATTGTACTAAAACAATATTCCGGGATATTCGTTTTTGTGACAAATTTAAAAAAACACCTATTATGTTTTTAAGCAAAGAAACACTTAAGTGTGAAAATTAATTTTTCATATAGTTTTTATGCTTTAGAAGACATTTATCATTTACTAAAAGGTTATAGAGCGGTCCGATAAAAAGAAATTTTAGGACCAATAAAATATTTTCGAATATGGATTTGTAATTATTAACACGTTTTTAAGGGGAATTTCAAAAACTAAAATAATAGATATTTGAAGCTAATATTTCATTGTTTTAAGCACCTTTTTACGGCCAACAAAAAAGTAGCTAAATGAGAAATAATTAATATTAAGTATAAGTAATTAAAGTAAAACGCGTGAAAACTTATGATAATCTGAAGAATGATAAGAGAAAACTTCATACTTAGGTATCTTTACTATACACACAGGTATATGTGAACATATGTATTACCGATCTCGTACTTAGTTAACGAGCAACCTGCTGTGTCTGACAAACGTGCTGACATTTAACATCCTAACACTTGTCACCGAAACAATGACAGCAGCAACAATAAACAATTGCTAATTGGAGGCTTTTTCTTCCAAGAGACTCGTTTAGTGAAATCACTTTGGGATGAGTTAATTCCGACTGGATATTGGTACTCGTACGCGCATCTTTCAAACGGAAGGCGTAACCCGACACAGTATGTGGCTACTGATTTTTATTGCATTTTAGACGCCAGCCCAACAATTCATACATCTGACTTCATAGAAACTCGACTATTTCTATTAAATACCAGTGTGTATGTATGTGTGTGTATCTGTGTATATTATTTGTATTAATAATGCATGAAAAATGGAAACAATAAAATTTAAATGCACTCAAAACATTTTCATAATTACGCTGATTAGAAATGGTTGCACTCAACAGTTGCAATGATGGCAATGATGACAGTGTCGTTGGCGATGGTGGTAAATTGTTGCCAACAGCAGCGGCGGTACCGCTTTCATATGTAATTTAAATGCTGTTAATCTTCTACTAATGAGCCTGACATGAAGAGGTTGTCTGTTTATGCGTTAGATTTATACACATTCGACGAGTTATTATGAATTTCGCTCTAAAGCTGAGAGCCAATTAAAGATATAAATAATTATAATTATAAAAAATTCATTTCGATATAGCAAAAGAACATTGTTAACAACTATTTATTTACATTATGTATATATGTTAATGTAAATAAAACTATCTTGTTAATAGTCACTACAACATTTTGTTGTATTTAAATTATTTTGTAATGCCTGCCACCAGCGGCGTTATGATTTTTGGGTTCCTGATAGACATGCCTACAGTCAATGTATATACTCGTAACATATATATACTACAGTCACTACATATGTTAAATATTGAAATGGAAACTGACTAATGAAAAAGTTAATATTCAAAATATATGAACTATTTTATTTTATAATAAATTTAGTTACTTAATTGTTGTTTAAGTTGTTTTCATTCTTGTTGAGATTGTTTTCGTTACGGCGCTGTTATAAATTTCCTAATAACTTGACATGTGTAACAAACTCCAAACTCATTTACATTTACACATGTGAAATGATTAGTTTAACTTACAAAAATATAGGAGGACATATGTTAAAATGGTTTGTTTTTCTAATTTAAAATATGAAAATATATTTCAGGTGAAAACGTTAAATTTCTCATATTAATAACGCCATGTGTTCAATATATTTGTTTGTTTGTCTATGCGTTATAAATGGGAGTATAGACACATTTCTCATAAATTCATAGACATGTTGTATATTACGATATGAAATACTAAGTTTAATTAATTAATTTAACCTTAAACCGCCAAAAATATCATAGAAAGTAAAATCAATTTTCTAAATAGTGGCAACAATCACAAGGGAGGAATAAAGGTTTCCCTTAACGGATTAGTGAATTAGTGTATATAAAAATTATTTTTATGTTTAAACTTAATGGAGTAGACGCTTGAAATAAGAGCCTTTGACAAGAGCTATGACATTCAAAAACGTTGCAGAGTTCAGAGGACTGCAAGTGTTGGCATTACAGGAGCCCTCAGGATAGCCCCTACGGAAGTCCTTAACATAATGCTACAATTATAACCTATTAACTGTTATATTAAAAATATCGCTTGCAATAGCGCTGTAATACTAAAAGCGACAGACATTTGAACAGAACGTACATACGGTTATATCTGGACTCGACTGTTTCAAACTATTTGACTCTATACTTATGCTTTAAAGTTTAGGTGCTATTCAGATAATATTTCCGCCAAGAAACGAATGGGAATGAAGAAACTTCCAAGCAAACTACGCTGTATCAATTTTCACGGATGGCTCAAACAGATTACGAGGTAGAAGCACGACTCCTTTAGGCTATATAATGAAACCATAGTTTTTTAGACCGATGTTTTACCGCTGACGGACGCATGTCGGATAATTGCTTGTTACATCAATGATAAATGTAGTATTGCCATTTTTTTTTGACAGTCAAGCGGTAATCGCAGTTTTTCAACTATTTATAATAAAATTAAAGAATATTAAACAGAAATTGGCGAACTAAGCAGGTAAGGTAACATCACACTCATCTGGATTCCCAGACATAGGAACAGAAAATGGAAAGGAAATGAAAAAGCATATGGTTTATCCCGTCTTGATGCTTTAGAGATTCTTATTATGTTGTAGATCGTAAAGCGAAGTATTAAGCTCTATTCTCTTCAGATTGTCAATAATAAATGGTAGACACATAGGTAATATGCTATTTCCCGGTTATCGTGGCTTTAAAACTCATTGAAAGGTACCGCTTTAATACTACAAGATTTATTACAGTCCTCTCTGGCCTTTTAATACTCACTGTAGGAACTTGTAGATACTTATAGGAAAAATAAGCTATTAATCATTTTCTCTGTGAATCTTCGGCTTTAGCTGCTAAAAAAATAGGTTCATAGGGAAGCAGTTTTTTGACAGATTGTTGGACTGTTGATCGGTAAAGACAAAAGATCTGTTAAAGTAAGTTAAGCCGGTTAGGTGAATTTAACAAGGAAAATGGTAGCAAATGGAGAAAATTTGTTAATTGTGTTGAACGGAAAAGACAAAATCGGTAAAGACAAAAGATCTGTTAAAGTAAGTTAAGCCGGTTAGGTGAATTTAACAAGGAAAATGGTAGCAAATGGAGAAAATTTGTTAATTGTGTTGAACGGAAACAATCTACTGATTCTTTACTGCAACCAATCAACTAAGCTTCACAAGACCAACAATTAAAACAATAATGACAGTAAAAATAGATCGGCATTGAAAGAAAAAATAAAGTAATATATACGAAATATATGTACATATTTGCCATTTAAAAATTCTGTACATAATTCTGTACATAAAAATTCTGTATATTATTTTCTAGTTAATATGTAAATATTAAAATAAAATAAAATTCTGTTCTAAATACAAATTAACATATAACTTTTTCTCTGTTAAATTTTTTTTCTGTTATAGTTTTTCGCAAGGGAACATTTTGTAACATTTTTCCCTTTTTGGTACATGACATCTTAAATATATTAGAAACTAAACAAAGTGGAAAATAAAAATGTAAAAACTTACCTTTTTATGTTGGGCAGGTTCAATTATTTATCATAAATGTTGTTAAATTATATTTTAAAACGTATAAACTTTTATTACTTTTTATCCGTATTATATGACGTATTTAAATCACATTCAAATAATTTTTATTTAATGTTAAATTAAAAAATTTTATTTATTAAAACTTAAACTTAACACAATCATAACAAAAAAGTATTCCTTACGCGTTTCTGCTTTCTATTTTCATTTCAGTAACTGCGCTGCTAACGCTACTGCAACTGTAGTTTTTAATTGTATTTTTGATAACACAAAACTATTCCTACAGGGATACTGCGGTTATGCTTTGTGTCGTCATTCTAATAAATACGCTGCTTGCGGCACTGCAACTGTAATTTGTTGTTTTTTTTTTTATTTTTTCTATTTTATGGCGCATTCCACTTGATTATTTTTTGTAAAAGTGGAATTTTTATTATTCTATTTTCCAAAAGTATTAATTTGATTACATAATTTTATATTAATTTAACTAGTATTTCTAAGAAGTTTATATTATTATTTAATATATTAGTTCAAAAAAAACTTTTTATTTATTATTTTTTATTTATACATAACCTCTGTTTATCAAATTGGAGTTTCACTTTCCATACATAAACAAATTATTATTTATTATATTTATACTACATATTTAATTATTTGCTATTCTTTAATATGAACTTATTTAGTTATTAAATTATTTCACATTTTTTAATTGTTTCAAACAGATTAACGTTGCACACTGAAAATAAGATAACAAATAAAACAAAAAATTGCAGCGATCGAAGCGACATCACAAACCGAACTCCTCACTTCCAAAGGTTCCTCATTACATTTTCGCTGATTATTGATTTAGTGGTTTCTTTTTCGCCGTTATAAATGATGTTTTGCATGCTATGATATTTAATTCTTCATTTTTTCTATGTTATTTACTGTAAGTGTAAAGGAAATTGTTGTTTTGTATAAATATATAGCATTTAAGCTCATTTAAATATTTTACATAACTTATACATTGATATGTTAAATATAATCCACTTATATATATATTTATGCGAACGTAAATACTACCAATATTTGAATTACTTTATTTTATATAATTTCGTACATTTTAATATTAACCCGACCGGAGGGAGTCAGTACAATTGTACCTATGCAAATTCAAATTCCTGTAGTTAACATAGTTCATTCTTCAACCATAACAGATGGAATAGGTTTGTTAACATTTAAAGTTAAATAAAAATAATTTCAGAAAAATATAAATTAACTTTATTCTAAAAAGAAATTACAATCACTTGGGGAAACATAGTAAGTTATTGTAAAATTATATAGGTATTATTAATATAATAATAAATATATTATAAAAATAAATCCTGCGTGCTTTATTTCAAAATAACAAAAAATTATTCTTTTTGAAAATGGTCCCTTAAGTAAGCTCACACATATAGTCTATTGATGATGTATTGGTGGTCATTTTATATTACTAATATATGGAACTATACGTACTACAAATTTCTCCAAAACAAACCTACAACAGAACAAGTTAATGAGTTGCGCCACCATCCTATTAAAACCATATATGTATATTCCACATCTGACATTTCTTATCCAAGAAAAATGTAGAATCTATGAAGCTATAGCACCCAAAATTAATAGCTTCTTTTATGGCTTAGTCGCTTTTAATCAATACGGGGCTCTAGACGAAATATCATATTATACAATTACCTTTTGTGTGTATGCAATCAGCTTACCACAGTTTCGTATTGGTTTCCACTGCTTCAGGCACGATAATATGAATCCATCAAACAAGAAATAATTCTAGTCACTGAAAGAAAGTTGATTTCGGTAGTATTTTGTCACAATTTTAGCACATTATGAATAAATCATAATAAAGTATTATCTAAACATATTATATTTATGTTTGGCATATATTATTGAAAGAGTGGTGCCAAATCAGTACTATCAAATAAGTAACGCTTTAGGGATCCAGTTTGGTCATAGCGATACCGCATGCAACTGTAAGGCAGATGAGGTTGCCAAGGCAGTGACTTTTCTCCCTGATATTCACTTATCAGATATTGGCGTTCCACTTGCAATAGCTAAACTGGCAATTAAACAAAAATATCTAAACAATGCCAAGCAACAATTGGCCAATGAGCCCAGTTGTCAGATTTCTGGGTCTATCTGGACAAAAAACGTACGAATCAGCTACTCCAACTAAAACGGAATCTGCTCAGCACTACGGTATAGGTACTGACGGATCAATACTTAATAGGGAGGCATGCTATGAGACTAGGTATTCCTTATAATGACCTTTGTCGCGGTTGCGGCTGTAACGACGAAGAGGAAACTGTTTTCCGTCTTCACCTAAGAGAAGATCAAAAATCTTGCCCCTTTTCTGACCGATCTGACTGAGCTGTCATCCTGCAATGTTTGGGACCTGGCCAGATTCACAGAATTGTCGGGTTGGTTTTCCTTCACCTAAATGGGGGAGTCGTTGCCTTTTTCGGAGTTGAACGTTTACTGAACACCTTGTCTATGTACAAACCAAATCTATTCCTGTGGTACTACATCGGGCCATTATTTTGAGCTCAAGTGGGCTTTCTTCGTATATAAGACCGCCACACCAACCTATCCTAACCTAACCTAATCTAGGGATCCACTATTATGTATTTGTTAATATTATTTATAATTTTTAAGAGGAGTTATTATGCGATGTGAAGAAAATAAAAGATAAGTACGATTCTAAAACATTTTTAAAATGAGGTAATTGATATAAGTGTTGAAGGTGTCCAAAATCAAATGTCATTTTGTGTAGAAAGTTTATCATTTTACAACTGTAAGCCCAATTACATATGTATATATATTGTCTACCATATATTATATTAATTATAATATACAAAATATAATTGTGGTGATGATTACTCAATTGATCATTCGGTATTCAACTTGTATTCCACACTTCTTATAATTGATAAGATTTGGAGTTATCCTTATTAAGTCAAAATTCATGAGTCAAACTTGTAGAAATTTATTATGTTTTTTTGATTTATTCTCTTTTTTTTTGTTAGCAATTTCAGAATTATATAACTCAACTGTCGGTAGTTTTGACTACAATTTTTTTCATCACAGTTTTTGTTTTTTTTTTGGAGGAGGAACTGTCCAAACAAGGTCATACATTTTGATTTTAGTCGATTACCTCATAGTTCAGTTGAAATCAAAACATTTATTGACTAGTATAATATATTTCGTCAGTAATTTTTTGTAATTACAGTGTAAATTTTCATTCATTAATTTTAATCGCTTATCATTATGAAGAACTCAAATATTTTGATTACTCACCATTTGTGCAATTTAGAAATTCATTGTAATTATAAATGTTGGTGCTAAGATTGTACAAACGTTTAAATACTACAAACAGACATTCATTAAGGAAAATGCGAATCTGCTGCATTTATCGGCATTCATAATAAGTGTTATTTGCATTTAGCCGGTAATATTTTTAATAAAATGTTAGATACGAAGCCAATTAATGTAGAATGTATAAGAAAACTTTGGGGAAAAAGCACGGTTGTACGCGGCATCCTTCCACCAATTGGATGAACACATTCCGCCAGAACGTGCGGCGTAAAAGCAATTAACAAATCTCGCTACTAGCGCCATCAAATCGTGAAATGTGTGTAATTATTATAAATTCAAATCTAACTGCAGCTATCCACCAAATAAAGAAAAACTGAGAACGGCGGACGGTGGACGGTAGACGGTGGACTGCACATCCAATGCAATCCAATGCAACTACTGTGATAAGCAAATGCCAGGAATACGCGCCCAAGCTAAACAAGTTATAGAGCTCGTCTGTCCGAGTGCAGATTAGAAATTTTATGAGTGGCAGTACGGAATTTATTTTTCTGAGATTGTGCGAACAACTTTGTTGGCCACTCATACTGGATGTGGTCGATTCGCCAGACGCTACAGCTACTCGCGAATGGCACTAATATATATAGTATTATGAGTCAATTTTCCTAGCTTGACGAATATACGAATGCATAGATTTGACGATACCTTCATTGAATTGTCTAACTGCCGCAACATTATCGTGGCAATAACGTACCGTAATCATTTGGAGTTGAGTGCAGATACACGTTTGATTTTCATATTGCATGGCAAGGTATTCAATGTACTTCTTACTATACAATTTTTCATAAATTGAACGCATAAATCAAAATTAACGAGTGCAAAAACTGCATGTGTTGCATTGTATGGCGTAGTATTTTACAAAAACAGTCAAAAAAAAAATACATCATGAATAAGAAGGCCGGAATATGACAAGAAAAACTGAATAACATTCCTGTCGTTTGTCAAGAAATCCGGGCTAAGATGCAAAACGCTGAGTGTGCTCTTTAAATTCTTTGAAAAGTAAACTTTTAACATAATGCAAAATAAAAAATATACAAATAATAATAAAAGAAACGTTCAGGCGACTCATGCGAAAGACAAACAGGAACAGTGACTTACAAAGAGTCAGAAAGCAGAACATTTTACCGATTCTACGTGATTGATAAAATAGCGTGTCAAACTTGTTGACGTTTGTCGGCAGGGTTCCTTCAGTTCCTTGATTTGTGTGGTACATATAGTAATCGTATATATACAAATATAACTTTATATACAATATTAGTACATGAATATTTTACATTGACTTAGCTTCGGATATATTTCAGAAATTCTAACTACAAAATACTCAGTGTGACTCTAAAGAATTAAGTGAGTTTTTTTTCTACAGCTGTTGTTATAATAAATCACAGCAATACCTTTTTATTTTATCAAAAAAAAAAGACTACTAGCAATCGACGCTGCAATTTAACTCTGCATTTGCTAACATAATCTAAAAAAATAATAGAATTTTTCCTTGGTATTTCCTTGCGGGTCACACTAATTTTAACTTTTTTAAATATTCTATCTAATAAACCACTAGCTGTTACAGCGGAGACCAGTGAACTGAAATACAGGTATATAAAAGAGGACAATGTGAGAGACTCGATTTAGTTATAGTGACATGTACATCTCGCCCTTCTTCAAACAGTGTCAAAATCTTAGGAACTTCGGACGGCCCTAAATTGCTGATATGGAAATATACGATTTGGTATTCTGTCAGAATAAGCGAGAATAATATTAAGTATATTCTGTTAAGAATGAGGATATTTTATAACAATTCGAGCCGCCTCTTTAGCCTGGCATAAGTTACCTGTAGCGTTGATCAAAACGCTAACACTATTAGTATATATAACATTATTAAATAGAGATACGAATCTCTATTTAATATTCAGATTCTTGCCCATAGAACTGTATAACAGATCTCGTTTTTACGGAATTGTCAACAGTTTTATTGTCATTGGCATTATACTGATAAAAAGTTATTTACGGGTGCAAATCTTAATTGGTTTGTGCTAGTCATGGTTTGTTCTTCACCTAGCACATTACAAATCTTGTAAACCCTTATTTACTTGAGCCAGAAAATGTGAACACTAAAAACTGTTGCGGTACTTTTCAAGTCCTGAAACAGCAAGGTTTTCTACATTCTATTGGAAATGCTGTAAAGTAATACTGTAAAATAAAATTAAGTAATTCCCATAGATACCCGAACACTGTAAGCAATGTGATATCAAAATGATGTTCTAACTACTTTAAGAAGTTAGATTTTTTCTCAATTTACCTAAGTATCTACGCTCTTGCTTTAGGTCAAATAATTCATAGCATTTCGATATGAAATAATACAATGTACTTAGTATACATATCTGAGAATACAGTAGCCATCCAGTAAAAATTTATTCTTCCTACTAAATAAAACGTCTGTAATATGAGTATGGACTCTAACTGAATCTCTGAATGCTGAATGCTGAAGCTTAAATTTCTGAGAGAAAGTCTAATGCTAAATAATGTGCTGGCATAAATAATATACAACTATTTATATTATATTATAATCATAATAGTAATTATGATTATAATAATTATAATTATAATATTATATGTTTTTAGCTAAAAAAAAATTAATGTTGGAGATGATATAAACTGTTTATATATATTGAGTTCAAAGCGAAAGTAGATTTCAGTTGTTCTCTCACGATCAGTCAAATTTTTAAGAAATATTTGCTTAGCAAGGATTACTCACAGATAATGCGTAAAAAACTGACATCATATAAAATACATATATTTCAAAATATATATGAGGAATTTTGCGAATAACATTATACTCACAATTAAGTTAATATTTTATTCCGTATCAGGTGTGAAAGATCCAAATCTTTTTAACATTTGCATTTGACCTACAGTAGTTAAGCATAAAATAACTGACAAAAATTACTCATCCACAAATAAAAGTTATGATTATTGCTTGGACGTGATTTGCATTATAATATAATAATACTTTTTGTTTAAAAAATATTAAAAATTTCAGAAAAATATTTGATCAAAAATCGCATAAGAAAGCCTTATAATATAACATTATTTCAATAAAGTTTCATTCTAATTTAGTAAGTACTTCGTTAATAGTCTTTTGAATTCCCTAAGAATTTCTTTTTTTTTCTCCTAATTCTAATCAAATACTTTAAATGCAAGTCACCTTTACACTGGAAACATTGTAACTACAACAAATTTACAGCCTCAAATAATTGAACAGCAATTTTCCATTTCACACAACACAAATTGTCGAACAGATTTTTCGTAACAACGGAAACTACTGATCAGAATAGAATTAAAAAAAGATAGGAAACTGAAAAGAGTTGGTAAGAAGATATTATGGAAATGCACATTACAACGTCTACGGTTCCAAATGTACAGGCCAACGGAAGGACACTAGCAACAAGCGTCACACAAACGATACAAGCAATCCAACAAGCACCAAATGCCACCACGAAGTATTGCCCGTTCCACGTATCTGCAACTGAAGACAGGCCTCTTACGTGCAGCGCAGTGCCATCAAGCGACCAATTCGCAGCTATTCTTAGCCCAAGTGCCAAAACGTTAGCAACTAAATCCAGTTCAATGCTAGAAACAAACCAATAAATTGATTTTGTATATTTGCAGGTCTTAACATTAAATCAGTTTAGCATTTTAGCTGGAGGACATCTTTCTAAACCTGGATTAAGCAAATTTCACCGTAATAAATTCTTATGCAAATATAAGGAATGGTTATTCCAACATCTAATGTGCGCTACATATTTTAATTGTGATTAAATTTATTGCAAATCATTAGAAATTATATATGTTTTTGGCCTGTTTGTCTTTCTATATCGAGTTTCTTACAGGCATACGACTTTACAATATTCTCTTCTCCGAGATAATCAACACTTAATATCATCGACTCCTATAACAGAGCAGAAGACACTCAACCTTTAGAATAAAGGTTAAAATGTCTCTTATTCAGAACTTTTTGATATCAGAAGTAAATTCTATATAATAACATATTTATTCAATTTTTAAGATATAATATATTAATTACTTCGTTCCATTCCCTTCTTTTTCGAAAAGTAATAAGGATAAATATTCTTGCAAAACTCACCACAATATACCGAATATATTATATATCAAATCTGATGTATATCAATTAATCAAATACATTAATAAAACTTTAAGTATTTTACTGATCTTTTTATGAATAGGTACATATTTTATTTCAAGAATAAAGTATATTTATTATTTAATTGATGTCATAAATTAGAAAGTGAAGATTACATGTGACCCTCTTAATACATCGCAGATATATTTTCGATACCAGTAAAACAGTTTTCTGATTTGTTAGTTGAATCCGGATTTGAATAGTTTTGGATGTGATCTCTATATAGGGGTGTAGAACGTTTGACTATTACTAATCTCTCTAAATCAATAAATAATAAATAAATTTTTTATCTATTGCTGATTTAAAGGAAACAAGATCACTTATCTATTTTTTAATAAGACAATTATAAAAAAAATTGTGTCTATGCTAATCAGTTAGAAGAATAAATTTCTAAAAGCAGATATATAAAAAGTAGATAATAGTTCCTAATGTGATTAATTTCCTTTTTTATTATAGTTTATTTATTTATTAAACCCTTTATTATTAAGGAACTACAACATATCTTAAATAAATATTTTAAATAATTTCAGTTTATTTATTTTCTATATTAAATCAAATTAATTCATTAAATATGTTACAGGTAAGAAACTGTTTCGAATAATATTAGCGGTTTTTTGCAAAGTATTAGAGAAATACTCTAACATAAACCCCCCTAAATTAGCTGTGCACGTATATAGCGATACTAAGACACTTCGAATAAGTAATAAAGCTTATCGCTCTCTTTACAAGTAGCGTACATACACCATTACACCATTAGTTATTTAAAGCAAGTGTTTCCCTCTAGCTATGATCGAAGCGCTTCAAATGTGCTTTAAATTAGCACTAAATCAGCGCATAACAAAAGATACGCACCGAGCACAGAGCGGTTAGTATTTTAACAATAAATGAACTAAAGCGTTACACCGAAACAGATTACCAAGGAAAGTGTCATAAAATTTTGCTGGGTAATAATGAGAAAATACTTGCATATCTTTCATTATAATGATACCATGATATAATCTTCTAGTTTTTTATTTTAAGGCTCTGCCAAATTGAAACTGGTCGACTGAACCTCAACCAGAACCAGAAAAATTCGATCACTATCGGTGGTATATCGGCTCAGAGTTATCCCTTCACTGCCCAAAACAAGCCATTTTTCGCCATTTTAACAAATAATAAACAGTAAATTTTATTTATACCGAAATCCGTGAAGCAAGCAAGAATTTATCCCTCATCGTGGCAAGCGGGATAGACTTTTTGTACTCTCTGCATAACGATTTACAGCACGTAACTCCACCATAGTCATGTCACTTCCATTGGCAGCAGCACCATATTCCACATAATAAACCCAAAGAAACAAAACCTTGATACATTACATTATATTTAAATATTTTAATAGATTATTCGTTGTTACCATTAAAAAGTCTGACAAACTATCTTAATAGTGATTCTCTAAAAACCTATTTCTTCTCCAACTCAAGATTGGATAGACATAATAAAAAAAACTTTATTGTTTTTTTCCTATAATTTTTACAAGAAGGGATTACACAGAGACCTAGTGATACTAGTGTTTCAATTTGAACAATCTATTTATTTATTTTCATTAGGCAACCTATAAACTAGGCAACCCGACTGTAAACTATAATCTGTGTATATGTATGCATTTGATGCCAAAGGTAGATCTAATATGTACGATAATATTTATATGTGCACAGACATGAACGTAAAGTATATTAACCACTTGGATTTGTGAACTACTAAACAGGTCAAAATTTAGTCGTCCTAACCGACTACTTTGCCTACCTTTTTATCGAATGTATTTCATTTTTGTTTACTGCTCATCAGTTGAGGACAAGCTGCAGTAACTTGTTAAACAAGATTACAACAACAAACAAGGAGTACTAACGACAACAACAACAACTACTATAATTCCACATTGTATGGATAAAAATCGGCATTTTAGGGTGAAGAAAAATTGTGTCCAACTGCTTGTTGCAATTTTAATTGAACCAGCCATTAATTAATTTCAACATAGTGCCCAAAGGTGCCAAGACATTGTAACTGAATGTGGAGTATGTGGAATTTAACCTGTCACAGCCCGCAGTCTCATATGTATTCCAGCTTCTTCTATACATACTCGTGCGTATTACTGAGATTTAAGCGATAACAGTCGAGATAATCACAAATTGATGTTTGATATGCATAAAGTGTGAAAACGTTGATGAAGAATTTCAGCTGTGTAAATTACGAGTATAGAACAAAAAAATAAATTATATTTACTACTTGACTTTTTAATAAAAATAAAAATAATTTACAAGCATAGCCAATTACATTAACTAAAATATTATGACAGCATTTATGCTATTCGCATAGAGTGTAAAATTGCCATATATTTGAGCCAATTACCGCCTAAAATTAAAAAGTCGCAACCCTCATAAAAATGTACGAAAATCCCCTGTCATTCTACAAACCTGTAAATTGATTTACAATTAACAACTCTGTAGTGCGGTAGGAAAGACTAACATATCCGAAGTGTCACGCCCCAAATTAACTTTACAATTTACATTATAACAACAGATAAAAACAAAGACGGGTTTTCAACTCCTTTCAAAGTTTCACGTAAAGTAAATACTCCAACGGAAAATATTGAATACTAAATACTAAAGGGAAGCGGACCACATCGATTCTACTGAAAACTACGAAGACAAAGCATTAGTCGGTAAAAAATTATAAATGAAATTTAAAATCATTTGCACCATGATTTTAGTGCTTCTGGTCTTAACAATTACAACAACAATAACATCAATAATAACCAGTAAATAATATTCAATACAGCGCTAAATTCATAAATCTATTTTTTTGTGTCCAAATCGAAATATATAATGTCTGTATGTTTGTTGTCGATTGCAAGTAGAATACAGCTGATGGTATACTCGTATACCAAAATACTCGTATACCAAAATGCATTATATATTTCCTTTTGCCTCTCCACGAAACTTATATATATTGTTATGCGTGACAAATGGTTTGACACCTTTCTTTGATTTTAATGGAATATTAAATCGATTTTTAACCCAACATTACAAAATTCCGTGATGTGTGTAGTTTAGTGGGAAGTCACAAAAATCTGTGACGGATAGATCGAAACCAACTGTATAGGAATACACATCAATCCACTAAAGCCACATTTTAGGAATAGTACGAAAAAGATTAAGACCACAGAAATCGAAAATGCAGTGGTTACAACTCTATTTGAGTAAAGAAGGGCAGAAAGAAGTTAAGATGGAATTAGTATTCCCCAAATTTTCGATGAAAGACTGAATTTATTAAAGCCTGAAAAACATTAATCTGCGATTGGTTACAGTTGAACCGCTGTATTTTGATTTACGATCCCTAAACGTTAATATACATGACCTGGATATATTTAAAAATACTGTATTAAATAGTTTACTTTAACGATTCATTCTGCTTTAAGTTATTGAAAAGTGAATTCCTACGATTTTTGCTTTTTGAAATTGAAAGTCATGAAACACCCGTCATATGATAATAAACCTCATCATATAATGAGGATATGAATTCTCTAAAGATGAAGATATAAACCGTATATGCATAATATTCTACGACAAGAAAGGTTACATACTTAGTTGGCCATTATCTTACTTATCTGCGCCAGTCAGCCCGATCAGTAGCTTGCTGTCGCCAATTGATAGTAACGAGCGCCGTCAAATCGTTGGTCACCTGGTCCTTCCACCGAAGATGTAGACATCCTCAACCGCGTTTTTCACCTGCGAATACCAAATCCAACACCTTTCTAGCCGAAGCACTTTCTTCCCTTCGCACAACATGATCAAACCAACAAAGCAGCTGAGTTTTTATGCGCTTAACTATGTCAATGTCGCGGTATAGCTCACACAAGTTATCGTTTCATCTAATTCGATACTCGTCGCCAGCGCATAAGAAAATATTGATCTTTAGAAGAATTTTTCTTTCGAATACACCTAACGCCTTCTCATCGGAGTTAGTAATTGCAGGATAGTCATGATAAAAGGCTTGAGGAGTCTTGCAACTTTTAATCCTGATATGTAGACGTAGTGGACGAAGGTACTTATTATTTTATACAGAATCAAAATTTTTTCATGATTTTTCAAAAACAAACTTAAAAATTTATGCGGTTTACTGTGAAAGTACTGCAAGTGAACCCCGAACCTAGGAGTAAGTTACTCTATTCCTTTACGGAAATTTCACTCGATATTTAAGTATCATATGAATTAATCAGTTTATTCTGATTTTTTTTTGCTTTATTTATACAGATAAAAGTTCATTTTTATTAATATATTAAATTTTTAAAAAGTGCTGCGCGTATTTCTTATTTTATTTTAAGTTTGCGAAAGTAACAAGTAAACACATTTACTGCTTGCCTCATCAATAAAATGTCGCTTTCGATCTCCCAGTAGCCACGATCTTGCCTTGCTGCATGGATGCACCAGTACACGTGCGTAAGCACACTGTAAACGGCTTGCAAACGTAAAGACCAACTGACATTGCTTTTGCCATATCAGCCACCCAACACGTTACTTACAGTCTATTTTTTTATTCTTTATCGAGGATCCGTTCCTGCCTGGTGTATATCTGCACATATCGTAATCACGTATGGAGCTGCTGCTATTACAATTATTGCACCAATCCAGCGTATCAATAATTTGATGCTCAGCCTATGTATGTGCTTTCATGAGCGTTGCAATTGAAGTATTTCGCTTCGGAAGTCCAGACGTTCTCTAATGGGCGTTGTTGCGTAAAACGCTATATTACTCAGCAATGAGTTATCATTTACCACCTTTCTATTTGGTTTTATGCCAAGGTTAAGCTGAGCGGACAGCTACTGAAATTCAGCAGTACCACCACCTCATGCAGTGCACTATTTACTTTGTGCTGAGCCGAGCTGTTGGATTATGATTAAGTTGAGTCTTCGACCAGTGTGCACAAACTTTTTTTTAATTGCTGTTATTGAAGTATTTCTTTGGAGTTTCTTCTAAATGTGTTAATTACAAGTATATTGCATTTATGTAATTACGATATAAGCTACGCTTTTATTAGTGACGATTTTTTAGGAAAATTATTTTAAAAAATCGTATTGTATTAACTATTACTCTAAATTCATAAAACGGCTTTTAATTATTCGCATACATGATTTCAATAATTTATAGTATGTTACTACATAAAATAAATAGTACTGAAGACATATTTCTATTACTATAACAATAATTTTACATTTAAGCTATAAAACTACAAATCTGTATCCTAACTGCAAATATAACCTATAACTTAAACCGATATGTACCTATATTCAATATTTCTGCTGTTTGTATTCGGTTTTAGTTTGAACTATCCGCATAACCTGATATTTGTTTAGTATTGAAAAGTTGGAACATTAATTTGAATACTTTTATCTCTTCCAATACATCAAGTTCTGTGAAATGTGTTCTGCTTGAAAGTATTAAAATTTAATAATTTATAATTCTCATATGGTTCGCAGATATGAAAAGCTTTCCAATTTAATCAAATTTTTTATGGCTGAACAGAATGTTAAAGTGAAGTTCTATTTTAACATAAATCTAAAACTTATATAAACAATATGGAATTTTATTGAGCTCAGAGAACTACGAAGATCAGTGAAAATGGAATATAGATTCCAAAAGTGATTTAGGAAATATTGCATATTAGATTATGTGTCCGAATAATGATATAGTACCTTCTGCTCAAAAAGTTGGATTTTGTTGTTTGTTAACTACTCCTTAAGTAATAGACCGTTTTCAAAAGGTCATTTTTGTTATGTTGGTACACCCTTTCTTGACATATGGTACAAATTTTAGCGCCATCTGTCAATTAGTTTGTTTACAGCAGCTGTTAATGTGAGACAACCTCAAGTGATTTTTACTATGGATCTGGCGCCGTACAACTTTTTCCTGTTCCCGAAACTCAAATTGCCTCTACGTGGTAAACGTTTTGAGTCTATTGAATCGGTAAAAGAGAATTCGACGAAGGAACTAAAAGCTATACCTTCACGGGCCTTCGAAAAGTGTATAGAAGATTGGGTAAGCGTTGGCATATGTGTATCGCTTCAGAAGGAGCATATTTTGAAGGAGATAAAATAAATTTGGAATAAAATTTAAATTTGTGTGTTTTACTTACAAAATCCGGGCAGAACTATAACAGCTGAAAGAATTAAAACACAAAATTTCCAGAAATTAAATATCAAAATATCCTTAGTTCGACATAAATAACTATATCTTAAAAATAGCAACCTACAATCATCTACTCGAATTTAGAAAGGGATTCAAAATAAATACATATGTCATAGTACACTTATAGGAAAAAAGTGATAGTCGGTGATCGCTTGGATAGGAATGAATTTGATATCTACACACTCACATAACTTAAAACTATCTTGGGAAAACTACTTATATATTAAATTGAAGTTCAAAGGGTGTTAAAAAAACTGCACCAAATGAAAAATTGGTATAAATTTCAAGTAAATATCAATCCTAATAAGCAGATTGGCCAGCAGGCCGGCAATACCTTATAGATGTAAAGCATTTGAACTCGCGTAAGCTTCAAATACAATATATCTAGAGATTAGTTTATTTCACATTCCTATTACAAGAAAATGTTCTAGAACTTTCAGGGTTTTTGAACTACCTTATAAGTTAAATAAATCAGTGTATTATTTTGTATTATTGTATTATGTATTATTTTTTATTACTTTTTTGTAAATCAGAAAAGTAGTTAGCCATCTATGTAAGTAAAACAAACAGAACTTTTAGGTTAGCTTCGGTTATACCATATATATAGGAATTACGCAGGGTTTAAAACCATCTAAAATCTTTGGCAACAGAACTTTTAAACTTACGTTAGCGTAATGGAAACTGTACTCTTCATCCATAAATGAGTTTGTTAGTATTGACGTATATTGTCATGAAACTTGTAGAGGTTTTAATATTTTTCTTGTAATTTTTTACTAGGGCATTTTAGAACTTAGTTAAACCAATCTATACTCCATAGGTGTTACCTATATATGAAAATTATCCCGCATATTCTGTAGTAACATAGGTTATCATTTTCAAAAATGCATTTTAAGAATTGCAAACTTCGACTGTAAGAGCTTCATTCAGTCTATACCATAGATACCTTCATAGCAATTTTTTTTATCATAAATACCCAGTCAATTAAACAGTGTAATCTTCTTCATTCCATTCATATTTCTTGCACAAGCAATCTTGAGGGTTAGAAGTTTTTCCTATGGTTGAGAACCGCTGTTAACGTTTCTGTGTGTGGTTGCCGATGATTGAACGCTTCATCAATCGCAACTTTGAAGATGAAATAAAAACATTTATGAGAAGATAGAAAAAGCAAGCAAAGAAAATAATACGTTAAGTAAACCAAAATTATAATGATCGGTTTTAGACGATGAATTATTGGCGAATCGAACTAAGTATATTCTTCAAGCATTAATAGAAGCGTGCATAATCGATTGCAACACTAAAATGCAGTGTGTTGCATATGCATTTTTCTAGCACCACGACTCGCAATATGCAAATTGTCTTTTATGTGCGCAGTGCATAGAACCAGACAGCGGTATGCATGAATCCGCCAGTAAAAGGCTAGCGGTAGCCTGTCTATTCGAATATCTTTTCGTCTGTCTGCATAAGTATAAACCAAACGCTATTCCTTTCATATATTAGCAAGCATATCCATACATTTAAAAGTATTACGGTATTTGCTTACATATATCTCAGTGTGATATGAGCATCAATCAATTCCTAAATTATTGCTTTAGTTTTTAGCTGCATAACCGCTACTGGGTAATCGGGCCCGTTCAATTTATGCAGTTAAAAATGTTGGCAAATCTGCCTTTTTTATTTATTATAAATTATCAATGGCACTCATCTGCATATTTGTACGTCAGTAGCTGTTTTCATTATGCCCGCCACATGACCAGCTATCAGAGCAGCCTTCAGTTGCGAATTTAATGCACTCGAAGTGAGCCAAATGCAAAATTGATGGCTCTGGATATTTTTGTCATATTGATTGCACCTTTACGGCCAATGACGTTCTATTGATATGATCAATTCACTTTCTGTCACTTAGCCCGCTGCTATACGTGACTCAGTGTGCAGTGCGTGCCTAACAACATCATCATTAAAGCCACTAACCAGTCTCTCCGCCCGGCAATTACCGTCGTTTGACCATTGTTATATAATTCTACAGCGCACCGACGTCTAGATACGTATGCCGGAAATTATTTTAATCATTTTCCAATTGTCCAATATGCTCATATGATTTTTGTATTACTACTTCGTAAACACTTAGAGCTTAAGATCATTTTAAGTGCGCAGCTAATGACATTTCATTTCATCGCTACATATAATTATCAGGCTATAAGAAACGAGAGTAGCCGCTTTATTATTAGCGGTTCATTAGTAATTTATTAACTGCCCATTTGTTCTCTGCCTTATTATCAACGCGGTAGTTTAATTAAGGATACTTATATACTAAGTCTGCAATTATGGACACGAACGAATAGAAACTCAATTTAACAATATTGTGATATAAAATTGAAAAACACAGAGCAGTTTTATAGACAAATAATATTTAAATAAAGCGATTACATATAAAAATGTAGTTTCCAGTATTTATCAATTTATGTTTTATGTTTAACAATATAAATAGATGAATCCGATAAATGTTTACTTCTAATCGAATAAAGTTTTTGTAGTACCACAAAGAGTACTACAAAGTTGAGAAATAAGCTCAATAGTAACTGAATATTACTAATAAGAACTACATAATATTGAAAACAATAGTACTATTATGCTGAACCTTGACGATAAATCCTTTTGCTCCTACTACCATTGTCCACTACACCCAGTGGGACACAGGACCTTAATAATTCTTCTAAAACTGACTCTATTTGCTGCTCTTCTATAGATGTCGTTACATGTACATTCATGCTCCATCTAGCTCACTTTCGACCGTTCTTCTCCACGTCTCTCCACAAGATCTCTTGCTACCGTATGGATTCCATGCCAAAGCTTGCCTCGCTATATAATTTCTCGGTTATCTAAGTGTATGGCATATCCACTACATTCTAATTTTTATCTTATTTTGTGATGCTTTTTAAGTCGTTTAGTTCAGCAGGCCTTAATTTGATATCCATTATATTTTGAGAATTCTACGTAGACACTTATTGATAAATAAATAAACCCATTAAAAGAATATCCAATAGTCATAAGATAACCCAAAAAAACAATATACAAATCCAAACGAACAAAATATCTGCAAGCTTAGAAAGATTTTTCAACTCAACAAGCACAAATCTTCACTTATTTACATGTTATTTCACAGACTATTATAAAGTGGGTAGATTGTCCCATCTTGAAAAAAGATCGGTTCAGTGAGACCCTAAAACTTAAGCCAAAACTACTTTGTTGTTTTAATTACGCAGGCGATAGCGTTAATGCCCATGCTAGTGATATCGGACAGATATTTAATTTCAAAGACTCCATATTAGATATGTTTTTGATCAGATAAGTAACACTTTCTTCTTATAATTATGACCGTGATATGGAAAAACCATTGTGTCGAATATCAAGTGACAAGCAAAATAATTTAGTAGCTCGGTTCATATATAAAAAAATAAATTCTTTGAAATAAATTAAACACTCATCTAGACAGATATACTATTGAAAGAGCTAGGCGACCAGTGAAATTTTACATTTTACTTTCATAAATTGACTAAAATTTTTGTTGTTGTCTTTTCATTACTATTCGAACCCTTCTAATTTTTAAAAAATATTTCTACTATCCGTGCAGAGTCTCATATAGAGTCTCAGCAGTGGTATATAGTTTCATTTTTTTACTGAACAAAAAATTCTCATATTTTTTCTGTCAGTTGTAGTATCCTTCAATGTATTCATTGTAACTCTATTATTTTGTATAGAGATGTAAAAAATCGGGAATGAATCAAATTGTTTTTTTTTGTTTAATTCAAAGATTATTTAATTATTTTTTTTTATCGCTGTTACTAAAAATTAAAAATATAAAAAGTAACATAAATATTTTAATTTTTATTTTATACTCATCTGTGGTCGCATGCTTAAATTCTTAACTGTTTATCTGCATTTAACATATGAAATGGTAAATCTTTTTAATCTTTAATGTTTTATTTTTAATTATAAAATACTAAGTAGTAAAATTTATATCGATTTTTGATATTTAACTTTACTTTAAATTTTAACAATTCCTTTAACCTTTGAAGAAAGGTACGAGTAGCATTCATCTTCTAAACGTTAATAAAAATTTTATTATAATTGATACCATTAAAAATAAAAAATTTTTTATCTTTTAATTTTATATTTTAATAAACATTAAAATTTGTATTTTATCAACTTCAAAGCACTCAAATATTTCATTAATCTTAATTATATGTATATTTCTTTGATTTGGTGCAACTTTGTCTGATCAAATCAAAATGAACTTTGTGGATTTGATCATTTCATTTAAAGACCGTAAAATTGATTTTCCACACAATCTATGCAAATCATTTTGCATATATAAAGATAAGAATTTATTTACTTACTTAATTACATATGAATAAAAAGATATATTTTCAAGTGAATTTTTAAGAGCACATATAACTTAATTAAGAGTCGTTTTCAACGGACATGTCTTCGGTGCTGAATTGATTAACCAACCCGATTTGACAATTTGAAACAATTAATAGCAAATTTGCGATACCATCAAAGACTAATAAAATTTAAGTATGCACATCGGAATCAACTGCAGATTGATGTCTTTTTTTCTATTCAGTGTCAAACAAAAACTATTTCAAGATATTAATGAATCCACTTTCAAATGTTATAACTTCAAATTGTTCAAGTTAGATACAAATCGTCAAATAACGGGTGTGTAACGATCGATGCCTAATGAAGTTGTATTGCAACTCAACTCTTCTCATTTTATTCTATAAAAAGTTTTATTTTGAGGTATCTTTTACTGCTTGACAACACTCAGATGCAAGTTGATTAAAGAATCAAATATTTGAGAACGATGTGTTGCATTTTAGTTATTCAATTTGGCAGCCAATTTATAAGCCCATTTATAATACGTCATTATGAAGAATTCATAGAAACCTTTCCATATGAATATATGTACTATGTGGCAACTTTCTGTGCTTCTAAAATCTTAAAAGTGATTTAGCTTCTGATCGATATCATTGACTGTGTAATTAAGACAGTTCACATTTCTTTTGACGTAAAACTTCTATTCGTTTTCAAGATAATCGATCTAAGCACATAAAATCAAACAGTTTTATTTCAAGTGATCGCATTTCGTTTATAAAACTTAAATGAAAATATTTTTAATTGTTTTAACTTTTGCTTAACAATAAAAGAGCAACATTTTAAGTTTACACATCAAGTGCTATAAACACCTAAACACCGATATCACAAAGTGATTGTGATCATCATGCATTCCTTCGATCTCATGCATTCATAGCTCTGAAGATTCTGTAAAGCTGTAAGTAAAGAAATCGATATTTGTAAATGATATTTTTGAAATATTTGACAGTAATGCTTACCATAAAATGCATTAATATCGGTTTTTACGTCTAGTTATAGATTGTGCAGCGATGATAATACTATCAACTCGCTCAAATTATGGCCGGTTTTGATTTTACTTAACTTTTTTTCTGGTCCCCTCACAAGTGTAAAATATGACTGTTTATCAAAGTATTTGGTTTTACTGAAAGATTTTATTCTGCTCAATTCATAAAATTATTGTTATGTGCATTGCTGATGCAGAAGTTGTTAAAATGGATTATATTTCAAAATATATTTAATTGGAATATTGAAATTGGTGCATATAGATTCTTATATTAAAGCTAAGTAATTTTATTGTATTTTATAGATTTTCTATTTTAAAAATAGATAAAATAGATTTTCTGTTTTAAAAATAGAAAATATAGAATACTATAGAATACTATATTACACTTTTATAGAATGCTATAAGAAATAGTATTGTTTTATATTCGAAACAGCATCAGCTAATACTGACACACGTATGTCACACTTGGAGTTACACACAATATGATTTAGTTATCTCAACTAGTATTTTGTGCCACAGTGAAAGATACATCTGAAAATTAACAAAAATTATAAATAAAATAAAATGATGACAATTAATAAAAAATCGGTATAATATATATTGGATATGATCACATCTTTGATACTGTGAATATGAAAACCTCTTCATGAAGTGGAGCAACTTTAACCATAATCTAGTGTACCCTAATGTTATAATCTAACATCTGCTCTCCAGATAGAAAATCTTGCCACTACGCTAATGTAGAACATACATAGAGGCTGTGTTCAAGCGTTTTAACAACTATTTCACAAAAGCGAACGATACTGGTCACTGAAGAGTCCTTTTGCTAGAATTGGTATCTTAGCGTACATTGGTAGGAACCCGGTGAGAATTTTGATATTACTGGCTTGGATGGGTTTTTACATCTGTTGGCCTGTCTTAAATGTTTACAGTTCATTGTGTAATTTCTGAATAAATCGTTTTTCCAAGTTGTCTATTATGTGCCAGCACAGAACCATACCGGTTCAATAAATTGATGTGTCTCATCGTTTGGTAAACAGTCAGCACTTTCGTTGCTTTAGTGTACTTAATGTCTTTAAAACCATCACAAAATAATGTTATTACTTTGATTTAGTTTATTGGGGAGGGTTACGAAGTTGTCCAATATACCTCGATGGATTTGAGGGAATAAGATCGTACAATTTTATATTTATTTATATATTTGTAGATTTATATTTATTTGTCCTTTTCTTGAGATAATCATGAACACTGATAGTTCTGCTTCAAATACAGTTAAATATTTCCCCATTAACTAGAGGTGTGAAAGCAATCCTATTCCAGTGGTATCATTCTTAAATTTGAATGCTGTGCCCCTGTGTTGAGAACTCTCGTTTGTTTGATTTAGTCAATTTGATTTAAAACTGATATTAATCAATGTTCAAAATGAACAAAGCACTTCGAGGAATAATAAGCTATCTAGAATTTATTTTTTAGAATTGGGATCTATTATCATATGATTTAAAAAAAAAATCTAATTCATCATTTCAACTGTTAAAGATTTATATACAATCTGTTATAATTAAATACAGTCAAACCTCTCTATACGGAAGTCGTTGGTTTTAATGGAAAAAAAGCTTCGTTATAGAGAGGTCTTCGTTATAGAGAGGTTGAACAAAATTTTTTTTGTTTGAATTTTTTTTTTTTTGCATTTGACTGAGAAATATGTACGTTTTTATTTTAAAAATATATTTAATTCATGTTTATTCATATATATATATAACATTAAAAACATTAATTGTATATTGGTAAGCCTATAATTTTAGTTTATTTAGACATTTGTACTTTTTCCTTATTAGGGAACTCTTCCAAATCTTCTAACAAGTTAATAGCTTGCATACAATGAAGTTTCTCATAAGTTACAACGTATTAGTCTAGTATTTAATTTGAATAAACCCGTTATAAAGAGGTTTTTTTGTATGTAAAAATTTGTTTACATACCTGAAAAAACATCGTTATAGAGAGGAATTCGCTATAGAAATATGATTTCGCTATAGGAATATATGAAAATCGCTGTGTCTTCAAAAAAACTTCGTTATAGAGAGGAATTCGTTATAGGGAGGTTCGCTATAGAGAGGTTTGACTGTAATATAATAAACCTACTCATTGGTTTAGGAGTCTAGCTCTTCAAATAACTTCTAATATCAGATCATTCTAATGTCAAACAAAATCAAGTTCCTATATCCAGAATTTCTAATTTCTAAGAGTTCTAATTCGCGAGCCTCTACTGGAAAAAGTAGCAGATAAGACAAATTAGCTAGCAATTATTTTAATATAAAATAAGAACAGTTTAAAACAGTGTAACAAAGTAGAGTCCTTGAAAACCGCCATATTCTTCATAAAATGTTGTAAGGCAATCTGCTAGCTTACAATGAACTGATACTTCTAGTTCAATAGAAATAGGAAATAATGCAATATTAGACCATATTGACCATAAAGTAGCGATGGTCGTAGCTGGAAGGAAAGCCGGTTTAACCTTGGTGTTGATGATAACTATTTGTGAACTCATAAACTCATATTTTTAAATAATGTCAGACAATATTAACACAGTTGTATTTTCATACAAAAATCGTAAAGACAGAGTTTCACATTTTACCTAACTTTAAATTGCAAATTGCCTTAAATTACAAATAATAATATTGTAAAAATATTACCAATAAAAGAAATTATGCAATTCATTTAATAAAATTGTCACAGTTTCAAGTTTTGAATAAATTTTTCTTATTGAATATTGAATTCAGATCAAGTTTCTTCATCAAACATCCAATACTCATCATTGTAGAAATCAACATAAATAAATTCACGATACGAAGTTTATTTGATGTTTGGTAGGTGACTCATTTATTATGTTAAACACCAACCGTGTTAATTGCCTTCTGCGATCCAAAACAGGTAACAATTTGTGTAGAAATTATTATCTGCCACCTAAATTCCTTCGTAACCCAAAAGAAAAAACTCAATACTCCGCAGTTGACCAAGTAATCTGAAAACCTTTTAAAACACCTTAAATTATAACACCACTTGTTACTTGCTATTCATTAATACATTTTTTATGTGTTTATCCTTTTTTAATTCAAACAACATAAAAATCACATGTTAAACTGGCCAACAGCGTGTAGTATAATGACATTTAGAGGCTTAAGGGTATTCCTGAATGCTTAACCAGAACTGCAGGAGCAATGGAACACATGAGCGGTTTTGATGAATACAAAACAAATCAAATATCCTTAGACTTGAAATTAATGGTAAAATTTATAAAGATTTTGGTTTAACTACTCCTTGAAGGCGCAATCCATTATCAAGTCCGCTACTGCATGCATAACAGACCCGAATGCGAAGATTTTACCTGTTGGCACACGTATGGCATTAACTTGTGTTTATTTTGATTGTACAACACACAAAAACAAAAGGTCATCATGCTCATATTTGGAATTTACAAAATAATAAAAACTATAAGCCTAAGGATGTCAAAAATTCAGTGAAATCTGAAATCCAGAGATTCAGATGCTCAGATGCTCGGATACTCAGATGCTCACTTGTCCAATAAAAACAAAAAATTTTTTATTCTGTTCATAAAGAAGAAACTCGTAAAGAAGATCGCATCGAATCTGTGACATTCTTAGTGAATTGTTATTATTGGTTTGTCGTGTTTGTTTAGTGGCTTTTCACTTTTTATTGTTTAACTTAAAAAATTTGCTCCTTATTTTGGCATAAATATTTATGTCACACTTAAAGTTGCTTAAATATGCGGGATCGTGTCAGGTGAGCGTCCTGATTCTCTTACTTTATGGACTTCATCTGGACAGCTTTTTCGCTCGCACTCCACGCCGCAGCAGATGAAGCGGATTTTAAAATATTTACATAAAAATTTTAATGCTCGAAAGGTGTTTGCTTTATTTGCACTTGTCAGTTATGGTAATTAAAAAAAATTTATTTTCAGTTAAAGATATTAAAATAGTTTTTAAGAAAAGATACAAATGAAATAAAATAAATTCGCGTTTATTATTGAGCCATAAAAACGACAGCAAAATCATTTCCCAATTAGTTGTTTTATGCTACAATGCACAGCTGTAAGTTAGAGCCAACTTAATCGCTAACACAGACTCTATTTTAGTTAATATTTTTAAAAAAATTTAAACATATATTATTTGTAAATTTGCATCTTATCGTATTATTATTCCATTAAAATGACTATTAAAAACAATTATCATTTTCAGTCAGTTTGCATTGATTAGTACCAAAATAAGTCACCAAGTCATTTACGATATCAATTAGAAGCATAGTTGATATAGTTGTTGTTTTATTGAGGACTGTGCATCCTGGATGAGTTCTGGATGAGTTTGTAAGTTTCCACAAAAGCCCAATGTTTACTTACTTAATAATTTGTGATTCTCTGGCTTGTGGATAGAAGATTGTTGCCTCTTTTGCTAATTTAAGAATGGTGGTGACTTCCTATTTGAAAGAATCCTAGTGCATTCTAAAGTTTTCCTTATTCGAGCTTTTTTATATTTGCAGCAATTGTCAGCTTTAGCCAAGTTCAACTTGCAAGTGTTGTGTCTACTAATTATTCCGTAACCTTTTCCAAGTGGAATGTACACAAAATTTTTTATTTTTAAAGCTAATAGCATATTCACATTATTTCAATTAGACGGTTTGGCTCATTATAACCACTAATAAGAATGATTTACCCAATAAATCTTTCATATAAACAAGCTCATTAACAATAAATCAGATCATTTAAGTCAAAAAATGTCGAATATAGCCCTTAAAAATGAATATCCCACAAGGGAAATTATCAAAAATTAATATATTTGTCAAATATTTTATATATAAAATGTAAACAAACAACAGCTGAGTTGTAAACACAGGCACTGAGGAAGTAAATTTTTGATAAAATATTTTGTTGATATATAAAATGTTTATAAATGATTTAATATATCAATTATATATTTAATTTTTTTATGTGCTGTATTATTAAGTGAAGTTTATAAAAGTTCTATCAGCTGCATAAGTGAGTTCATTATAATGTGAACGTTTTCTCATTAATATATAAATTAGCAAGTGCCTAAATGAGACAGTGTATACGCATATATTTATATATATGCTATTATTTATATATATGCTTATATGCTTATTTATATTTGAAATTGCTTGAAAATATATTAAATCCTTTAACTCATAGGAGGAGCATAGGGCCGCAACAAATATCTTTCACTTGGTACGATTGGTGGCCAGTAGTTTCAACTCTCCCCAGCTTTACCACATATGTAACATTTCCATTTCAATTCACAATCCACTCAATCGCCATTCTTGTGGTGTCAACAGTCGGTCTTCGCAAAGTGTAACCGACTCAGTCCCATTTTTTAATTTCGGTTCTTATAGGTGTTTATTGAGTTAAAACTATAGATGTTCATTTGAAATTATATTTGTCCAGAATACTTTAACAATTTTGCGTAATGACCGATTAACGAAACTTGTAGTGCATTAATGTGGTTTGCCGCAGTATTCCAAGATTGCCATCCATAAAAAAGACAAGATTATATGTCGGAGTTAAATATTCATATTTAAGTCCAGCGCGATAACTAAGATGATTTCCAGACTTTATTTAAGCGACCAAACGCTTGTTTTGCCTTCTTGATACGGTTCTCGATGTCAGCACTGGATTGTTGATATGATGCTTCTAAGATACCAGAAAGACACTAAGATACCAGAAAGACATGCTCAAGACAGCATTTGTTTGAAATAAAAGGATCTTGGACGTTAGCATAAATGTGCATAACTTTTGTTTTAGTCACATTGATTTTAAGTCCCGCTCTGTTTGCCGATTTAGGTTGCGAGACATGTCACTATATCTATGTGCCAGCAGACATAATTCATCGGCGTAATCCGTCTCTATAGTCCAATGCCTCTGCCAAGACTGTGAGTATTTTGTCACTTAGATATTTCTAGTGCAGTATCCGGTAACTGGCATCGTCTTATAGGGCTTTGATGAGCCTGATGTTCTTTTGCGTCACGTCCTTATGAAAATTACTTGAAAATAGCTACTTCGCTATTGATAGAGAGTTAGATTTATTTCTATAAGACCAGTGTATAGCTTTACGGCTTCTTAGGTAATAAAAAATATTAAAAAAAATATCAATTAAACATTTTCAACTGAACTTACAGACTTTTTATTTTCACGGAAAACCAATTCATCATTTTCTATGCTTACAAGAGTAAAGAATTTCATCACAGAAGTCCATAATTATTATCAACTGCGCAGGTTGGCTTTAAAATTTAAAATCTCATAACTGAGTGTGCTTAGATAAAAAGGGGCTTACGTGTTACATGGCTAAAGAGAAATATTGCGTCTCTAACAGAAATTAGTCGGTATAACTCCCGTTAATATATTTCTTTAAAAAATAAAAAAAGTTAAACCATTATTTTAGTAGTTCATATGTATATTAAATAAAATATTAAAAAAAAAATAACCTATAATATTCTTTATTATTAAATTAAAGAAGTGGGTGCAGCACTTATATTTAAGTATAGAATTTTAATTAAGATCTAGATAGACAATGTTGTGTGTCAGATTAGCATACAATAAGTAGTGCCTATTTTTAACATTATTATTCATATAAAATGTTCAATAATTATTTATAATTCTGTGATTTAAAACACTTTTCATAAATGTATTGCAAAACTAATAAGTAATTAACAGGACTTTAACTTCTTCTTCGCACAGAAGTGCTTTATCATCGGTCATACTCCAATAATATGACATATATTTTCTATTTCTTGACGAATACACAAAGAACAATCATATTCAGATATGTTAAATAAAATCTGGCATTTAATTTAAGAAGACCGATTCTACATTTAAGAAATACGCTGGATATGTGCTGAGATATTTCATAATAAAAACATGTCACGGGATCCCGACCTAATATACGCGACAGAGGATTCGTGTTCACTTCGTTTGTGTAAAGTCATAATATTATTTTATAATATTTTGAAATCCAAATTCCGAATACTGGTTATTGAAAAACCTAGTTCTAAAGACATATTTTCCCAATCTCTGGCCCAATATATGCCTTTATCAATTGTAAGTTCAAGTAGCCTTGTGAAGAGCAGATTAAGAATTTTACTTACATAGACAATGTATATTTGCACTGTATTTACACACTTCTTTGGTGAAATAAGCTAAATATAAATATTTAAATATTGTATAATAAATAACTTTATTTATACTTGTGTTCTTTAACAAGTGAACTAAATTCTGCGTAATATTTTATTTGCTGTAAAAAGAAAATCACAACATACTTACAAATGATGAATATAAATAATGATTTTTGATCTAGCATATAGATGTCAGCTTTATATATCTTTATGTCGATCTACTATCCATCGGTTTCATCTATCCATCGGTTCCAAAGTACTAATATTCATGTGTAAAATATGTGTCACGCCAATATAATACTTAAATAATATGACTAAAAATGATTAAAAAAGATAATCTCTTAAATTATTCATAAAAGTATCTGAAACAATGAATAAACTGTGCTCTGTTTGAATCTACTTTGTCGAAACTGTTGCATATAAAATTTAATATACTATAAAAATTATTTCATTAATTTTCTCCGATAAAATCTTGTCACACTTGGTGCGATTTTCATTAATTGCATCTGAATACGTAAATAAATTGTATTTATTTTTTTCTTTTAAATATCTGAATACTTCTTCAGATTCGTTCAAAAGCGAACCCGAATAAAAAGAAAAACTTAGTGACAACTCCAATAATTTTGTGCCACTCGACATACGAAAATACGAAAAGGTGCACAATACAAAGATTTCTGTGTATTTCAGATAAAAATCAAAATCAGGCCAATAAAAAAAATTAAGCCAAAATTAATTACTTTGAATTGGGAAAATGAAATCGATTATAATTTTCGAATAGCTGCAGTACAGCGAACTGCATTAGCAATTAAACTAGTCGCAGTTGGTGGTCAGAAAATGTCAAGAAATTCTCTCAACATCATTAGTGGCAGAGTCGCTGATAAGCGCCGAGATCCACCGATCAACATAGATAACCAATAATAAATAAAAAATAAAGCCAACTAAGCGAATGAAAATATAAAATTGGAAGTCAAATTCTTGCTTAGCGCCTGCAGTGCCACAGACGCCGACTTAGTTTTCGTACGTGATTTTAGATAATTTGAACGTTTTTTTCTGTTAAATCACAAAGTTTCGATTTAAGCGCGATTTCAATACCGGCACCGGCTTGGACACCAATTGCTCCTCGGGTCGGTACAACAAACGTATAGGTAATAGCTACAGCAGCAGTGGAACAGGTGTAAATGGTAATAAAATGAGTACAAGATAAACACCGCCCGCTGTGGAGGGGCAAGTGGCGCCGTATTTAAATATGTGCAACTCGGTTGAGTGTCTTAGTCAATATTTTGTCAAGCCTGTACAAGGCTTGTTAGTAAGCTAAAATTAAATAATTTCTTTTATGTTTCGTTGTTTATTTGCTCTTTTAAAATATTTTTCAATATATTTCATAATTTTGGAGGTGATTGAGACAATTAATTATAAAGCTATGCAGAAACCCATAAAGTTGGAAGATCTTATCTTTAAGCAATCATAGGCCGACATATTGTTGCTTAATTAAATGCTTTTCTGAACATATTAGAATATTTAAATGCGGGATATTGATTAAATATTAATTGAAAAACTTTGGAATAATATAGTAAAATCATATTTCAAAACATACACACATTCGTATAATATCTCAGAAGCGTAGAAATTGTTTAATGCGTTGAGACTTAAGTCCTCTGACGAATTTGAGCACGGAAAGGTTGATAAAACTCACCCATTTGTGTTTGCACAATCTTATATACTTATTATATACCTTCTGCTCAAAAAGTACTTGGATTTTGTAAATAAAATACACAAATTTCAATTTTATTCCAAATATATTCTATCTCCTTCAAAATATGCTCCTTCTGAAGCGATACACATATGCCAACGCTTAACCCAATCTAAGGAATAGTTCACAAACAACAAAATCCGATACTTTTTGAGCAGAAGGTACATATTATGCCCTGACTTAGCGAGGATTATGTCAAGGAGATATTTGGGTAGTATTTTCGCAGTGAATTTATTATCTGCAGAATATATTATCAAGAGAACGATCTATCCCATTACCTCTTACTGGCTACGGCTCTGATATAATATAGTTTAAAAATTTTTATACAAAAAACTGATAAAACTAGTACTTAAAATTATTTTAAGAAATAATTGAAAAGGAATGTTTTTAGGATAAGACAATATCTTCTGCTATACAACTGTAGTTTATACTTTTAAGTATCTGTGATTATCTAAGTAACTTTTTAGCCATAGTTACAGGGAACCAAAATATCTTTGAAAAGAAAGTGCAGATCTTTCCATTGGACAATTTAAATTTTGTCGACAGTATTCAATATTCAGTTCTAAATACCATAGTTAGTATATATTATACCATATTAAAATACTTATTTATTTCCATAGAAAACAGATTTCAGTAAACAAACGTATATATTTCCTAATTTAATTTTACCAAAATAAAAGCCTTTTGTTACCATTAAGTGACATAACTCAAAATAAGAACTTCTGATTGCTTTAGATTAATTTCACAGTTCCAATACAATATTTAAAAAATGGGTTCTACATATAATACGTACCTATTACTTTCTATAGAACTTCTCTTGGTATTATGTCTAGTCTATTTTATAGGTAAGTTTTTTCAAAAAGCAAACTGTACTCTATTTACCATATTTCTTCTTCACCTTAACTATTCGATAGGAACGGAAGAGTCACTCAATGAAATTGCTTCTTTCGCCTTCAGTAAATTCATCAACGTTCCTATTGCAACTTCTATACAAATTTGGTATATTAATTATATTATATTGTATATTTAAGCAGTACTACCTTAGCCCATCCACCACATTCAAGGTACGTATTGAGTTCATTGACATATTTATTGTAACTTCTATATAAGTAAAATAGAATCATAATGTTATATTATATGTGTACAAAAAGCTGATCTTGTCCACTCACCGCATTTACAACTGAAATCCCGAAGTGTCCGTATGCTAAAAATCGGTACGATTCCATTAATAAAATGTACCAAGCTAACCGGTTCAAGTTTAAAAAATTCAGTCCACTCTCATTAGTTGCAAATTCGTTCAGTCAAAACTAGACAAGGATATTATAGTGTATCATAAATATGCTACCTATGGAAATAGGCTGTCACCCACATACTTAATGGCTTCATATGTACAAAATAAATAAATTAACCAAAATATTAGGTTATGCTTACTAAGACAGCATATTTGTGATAGATAGCTTTTAAAAGTTGTATTCTTAGCTGTTTGTTTTCAGAAGCCATAACTAGATATCTCTCTGTGTTAGAATTGAGAACTGACTCGTTTATAATAGTAATAAGGTGATGTTCTATTATTGTGTTGGTCAAAATATAAACATAGTTTGTTACAGATTGTATGGTAAGCAGCAGCTAGGCAGATCTAATCAGCGCTGCAAAGACGGCGTGGAACAGAACACTTTGATCGGTAGTAAAACTTATTAAATGACCTCAAGACAGGCACTGGTTGTAGAACCAATTGTGTTGATGATGATGAAGTTAACATGCACTAACTTTTACTTTCAGTCAATTCCCGAACTGTATCCATTTATTGAGGTATTCTTTTCTTTTATATAAATAAGGAGAATAAGGAATTGCTGCGGTATCAGCGAGTGTAGATAATAAATATAATATATGTTCTTAGAGAGAGGTAAATGTTTAATATAGCATAGACATCGTATAATAACGAGAAAGCTTAAAGTTTGAAAAAGTTGTGTACATGTAAATATGATTGCAATAAAAAGTTGCGTTATAACGAAAGGCAAGATTTATGCTATGTAGTGAATTAAATTTTAATTCTTCTCATTATGACAAGATATTAAGAAAAACTCCCAAATATTCGAATAATTAATCTATAAGTGGTTAGATAATCGGAGATAAGAATAGAATATTTTATGTTGTCGATTATCAAGACATATTGAGGTAAACTTTCAAATATTTTATGGGTAATCCATAAGTGCCAATATTTTATATTTAACAATTAGTTTTATTATTTTAAGCATTTTTTTAAATAATTTTGATAATTTGCGAAATAAAAACAAGGTTATTTTTCCACACTTAGAAGACATTTATATTTTGACTACGTTTAAAAGACTTGGTATGTATGATTAATCAATTAAATTATTATCAGTGGCGTGTAATAAAAATTAGCTTCAATAGACTCGTATTCGGTAGCTTCTTCGAGGCTTCTACATAAATAAGATCTAGACCTGGTACCTCTTAATAATTCAATTCAATTTAATTTCTAAGTTCAATCACTATACTATGCAAAATTTTACTAATAGCTGTAACTTTCATACCAATTGCTTTCCATATGGTGTCTTATGAAAACCCAACGTTATTTTAGTCATTCCTTATCTAAATATAATGGTAAAAAAGTTTCTATTGTACGATTCCAAAGAGATGATTTCAATTTTTAGTAGTACAAAGTTGTGAAATGTATTAATTGGAAGGTAATAACATATGTTTTTAAATATTTATCATAATAATTATTCATATAATAATTATTCATATAATAATTATTATTATTATTTTAAAATTTTATGACAAGTTTTATGACACGACTGCTCGCTTCGTCTTGAAATATGCAATCAATTATCTTTAAGATATAAAAGATTTTATTATTTTATTTTCCTAATGCAATTAATTTAATTTTTGAAGAAAAACATAATTTTTTTGAAAAATATATAGGAGAAGAACTCCTATCAGAATGAAATATTCATATACATTGAAAATGGTCTACGATGTATCTTTGTAGACCATATTTGTATAGGAAATATTTGGTAAAATACATAAAAAAACTAACAAATTAATAAGTGTTCTTAATAACATTTTAAGTGTTAAGTAACCGACCTAAAGCCTACGAAAAAAATATAAAAATAAAGAAGTTAATAAATTAAAACATTTTTTTTTAAATATTTTCATTCTCATATTATTTAAATGAAAGAAATTTCCATCATATTATATTTATCCATATAAATGAAATGGAATATAGTAATAAAAACAGTAAAATATATATTATCAGTAAATAGAACAATTTATTTGATGACCACACACATTCATTATTATGAGAAGAGTTTAACTTTAGTCCTCACAGAATGGACAATGTCCGAAGCAATCTTTTAAAAAAAGACATTAATAAAGCTAACACACATTTTAAATTTGATAAGCAGATATGAAGGCCATAATAATACCGAAAATTATTAGAACCACCAAGAAGTTCAAACGGAGAAAATCACAAAATTAGCATTTAAATTGTATCAAAAATATGATAACAAGTCGAAAATGGGGCAGTTATTGACAACTTTAACAAGTCACAACAAAACATTTCGGTGACATTACTCAAACATGGACCACCCAATCGTTGGAGTGCAAGTCACCAAACCAGCCAATGTGTATGGTAACTGACGCCGTCGAAGACCAACCTAATAATGAAAATGTAATTTGAATTTGTAACAAATTTGTGAAACAATCAAAGTGTTGGGAACATCACAGTGA
Organism: Teleopsis dalmanni; assembly: GCF_002237135.1. Taxonomy (NCBI): domain Eukaryota; kingdom Metazoa; phylum Arthropoda; class Insecta; order Diptera; family Diopsidae; genus Teleopsis; species Teleopsis dalmanni. The sequence continues at coordinate 155,645,956 of NC_051847.1, read as the reverse complement.
TGTTCGGACATAAATGTCAGAGTGCACAATTTAACTATCAAATAAAAAAAGTTCTTTAATATTTTAAATGGAAATATTAAGTTCAGAGTGAATAAAGGTAACTTCGAATGAGTTTCAACTTCATCTGTAAACACTTCATCTAGTGACATTTTGTAAGATTTGTTTAGCTATGAAATTCTTCATGAGAGTTTAGCGTCAGATACTACGCTAAGCAATCCAAGTGTACGGGATTGTTCTGTGCATAAATTTAATTTATTTCCTTATAAATACATTTTCTCTTATAATTCCATTGCATTTATATTTATTTTACAACATCGTTCGAGGCACTTGTTGCATTCTTTGTTTTTATGTATGTGACGACTTTGATTAAGTATCTCGTTTTTTGACTACTTTTATAATGCTCGAATAAGTGTGCAACGCTAATGGCGCCTTTAACTGCTCATGCGTGCTTGCCTCTGCAAGTTCAACCTGTGCGGCGCTTGATTCCTCCATTGGATCACTTGCACCCACCAACGTCTTTACGGACGCATTAAAACGTAACATAATTTATGTTTTCATATATATTACGTTACATTTGTGTCATTGTAGCTGCCCGCGTCTGCGTCTGCGACTGCGTCTGCGTCTGTTTACAGTAGAATATATGCATTCGATTTCGATTTAAATCCAATAAAACTCTGTCCCATATAAAGTGACAGCGTTCAACTTTTAATCATGTTGCCACAGAAACACGACAGCATTATTTTTCCTGTTTTCGATATTGTTACCAAATTGCTTCGATCCGACTTTAATATATTTTCTGATTTTTTCATCCAGACGCACATACATTTTTTCTTGTCTCGGTTTCGGCAAGAGAAGAAGTGTGCCAATGCCTGCTCAGTGCTCATAAAACCGAATTCATTAAGTGATCAAATGCTTGATTTTTTATAGTTTTATTGACATTACAATCAATTTCGATTTGACAAATGCTTATCAATTTATGAAGAGAAATGATTTCATTTCTTTTGTCATTTGAAATATTGCCTTGGCTTCTATTCGAATATTGCAACATGTACTTTTGTATAGAAAGATACGGAAACGCAAAACTCCTAATATTAGCAGAATCAGAAATTTTCGAATCAATTTAATAGAATAATTAACAAATATGAAATGAACTTGTTATAAGTAGTTTACAGATACAGAATATATATGAGTTTAAGAATTATTCAAATAAAACAATAGAACCAGAGAAGACAGAGTATTAATACCTTTTGGTAAAGAATTGTTAAGATTACTAAAAAATAGCATAAAATTACTAAACAATATTATTATTTTATAAGAATTGATGGAATTGATATAAGGGTTCGAATAGAAATGAAAAGCCATTAACAAAAATTTTAGTTAATTTATTTTACTTTGGCTAACCATACAACGCCGTTTCGAGTATTGCCAATTACTCATCAGCAGGGGTCTTAAGAAATATTCGAATTTATTGAGTACTTGCCAATACTTAAAACAGCGTTGTACGATCAGTCAAAAATCAATAAATTAACTAAAATTTTTAAGGAAGGAAAGTCGAACCCTTCTAACTTTTAAATAGTTAGTTTTCGTCATAAGACGCGTAATTTTCAGCAAGAAAAAATAAACTTTAAAGAAGCAATATGGTTATGACCGCACTATATCAATAATTTCTTTTCAGTACTTTTGAACACACATACGTCGTCTATTAACGGCTATTTCTTGCAGAAGGTAAAATGGTATTGCACAAAAGTTTCAAGATATCTGAAAGCACTTCATTTTTACCACTAGAAATTATTTATTTTATCAACTTTGAATAAACATAATAATTTTTTTGTCATTTCAGTATATTGGTCTCTGCATCTAGCTATATTTATATAGTAACTTTGCCGACCTCTCCTATTTCGATTCATTGTCGGATAATTCGCAGTCATAAAATTATTTTTCCACCAATACCGCATTCCCCTTCGATTTTTCCCTGAATAATCATTTGGAGTAGCTTATATTTTGAAATTCTCGTAAACGGCCCTAGATAGGCCGTTTTTCTTCTCGTTATAGTTGCTAACAATTCGCAGTTCATTCTTCATAAAACTTCATTGTTTGTAACATGATCCGTCCATGAAATTTTGAGAATACTCCGAAAAAACCATAAATCAAATGTTTTGAACTTGTTGATATCAGCGATTTACAAAATCTAGGTTTCCAAGGCGTATGGGAGTATATACCAAATATAGCGTTTTACAAAACGGATTTTAGTTTTAATATTTAAATCATAACTGTCATTAGATCATAACGATTATTAGATATTAATATATTTTATAATAATAAACGCAACTCTGTAAGATTAAAATGCATATAATAAAAATCATTATTTATACAAATATATAAAAATATATAATTATGTCAGCCTTAAATTCCTATAGCACTAATATCCTGCTTTTCATTTTTTTATTTAAATGGAAAAATTATTTAATTTATTTGGATTTTCAAAAAAAATGGTTAAAACTAAGAAAATATCCATAACTTTTAATGCACTACGTTCGAAGGAGCACACCCAAGATGATGTCCAACGCAACCTTCTCATATTATTATTTCCCTACATAGACCAAAATGGTTTAGTCTATTCCAAATTTTAATTTAAAATGTAACATTATTTTAATCTGTAGCAAAGTATTTTTAGGATCAACAAAGACTTAAGAGTGCAGACAACTGCAATTTGCTATGGAAATCTAAAAATGAGTTTAGAGTTTACCCTTTGACAGAGCTAATTTCTGCACATGCGCAACCACTAAAAACATTCGCCACGGAATATTTTTCAATTCGTTGAAACTTAAGACTTGCATTGGTTTATATTTATTTTTTTTTTTTTTATTTTTTTTAAGGTTTGAATAAAGCTAAAAATAAGACTGTGTCCAGAAATTAAGAGTGCAACGCAATATAAAAAAGAACGAAGGATTTTTGTTTTCTTTACAGAACTGCTCTACGCGGTATTTTAGTCGCAATTGCATTTTGCTGCGACACATAAAGCCAATATATACACGCACCCACAAGATGACAGTCTTTCCACAGTTTTACCTTTTTTATGCATGCCCTACTAATTTTAATAGGTAACTAGATTCCTGAGATAGCTGAATTCATATATCTATAATATTATATCTAATGCAAATATTTTTGTAATATCAATAGTAAAAATGTATACATTTCACTTGTACAATTGACATGGACTTATCGTCCTTACGAATAAAATAAAAATTTGTTTTAATTTTACATCCAAATTGCAAAATAATAATAGTATTATAATTTAAGAATCCCCAAATCTGTTTATTAAGTGGACAAACCTAGCACCTAGTATTTTTTTGGAATTGTGCATTTATCCAATATCATTAGAGAGGTTTGTGACCAAGATTCATTAACATTCATAAGTGTCTTGTATTCGTTTTATTGATGTGATGTCTTAATATATATATCTAATATATTGCTTTGGTGTTGATACACCAAGAAGCTTTAGAAATGACTCTAAATATCTTCAACCGGTAGCCCTTTAAATTTGTGCTTCTTCTTGTTAAAGTATTACATTTTGTATAAATAATTATTATTATATTCGTGTTTTTAATATCTTGGAACCAGAAATATTGTCTTTGCTGAGTTAGTACCAAGTCGTCAAAACGTTCTCCACTTTTTAAGGGTCATCTATTTTTAGATGACCTTTTTCTTATAGACTATAGATATTTCTAGACTATTGAATCGAACTTTATGGCGTTCCCCCTTTTGTACATTAATCTTCGTATTACATTGCATCTTTTACTTGCCGCTTTTTAGGAAACTATTGAGTAAAAGATAAAAGTATCAATAGTATAAGTAAATTTAAAACAAAATCTGTTGTTAACATGTCTTATAATAGACGTAACTTAATTAAAAAAGCAGACTTAATGCACTTCTTTGCATTATTCTTATTCTTATTTTACATATGTTTGATTGTATGATACTCTCCTTATTAAAAAAAAGTTTACATATTAACATTTAAAGTAAAGTTGAATATATACTTAATACTGTATACCGTAATCAATTTCTGATCTGAAGAACATTTCAAATAATCCTACGTATGTTATGGTAGAGTTTAGACACTCCATATTTTGAAACAGTTAAAATGATACTTTTATATTAGATGTAAATAGTAAACTAGATCAGAAAAGAAACTTAAACGGAAATTTTTGACATCTTCATTAATTAGGAATCTCGGAATAAAGCCATTTCAACATTACTTAAACAAGCGGAATACCTGTAGTTCGACTAAATTCTATTGCACCAAAAACGATCACTTTAAATCACGCACCTTGTTCCAATGGCTACCTAAATCCTTATTTCTTTTTGATCGATTTATACCATAGGATAAACGACACATTAAGATCATAATAATTTATACAACTTAGATCCTAAATCTTTATTCCATTTTGTATAAAATTATAATATCTATAAAATATTTTAATGGAAACAAATTTCATTCATAAAGTATCAATATAATTTTATTTTAATGGAATCAATTAAATTTAAAAATAAATCATATTTTACTGTTAATAGTCTCCTAAATGCTAAATAAGCTCAAATAATATAGAGCCCACTTAAGTTGAAGTGAACTGAAAATAAATTAATTTCTGGATATTATACTGTGGACCTCTTTTACTATATTTTAATCACTTATTCAACTAACATTATTCAGAGTTGTTTCTACATTATTTTATAAGTTCGAAAAGTTATGAACCGCCTGTTTTGGTTCATTGTTCCTTTTGTGGTTGGTTACGGTTACAACAGATAATGCAACAGTATCCACATACTCATCAAGCAACTGCACAAGCAACAACAACTTTAAAACAACAACAACTGACTTCATCTTTTACGTTTCTTCAGTCAAGACTTTATAACTTTGTACTGCAGTTCATCGAAGATTGCCACACCGCGTAGCGAATACAACTTTTTTGATTCCATGCCATACTGAACAGTGAACTTAACATGGACCAAACCTTATTCTATTTCCGGTCGTTTATATTAAATTTTATCTTTATGTTTCTTAGTTGTTGTTTTTTGTTCTGTTGTGGATATTTTGTATCTTTATTTTTAACAATACTCAGATTATCACTGACAAAAATTTTTTTTTTTTCAGTTGCTGTCACAACTTCAATTACAAACTGAAATAATAAAAAATTAAACTTTATTATTGAGAAAAAAATAAATAAATAAATACTTTAATGTTGGACAGTATTTTAGATAGTCTATTATTTTTTAGCAAAGGTGATGGCAATTAAATCCGAAATTTAATCAGTTATCAGTTCAAAATCATTGAATCAAATCAATTAAGCAGATACCTTAAAAGGATATATTGATCCAATAAATCGTTCAAAAATGCTCCAAACTGTTTCAATTCAATTATGGAATACGATCACCAATATTAAAGTAGTATATTATTTATTATAGAAATCTTCATTGTGCTCTAAAAGACAAAGAAACCTCAACTGGATAATCCATCATATAGGAAATTTACTTCTTTTATATTATTTTATAGAGTTACATGTTTTGCGGGACCAAAACTAAGAATTTTTATTTGTGAAACACAACACCACTTAGATGTCCTTCAGAGACATCTCGCAGTACTAGATCGTTTTAAAGTAATTTTCGCTAGCAATGTAGGTCTGCGCTACATTAAGGAGTCTTTATTTTGGAAGCGTTGAGAATTTGAATATTGTCGACATTACCGCGATCGGTTGGGTAAGCAGAAATAATACTCCAGTGATGACAGTTCGAATAATTTATATTGTTGACGTATTTCTTTTTTAGATAATATTGAAGATGTAACTCAAATTTTTTTGGTCGTCAAATTAAAAATGTGAATTTGGAAAATATGTGATGTCAACAGTATAGTACCATAAACCACCCAACGCGTTCTGTTTTCGTTTTGTCACACTAGGTCTTTACGGGACATTTAATTTCAGGTTTGATGGTGTGAAATTTTTGAATGTAGAGTTTTGCAAATAATCGTGTTTATATGGACAATCCTCTCTATTCTCCATACCTTAAAAAAGAACGTCTAACAAATGATCTAAAATTATCCTAAAATATTCCATTACTGTAAAATATGCTGTTGGAACATTTAAACGATATTATATTTTACATCCACTAATGTTATTTTACTTTGCAATGGTATACATACCATTGCACTATTGGAAGCAAACAACGAACTAAACATCTTTTACTCTATAGACTTAAAAACTTACAGGTAATATCAGGTCAAAATTCTATTAACCTTAATAATAAGTTGCAAAAAAAACTACTATATAATTTAAGGAATAACATCAGAAATCTTACTTTTATTTGCCTGAAGATTAAAATGCTTAGATATGTTTTAACTTTTAATAACTAAAGAAAAATATAAAGTTTTAATTCGGTTCAATATATTTTCTAATAAATTTTTTATTTAGCACAATATATTGTTTTTTAAACCGTCAAACATATTTAAACGTTTTGACATTATTTTTGCAGATTCATGCTCATCGAATTAAGTGCTCAGTAACTGCTCTTTCATGTGATTGCAGTAAAATCCAAATAAAAAAAGAAATATAATGAATAAAAATATAATAAAATCAAGACGGCTAAATCTAAAATACTCATAACAACAGGCGAAACACAAAAACCTACAAAACCCAGCAAAAACCAAAGAAAAAACCACGAAGTCATCTCAGCTGGTGGCTTAAAGGCGCGTGCTATACCATTCATCTCAAAAATCAGAAAGAAACAAATATGAGTCCAAGAAGAAAAAACATTCTGAAGAACGTCTTTCCATACAAACACACATTGCGGGCGCAAGTCGTGGCTCACCTGAGTCTGTTTTGTTGCTGTTTCTGTTGTTGTTTTTGGTTTTACTGAAGTAGTTGGAGTTGAAAATGATGTGTTCCTCATATTAACTTGAGAGCTGCTGTACGGTTGGCATTATGAGCACTGAGATAAAAATCAGTATATCTGTACATATTATTGTGTAGTGAAGTTATGAAGATAGGTGTAACAGGTAAAAAAACCTCATGCCACAGAAGAAAGTGTAAGATATTAGTTTTATTGCAAATATAAAAATGAGTTACTTAACGCACTGCACCCTACAATACCTTTTTAGGATTTTGATATTCTAAAATATAATTTTGATATTCCACACACTATGCTAAAATTTTGTTAATTTAAATCATGTTTTATAAATGGTCTCAAATACTAGTAGTTACCCTAGTTAATAAGTTTTAATAAAAACTGTGAACTTAAGAGCGATAACACAGTACCTCTAGTAATATACTATGAAGTATTATACTAGGTTTCGTACAATATGACTCTTCTGGCCGTAGTACCACCTGTTGGGTGATTTCACGTCAAAACTTTTAATAATAATTATACTAGATTATAGATTAGTTCTATTATCTATGGTATAATATATAGTATTCTATATTATACAGATAGATGGCATATATAAATAGTTCTATAGCATTAATAATGTAATATTGTTTTGGGTATATTGCCACTATGAAATTTTGAAGCACTTTTTTAGTATTTAAGATCAAATCTTACAAATAATACTCTCGGTGTTGACGCTCATAACTAGAGTCGGTTCTCTCTTGTAGACATAATGCAAGTACTTTACAAAAATTGTCCACGCTGTCAAGTCATACTACATTGAGGCCAACCCAGTGATCTGTTTATGGAGATAATGTTTTGTAATTGATCATTTTCCTCATTAATTGCATATGTTAGCATATGTTGTTGTGGCTTCTTGAGTTAGTGCTATTGCGCACTTTTACTTTTTTGTGGCTGGAAGGTTTATCCCTACCCCACACACACTACGTTTTAATTGATGATATATAGCTTCACCTCACTGAAGTATATTTACAGAATTTTGGAAAAATAACGTTGACTACATTCTATACTTACTATAGTTGACGATAATTATATTATTAATAAATCATCAAATTATTTCTTTTATCGCTCAGAAAAATTTCGTCTTGTTTTGATTTTATAGCCGGTGGATCATCTTTGTATCTTCTGCGACTTAAGTTCCAATAAAGTTGCTGAAATTAAAATAAAACTTATAAGCCAATGGCGTTGCTTTATGTAAACAAACTTTATTCAATACATATCTTGAAAGCAAATTTTAACTGCTTGTAAGTTTAACCATACTGTCCAATATCTGTAGTGTTTGACCTGTGAAATCAAACAGTTTTTAAGTAAATGAAAAACCTATCGTGGTATCACAACTCGCCATTGCGATATTTGTACTAAAATGGGTTTTGGACGCCTGTAATGCCATATTAACTCCACTCTCTGTCTCCCAAACTCAAGAAGACAATTAAAGGATGAGATCTACAATTGATGAGGTGAATACGAAATCGCAGTACAAGGTCAAGCCCATAAGCCCATATCTAAAAATATTTTCTTAAACTTGCGACAGTCCAAGATTGTATTGTTTTATATCTTGTTTTCCAAACTCACTTCTTAAGTTGTGTGGGTACCTTCAGTATAACTAACAATTAAGCTTATTGTGCGTCCTGGGTATCACAAATGGTCATAATTTGTACTTAAGTGATATTTGGTACACAAACGTGCCACTCCAACCTGATCCAGATTAACAATCAAACACTTTAGTTCTACAAAGTACACCTATTTGATAAGAAAATATAAGTTTTGCTTTCTCATAATTTAAAAAAATATATAATGAACAATCTTTCCTAGTGGTTTAAATTGTGCAAAAAGGCTTTGTTCGAATAAATGGAGAATGGAAGCTTTGATAATCCTCGTTAACTTTATACCCAAACCTTTCATCGTCTATTCATTCTCTTATTTATTTTCATAAATAAAGTAATAGTAAGATATAAGCAGTTAAGAGTTGTATTTATACCTTTTTAATTGTTTTATAATTTCACGAAATATTCTGCTTTATAATATATATTATGTAAATTCAACTCTGCAGCTGATTTTACCATACTTCTGAAATATTTCTTGATTATTCTATCTATGTCCAGCTCATTATTTTATGGAGAATCTGGTTTATCTATAAGATCTTTCCCTTAAGATAAATTTATGCTTTATTAAGAGTTCAAAATAATTTAAAATTCTTTAAGATCACAAGGTTCCCCATGAGAAACCAAGCTCTTTGATTTTCAGAAAGTACATATATATTTAAGTTAATTTCTTATTAATAGTTAGCATATTATCTATCACATGAGAAATGCTTGTGTTGTAACAAATATACCACCGCATTATGTAGTTTAAGTTTTATACTTGAATGAATAAAATGACAAACACGGCGCAGTTCCGTATCATCCGTCCGCGTTGTAACCTCAACGCACAGTAACGTTTTCAAGTCATCGATTGTGATTTGTTTGGAGCTTTATGGGGTTTTCAGCTTAACTGTGGCTATGTTTTCGATTTATTAATGTTTTTTTGTAAGTTTTTTATTGTACTTAATTCTTTTCTTGAAGTTGTCCATGGTGTTGGAGTTTTTTTTAGTTAAAAAAAGTTTTTAAGGAAAAAATTGAACTTCTTGTCGTATTAATAATTTCGTTTTTTTTTTGTTAGTGGGATGGGCATATCCGACTTTTTTTATCTTTTCGTAATATTACCAACATGCAAGTACGCTTATTGTATCGCTTGATTTTACTACGAATCTTGTGCCCAGTGATGTTTTTATCTTCCACGGGCATGTTTATAATCAATGTATAGTTTGTATAAATTAAAACACTTTTCTTACATACATACGTACATCACCCGGCTGTATTCATACAAATGTGTAAATATGTACTTACTTCATTGTGATTTTCAGTTTGATTGATTGGATTAGGTACTTACGTTATTAATTTCTTTCTATTTTTATATACATTATTTTTTATGTATCGAGCAATGGACTTTTGGATATTTCTTATACGAGTAATGGACCTTTTTTTCCGATATTCAAAACATTTTTATTTCATTCATGCTTTCAGGGGATTGTCAAAATGTTGTTGTTCTAATAATTATTTACGCTTCAAACTTATTTTTTTTTTACTTAAAGTTTTATTAATTAAAAGTTTATCTTTTTTCTCAAGCAAAATTACTATTTGACAAATTGTCTGCTAAGATTTTTAGATTATATTTTTTCTGCAGCCAAATTCTTGACTTTCAATATAAAATATATCTGCAAATCTATTTTTAACCATTCGCTTGACAATTCACAAACTAACAAATATTTTTGAGAATTTATAATCACAAATGATGGACATTACACACCGGATTTAATTGCTTTAAATATGTAAAATATATTTGACATTTTCACTTGAATGCTGAATTTTTAGTTTGACATATAAAATTTATGTGGCAGCTCACTTGGAGAAGTTGTAAATTTGTTCCATGGTTAATAGACATAAGTCAAAGGCGATATATGATAAACAAAATTATTCTGAAATCCATAATTTGATGCCTGGTCGAAGAGAAATATTTGCCTTCTTACTAGTTTGAACAAGTTTACTAAAAAAGAAGTAAAATATATGTATATTTTAAAGTAGTTATACATACCATTTGCTCACGATAACATTATTAAAATTAAATAAAAGATTAATAACATCTAAATGATCCCTTCTGCTCTAAAAGTACTCGGATTTTGCAAATAAAACACACAAATTCAAATTTTATTCCAAATTTATTTTATCTCCTTCAAAATATACTCCTTTTGAAGCGATACACATATGCCAACGCTTAACCCAATATTCCATATACTTTTCGTAGGCCCGTGGAGATATGGCTTTTAGTTCCTTCGGCGAATTCTCTTTTACCGATTCAATAGACTCTAAACGCTTACCACGAAGGGGCGAGTTTGAGTTTCGGGAACAGGAAAAAATCGCATGGATCCAAATCTGGCGAATATGGTGCCTGAGCGATGACAGTGGTGCCATGTTTGGTCAAAAAATCGCGTACGACAAGAATTTTTCATAGACAAATTCGCTAAATGCACTTGAGGTAGTCTCACATTAACAGCTGCTGTAAACAAACTAATTGACAGATGGCGCTCAAATTTGTACCATATGTCAAGAAAGGGTGTACCAACGTAACAAAAAAGACCTTTTGAAAAAGGTCTATTACTTAAGGAGTAGTTAACAAACAACAAAATACGGTTACTTTTTGAGCAGAAGGTATATATGATATCTATATGTATATTTTTCAATATTCCTATATATCTATTTTCTATATCATAGATGAGTCTCCTAGAGGTTTTGAAATATTTAATTCGTCCATCATTTTGGTTTTAACATTAATAAATATAGAATACATTTCAATTTTATATTTATTTTAAATAAAATAAAATATATTTTCTAAGAGATTGCAAGTTACTTCAATCAAATCAGTTCGTAGAGTTTCTTATATATCAATAGATTACAACTATTAGTTTCAATATCAATTTCTAATATGAGTCATATTCCTTTTATACTTGTATCTATTTCGATGTAATTAATGTTTTAGTAAAGAGCATTAAAGTGATATATATTAGAACTATTATAATTCATAATGTATGCACTTTTACTATCATGTTATCAAGAATTATTGTTTTAATACACTGTAAGCGGTTTTATTTTTTTTCAATTTTCATATATAGATTTATATGGTATACTATATTATAAGCGATATTTATTTTGCAATAGCGTGCCTTCATTTAGATGGGTTTCTAGAGATCTTTGAGATCTTTAAATAATTAATTCCTGCAACACTTCGGTTTAGACAATACTAAATATAGAATACGTAAATAGATAAATAGATTAAAATGCAAATAGCAACTTTTTTCATAGTATACGAATTCAGTAAGACAAGAGTATCATGAATACTATTATATTATGGAATATCATGATAAATATTATGCTGACTTTAAGAACACTGGGTAGCGAATCTCTCTTCTGCGTAAGAAATCATACAAAGTCCACTCTTGGATTATTCTATATGTGGTGTCTTTACCAAAGTAAAACACACGCTTTCGAGTTTTATTACAGACTAATTTTATTATAAATTAGAAAGGCTTACGAACTAAACATCACACATATAATATATTGTGTGATATACACTGTAACTTATAATACTATAAATGTATATATTAATTATATATATAACAATATATAAGTTAACGAACAGAACAAAAAAAATATATAAATTGTTCTCTGAGAGTTCGGTTGGCTCTTTTATCTTCACTTTGCACATTATTCTTAATACAGGTGCATATGTGCAAAATGGAGAGAGACTTTTATTTTTAAGTTAGTCTTAAGTATGAGCTACAAGTGTTAAGTTGATATTAAATAAATAAAGTAGTTTTTATTATATAAAAAAATAATAAATAAAAAGTATTATTTTATTTAATTTATATAGCAATTTCATTTTTCTATATTCATTAAAAAACTTAAGCTTTATTCTTACTTCAACAGTCGGTATTTCTCTTTCTTAAACATAACATAATATCAAATTATTAACACGCCCACTATAGCTATTGACACTATATTCTCTGGAGTTTTTAATGCATATTTAAGCTAAACTTGCTCTTTATTAATAATTTAGTTTAACGCTTACATTTTCCTATTGTTATTGTATTAGCACTTAGAACTAAAAATCGTAAATAATGGAAAACATAAGCCTCATGTAATGCCAAAGTGCAGAACATCCATAACCGAGGTAAAAATCCATTACTGACCATATTAAATGAGCACTTAAGAAAACTGCAGTTCATGATTTTTCTATTTCAGATATTTTTGTATTTATTTTTTTTAGGGATTGCCACAAATGAAGCGACGTACAAAATGTTGCTTGTAATAGTTTATTTGTGTCATTGACTTGACAGTTGCAATTCAAAAGCGCACAACTTACCAACCAACAACAACAGAAATAGCCACAAAATGTGAAATTTTGTTATTGTTAAACTCACAAAAAGCGCAAAAAACGCAAAAACGTAAAAACGCAAAAAACGCAAAAGAAGTTCACATAAAAAGTAAATTTCAACTATGAAAGCCTCTTACAATTCAGTACGGTGCATCACCTCCAATGCCTACTCCGACTTCATCACCAGCGCCAGAGTCATCATACAATAAAATTACAGACAAGCGTGCCCGAACGCAGATGACGACGTTCACTTAATGGCTGAAATTCGGTGACACTGCACCTTCCCAAGTGTCGGAGTCAGGAACGGTGTCGTATGGTCAATGTTGCAGTCTTAATAAATTCTTGAAGCTATGGTGAGCATTAACGAATAACAAATGATTAGTTTTTGTGTATTTCATGTCAGACAAAATGTCAGTTTTACAAGCGTTTTAATTCAATTTGTGCATAAACAATATTTTATTGTTGTTCTATAAATACACCGACACATATATATATATATACATATATATATAAATATATATTTAATTTTTTTAAGTAAGCCCATATAATCCATATAACTAACCTATATATATAGTAGATTGAGATAAATTTGAGATACCTATATAACCAAGCTGTATTTACCATGTAAAATTCCAGTACTATGTGTACTTGAATAATAATAATACGTTTCCACTGACTTGGTAAGATCAGTTAACTGACTTGAGATCCAAACAATTCAAGCAATCTCAAGTGTTCTAACACACCTAGTGGAAACATGACATAAGTGTTAGAAAATTGCTACTAGACACTCAATAGTAGTTTAATAGAGATATATTACTATGAATAGTTAGTTAATCCTTTAACTACCTGCCTGGAATATAGGGTCTATGAAATATTTTCCATTAAACTCTATTGAATGTCAATGGCTTACTTCATTTGAGCTCTACTCATAAAATCACAGCTTTGTTTCGTATTGCTTCAAGGTGTTAAATAGACGCATGGGTTTTTTGCTACCCTAGGGATTATAATTGAAAATTTTGTTAGTCTTATCTTTTGCAGGTCTACTTAAAATATGATTATAATTATTTCCTTAGTAATTGTTGGTTCTTAATGTAAGGATAACAGATATAAGTCCAACTATAAATTATTCCTTTTGAAAAATATTTAGTGTACCTATTCTGGCTAATTTAAAATATTTTTTGATAATTTAAAAATAATTGTATTGAAAGAGTTTTATACATAGAGCACGACTTTATTGCGGCCAGAAATTCAGTCGAAGTAAAATAATGGCGAGTTCTATATCAGAAAGTTCAATAATCAATTATGAATCCCACAGGAAATTCAGTACTGTATGCCAAACCTTGTCATCAAGTATATTATTTAAATACAGGATTAATATTAATTCTAATATCTCTATTGATACTTAAAGATATTTTTAAAAAATGTTATTACTAATATATAATAATTTGTTTAATTTCAATAAATATTTTAAAATGGTTTTACAGATGCTAAAAGATGGGGTATTATCTTTTACTACGGCTCTGAAACATGGAAACACTCCAGATATATAGAGAGAAAGATGCAAGTGTTGGTCAACAAGTGTCTAGGTAGAATTCTCAGAATATGGTAGCTAGATCGTATATCAAATTAAAGACTGCTGAACTAAGCAACTCAAAAAGCAGTACAAAATAGGATAAAAATGAGAAAGTGGAAGTGGATATACCATACGTTTAAACAATTGAGAGATTACATAGCGAGGTAAGCGTTGGCATGGAATCCACAAGATAGCAGAAAACTTGGTGCGCCAGCGAAAACGTGGAGTAGAATGCTCGAAAGTGAGCTAGCTGAAGTAAGATATACATAGTACGACATCTACAGACAAGCACCAAATAGCTTCAGATTTAGAAGAAGAATTACTGAGGCCCTATGCCCCACTGGGTGACAATAGTAGTAGTAGTAGTATAATACCCTTTTCATGTAATGTATATTATAGTACAAATCAGTAATGCATTAATTAAATAATTTTTCCTTCGGCTGAATTGGGGTAAAATAATAGAAATAACATAGCAAAGTAAACGGCAAAAATATGTGAACTTAAAAAGTGAATTCAAAGGTCTATAAACAGAGGATACTATTGTTTAGAAGTCCAAACTAATTTCGGGATCGTCAAGAATGTGAATGTTTTTACAGTATTTAAATCCCATCTCAGAGACTTACATTTCAATCCCATCTCAGAGACTTGTAAGTTAATGATAAAAATAATATATTAATATGTATATATACATATCTCAGCCCACCTTAAAGCGCATATCAGCACATCATTTTATGGAAGAATGTAAAATCTGAAAGTAAATTTGAAAATGATTTTTAACTTACACTTAGACTTACTACCTGAATTGATTCAGCTCATAAATACAATACCGCAACATACTATTCCTAGACTAGATGTGCCCACTATCATTCCATAAAAATTTTGGTTATTCCTAATACCATTTAATTATTGTTATACTATCGTCGACATTAATTCACATAATGTAATTCGACTTTCCCACAAGAATTAAAAATTCTTGAAATTTATTTAAAATACTTCTTTAATTCTATCATAACAATAATGTTTCACATAATACAATCATAGTATGTACTTTCATCTATAACCACGTCAGCAGCTAAGAATAACTGAATAAAGACTGACTTATTTCTGACCTATTTATTCCATATTTTTTGTATTTCTGTATTTATGAGTTATAAATTCTGAATAACTGTAATGAACAATAAATTCTTAACGATCAACATTGTTCCTTTAAATTAAAACAATTAGTTTCAAAAATAAATATTTATTTGTATTATTAGTGAAAAAAACAATGCACATTTTCTACATTATAAAATTAATATTATGCATAGCAGAACATAAATAAATTTGCAAAAAATTTATTGTTTTAATTTTCATAAATATCGCCTTAACATACAGACAAAAAGGTGTTTACTTTTCATGAATCAGAAACACAGGTAAAATATTTTTAAAAAGGAGAAAACCCCTTCATTTTTCTAACTACCATCTGAAAGAAAAATTGTTCCATTCTGGTATGCATACAAGAAAAGTTAAACTTGTAACTAGTAACTTATCATAAAGCCCTCTCATCCACATCTTGTAAGGAGTAATTCAATATTAACATTAATTTAGAAATACCAATCAATCAGAACTCTTTAGATATATAGTAGTCACCTGTTACCAGAAACTTAAGTTACTATCATGGCTATGAATCATAATTTCACAAAAGAACTGACGACCTGTCAAAAATGGGCTTTTAAAAAGTATTTATCGCAGATCTAATAGATAATCATCTATTAATGGACATTTTTATAAAGTGTAATAAAGACCTCTTTATAGATCTCTAGTTCAAGAAATTATGAATACCTTATGATATATCGTTTTTAGTAGCATATGTTGGTTTTAGTATAACATATTGCATAACATAGTATAACATATCTTTAACATGTACTTTATATGATTTGGGCAAATCAAACTTTTTTTTTAAATCTCTCAAAAGCGGTAATAAGTTAAATAATGAATTTTGGAATATGCGAATTACTTTTACTATATTCCACTTCCCACTGACTGTACCCGATTTCATTATAAAAATTTTATAAAAAGCTGTTGTTATTTTTGTAACAACACTATATGCAAAAAATAGTGCTGATCATCCTATTCCAGAAATGATCGAGTTTCGATCGACAACTTGTTATTCTGACACAGTTTACACCACTTAGTAAACATACTTTTGACTAGAGGTATTCAGAAGTTTGCAACACAATAGGGAGTTGCTAAAAACGATTAAACAAGGTATACTTATAACATATTGCCCTCTAACTAAAATAAAAAATATTGCAACTATAGCTCAAAGACCGTATAACTTGAGGTTTCTTCAAAACCCCTCTCTACACCTTAACTAGATTGTTGTTTATCACTTCATCAGACTAAGCAATAATTGACCTCAGATCTGCATACCTCCTCGAGGAGCCTGTAACCATTCTGAGATTAAATACCGCGGTGTGGGTAAGTCTGTCAGATTTCGCAAATAATTTCATGGCTCTATCCTTTATGTATTTTTTGATGGGATCAATCTTGAGGTCCCAGAGGATGTCATTCGTCCTAATGTACCATGGAACTTTGAAAAGTCTTTGCTAAACGCTACACAACCGTATAGAAGACAAGAGAAGTGTAAGACGAAAACAATTTTCATAACGTAGGAAACAACTATAATTACACCCGAGTTTTAAGGGGAACAAATACACACACATCTGCCAAAACAAAAGCTACAACGCATATGATGTATATGATATACCCAAATAAACTGACAGATAAACAAAATTATTATTGGAAGGAGTCAAACAGTTATAAAGAAACAATACCAAAAATTTTAGTTAATTTATTGAAACTTGGCTAACCATATAACACTGTTCTGAGTATTGCCAAGTACTCATCATCAGTGGTCTTAGGAAATATTCGAGGTCTTAGAAAATAATTTTTTTAATTAGTTTATATGTAAAACGTCATTCTTAGGTTCAATTTTACACTTATTATTAATAGTTTGATAAATACATTTACTAACATCCATATTCGAATAAGCAATTTAAGATGAATAATTAGATCAATTACTTTTTGGATATATTTTCCAGAGATAAATTTTTGTTTCTGTGATTATATGTATTATTAACATGAACAACCCCCTTAAATTTTTTATCAACCAGCTCATTATAATTTATACAAATAAGTAATATGTGTTAATTTTTTTTAACATTAAGTCATATATATCTTACTAGAGATAATATTATATTACAACTTTGTTTATTTATTTATGGAATTGTTTTCTCCTTCGTATGTTAGCAATGGCCAATATGTATCTGACACTATAAAAAGTCGTCTTGTGGACATAACACACATTTGTTAATATACACTTTTGTTAACAAACAAAAACTCGTATGCGTTGTTGCACGAGGCTGGACGGGACTGAATCAAACTGCACTACACTGATCCTGAGCTGCCGATAGGCCACAAGTGGTGTTTATTAATTGCATTTTTTTAATGTTGACCAAATATTGCCAAGTTTGGTTTATTATATTATCAGTTTGCCTTTGAGATATAGATTATTGTTTTATTTACTATTTGTTTTAACAGTTCAGCTAAGCTGAGCTCGTGCCGCAGGTGGTATTAAGGATACAAATATTTAAAATAATTTCAACGGAATTTAACAGTTTCTAGTTGAACGGCTTAGGTGAGAAAATATGTAATTATCATCTATTAACAGCACCCTGGGAAGGAATTTATGGCACAATAAATGGGCGAGCATATAGTTTCATACCAATAATTTACATATCCATGTACATTTTTTTACAGTTGATTGTACCAACGGCGATAACTGCATTAATCGAGTTAAAAATTTTAACGCAAATGTATCGATATACAAAATTGTTATGTTTATCCATTTATTAACTTCTACATAAGTATTTATTAATTGCTTAATAAACTAAATAGCGAAGCGGAAAACTGGAAGAAATATTTCATATTATACAGGAAACGATTAGAAAGTAAAAGTTTTCAAAGTTTCATATGAAAACAGCTTTCATATATTAAATATACGAAATATTCGAATATTCGTTTATTCCATCAAACTTTCTTTAATTGCCATAACCCAGTCTTACCCCCCACTGGGTGGTGGATTCTTTCACACGTTGAAAAATTCTTTTGTGGAAAACAATTTTCATCAAATGAAGAAGTAAAAACTCATGCATAGTTGTAGCTTGTAAATCATCCAGAAAACTATTAAACGGAAGGGTTACATAAATTGAAGTATACTTGGAGTGTGTTCAAGTTTATTTGAGATTTTTGATTTCTTTTTCTCCAATTTATTGAAGAACCTAGAATTTAGTTAAGGTAAATTGACTATCTCTATATTGCTATGAAATCTTTAGTTCCAATAACTTGTTGCGACAACATCGTATCTCAATTAATAGATTCCTCGCCACACATCGTGAAACCAACTGCTATGCCTACCCCAAAATGTGCGATATATTAATGTTAGATTTTTAATCCAGATTATTCAGGAACGGTTTTCTAATTACCCGCTTTTTAGATCGGTATGATTGAAATTTGAGCCCACTATATAAAAACCAAATTCTGTTTTATTATTGCAATCGAGAACACTTTCTTGAAATAATATTTTTAATTTCGCGTGCAGTAAAAACTGAAATGGACCATGTAAGGTAACTATGGCTATGACTTGATCACAATATGTGTTAAACTGGCACAAAAATCTCTTCTTTAAATTGTAGAATACACTAAAATATATGTGCAGAAATATCTGATATAAGTACAATGAGTAGCAGAGTGCGTTGAAATCAATAAGATACTTTTTACACTACATAAATATTCCTATTTCCCATAATTTTCCTGGCTCTTGTTAATTTTAAATTAGACAGTTTTTGAAGATCTCCCCAATGTTCTGGACTGAACAGTAAAAAGAGTATTCAATAACAAATGTAGCAGTTTAATTTTTGATTAAGATAAAAAATTACTTCTCTTTTAAACAATTTTGTAATGTACAAATTGTGTATTGCATAAAACTGATAACACTGATATATTTTCAATTCTTTTAAATTCCTATATTCCATTGTCTATTCTATGTTAAGAAAACTCTCTCTGCGAAGATTATTCAATTTCTGTCTTTTCTTTTTTATTTGGTTTCATTGGTATCGATATAATTAGTACTGATAATTTCCTACTAATTTCTATGTTCAACTTCCACCATCGATTCAAATCATATTCTAATAGAAGCTGATGCTCTGACGTCATTCCAAGAAAATCTGACATCTTTTAATTCTTTTTCAATTGTTTTCCACCATGTTCCAGCTGATACTTAAAAATTTTCTGATAAACCAATATTAAAATCGATATAATTGCATAGCGTTTAGCAAAGCTTCAAACACTACTATTCACCAGTAAGAAATTGCACAAAGCCAGGCTCTGAGAAGACTTTTCAAAGTTCCTTGATACATTAGGACGAATGATATCCTCAGGGACCTCAAGATTGATCCCATCAAAAAATACATAAAAGATAGAGCCCTGAAATTATTTGCGAAAACTGACAGACTTACTAACACCGCGTTATCAAATCTCAGAAAGGTTACAGGCTCCTCGTGGAGGTATGCAGATCTGAAGTCAGTTATTGCTTAGTCTGATGAAGTGATAAACAATAATCCAGTCAAGGGGCAAGAAGGGGTTTTGAAGAAACCTCGCAGTTAATGGAGAGTAAAAATGCTCAGGTGCACTAACTCAACTAGCCTCAACATAATTAGTAATGGCATAGTTTATAATATCAGTTGTAATGGTTTCGACTATAATTCCCATATCATTCATTGAACCGATAGCGATATCATGATATACAATATCTAACTATTTGGCAATGTAACAGATACCTAAGGTCTAGTTACTCAACTTAAGAAATAGTACTTCATGCACCTTGATAATCCACTTAAAAGACTGTAAGACTAACTACATATATTTGTTTCATAAGCCGTTAAATAAATTTTTTTAAAGTGATATTCACATTACCGGTGTTTCTCTTTTCATGTTATAATTTTATGTAACTATAATATTATTATCTCTCTATAATAGTTGAACACAAAAATCTTTTTAAAATTATCTCGTATGTCAATAAATATTTAAAGCAATTTACTGCATACGTAAAAAAAATATAAATCTACTATAATTAATAAAGCAATTGGAAAGCCACAAACCAAATATTTTTAAAAATTATTTGAAAATATTTACATAAGCAATTTATTAACGCCAAATTGCTTTCGAAAAATGTAACAAATTCCTAGATATATACGAGTCAACACAAAGAGAAGTCCCGGACCGAAAACGTTCGCAGTGGATGGTGACAATTTTTCATGTATCGAATTTTATTTTCCAAAATTCAAATATTTCAGTTCTGTTTTTTCTCCTAAATAATTGGAACAGTTTATTTATTTATTTATTTGGACGTCATTTGAAATTTGTCACTTAACTTGTTGTCACTACCAAACGACAACAAACACGCCAAACATAAGAAAAACTGTTCACGATCGTGTGCCGCATTTCTAGCGCCTTCAACACATTCGACTCCAAGCCACATATGTAAAGATACACGTATTTCCTATGAAAACACTGTACCTGCTTATTAAAACATAAATTTCCCAGACCACACACCGTCGAAGTGTCTTGGAATTTAATCGAAATAAAATATTTTGAAAATGTAATATCAGATCAGCTCCAGAAAGCCACCCATTGTTATAATTATTGGTCACCATTGTTGCATTGACAATTAATTTTATTGAGCAGTGCTCACCCATTGACAGTCACTGGCTGCTCCACTTACTCATACTCGCACACATTGGTCAGAAAGACGGACAAATAGTATATTTTAGATTTGTTCAATAATTTATTTTTAATTAATTTCTAAATTTTTTATTTTTATTAAAAAACCATTAGAGCAACTCCTTAAGTTGTTAACATTTTTTATTTCCTAAATTGTTTTTATTGGATAATTTTTACTGCATACAATCACGAATCGTGAGGAACTTAATTAATTTTTAGTCGCTAATGGGTTAACAAGTATCATTTTCAAATTAATAAAATTTAATTAAAATCATAAAAAATCCATAAACAATACCATCAGTCACAACTACCCGCTACACCGCAGTTGTAAGAAAATTAATTTTTGTATGAAATATCACAGTTGGTCAATAGACAGTTGGTCACATATCCAAATATGTTTGCCCTCTAGTACTGCAATAAATTGATCTATTGAAATTATTTAACGTTCTTTCTTATACACACAAGGTATACTCGTATGATATGTGGTATGAGTTCGTAAAGAAATCTTACAACAGATGTCAAATAGTTTACAGTGGATCACATGAAACAATGTTCTTACTCTGTCGCTTGATATCTGGAGATTTCAAAAAATTTGTGTAAAATTTAATGAAGCTTAATTTTATAATTAAAATTATTAATCTAAATATACATAAGTATTTGCAATAATTCTAAAACAGACTAAGCTTCATGATGCTGAACATGAATCTAGGTATATAGGTTTTCCGATTTTGTGACTACCGAAATAACATAAATGTAAAGAAAATACATTTTCGATTGAGATTTTTAACAAATTTTTATTTCACTATATTGTTTGAATCCTACCAATATGCTATGTGGAAGTATTTAAGTAAAAGACAAACACCCCAGTATTGAGATATTTTAAAATACTGTTTTTTTTGGGGTCAATTTTGTATGACTTTTCAGATTTTCAAAGCGTTGGTAATTCGAAATGATCTGCAGAAACATAATTCTTTATACAACTTCACAAATAAACTTCATTGTGGCTAATTCACATCACCGAAATGTGAAATCACATGCCTAAGAAATCTATCACGCACAACAGCCAAAATAGAACTGTTGTTTTGTTTTGAACCTAATATACCTTTACCTTACCTTTTAAGAACCAAGGCCTCCGATGCGTCTCCAACATCCTGTCAAAGACAAATGTCAGCCTCTACCTTCACGTAGTGCCGTCTGTTACAACCAAAGAGGCTCTGGCGACCGAATAAATAGCTCATTAACTGCAACAACATCTGCTATTTGGTGAATATACCAACAACTCGTGATGGGTGTTTCTGAATGCAAGTTCGAAGACATCTACGCAGCACCCCTGCCACCGAACTTGAATATTTGAATGTTTTCTATAGTTTTTATTTTTTTTAACATTTTGATTATGTGTCCCATCCATTTTTCTTGAAGGAGTTCATCTTCATTCTTCCTTTTGAACGAGTTCTCAGGCTTGCATATTTGAATGTCTTCTGTAGTTTTTATTTTTTTAAACATTTTTCTTTAATGTTTTCCCAGCCATTTTTCTTGAAGGAATTCACTTGATCAACTGAGTGATCAAATTAAGGGAGTACTAACCAGACTTGATATACGAGATTATAGAAGGCTAGCACGCAACAGAGTTGCCTAAAAAGACATGCTGTGTGAGGCCGAAACCCAGTAATCAAGTTGTTATGACCAAATAAGTAAGGAAGTAAGTACTAAATTTTTTTTATATTCTATTGCATTTTTTAAATATTAAGTTAGATTCTCCATATTATTTATTTTGTGACTGTTTGATACCGTTATCTACTATTTTTCATTTAAACAACTTTTCCGGAGTTCTTATATCATATTATTCAAGAAGTGACAATCTATCTGCAAGTCTATATTGTCCATACTGTTCAATCTTACAACAACACATTGATAACATCACATATAACATTGATCTACTTTTCATAATGATATATTAATAGCCTCATGCCCTAAATGGATGTTTTACTAACTGTATGATGCATGTATTTGTACGAGATAGGTTTTTGAATTTTGTGGATTTACTTGACTCTATACTGTCTTTCATTAAAGAAATCGAACTTGAAGAAACACTCTAATCCAACTAAGGTGCACAACAGATCTTTTAGGTCGCAGTGTACTATCTCTTATCCTAAAATTAATAATAACAATGTTTTAGTAAACTAGGTCTCTACTTACTTTACGATATATTTATTTACAATTTAATTATATTCATATAACAAATTCTTCAATATCACTGTAATCTCATCTTCAATTATACACGGTTTTCCAAATTATATTATTCCAAATATTTAAATATTAGACACCTATTTAAAATATGACGAATTTATTATCTTTCACAGAAGTTGCGTAAACTGCATATTGTAGATCTATGTTATATGTAGGTCAGAATTTTTATTATCTACGATATTTTATGGTCCTTGCCACTGAATATTTTGCAATAATATGATCCATGCACTTTTACATGTTGGACTTTTGAAATTTCTTTGTAGATTGTATTTCAGTTTATGTTTAGGCTTTTTCTTTGTTTATTTTAAAATATTTATAATTTAATAATATTTTCTTTATGTATGTCTAAATTATTTCTAATGTGGTAGCTTTTTTTGTAAGGTTTTTGGCGCCATCCCGATAGTCCGGGATAGTTTCACAAGAGATTTTAATACAGACAGCTATTTTGAGCTATCAGAAACGTATCAATTTTTGTATTAAGTTTATAAATAAATTTGTTTATAATATTATTTAAATGACCAAATATATATTAACTTTAATTTAAGCAATTTTATCTTTTTGCTCAAGCTTTCCTTGTATCAAAAGGTTGGGGTTTCTCAATAATAATTGAAAAGTTTTTTATATAAGAAAGGCTATTTACTCGAAATGATTTAAAGTAAATGATGACATTCATTATATAAATTCTTCATTATACCGAGTACTGATAAAATTGATTAAAACGTTGTAAGCAATTACAAATATTTTTTTTTTTCGACACGAAAACGCAAAGGCCAAGGTAAACAACCAAAAGAAACTCAAGCTTTAGAAACTCAAGTCATGATTTTGAAATCTTCATCATATTAAAACGTTAAATAGAAAGACCAATAAATTGTTTACACACTTTTCTGCAAAATACAAGCAAAGAAAATGGCTTTAAATAGTTTTCTATTATTTAGCATTCAGTAGCCCAAAAGTCTGGCCTTTGACTCGTCATTCCAACCCAAGCTAAACCGCCGATCTTATCAACACTTTTGTACTATGAAGTATGGAACGTGTGCGCAAGCGCGTTTAACCCATCTAAAGACTGAGAAAAATGTAAATAAATAAAACAAAATACAAAGGCTTAAGTCATCTTAAGAATGGAACTCATTTTTTTCATTGTTGCTACTGCAGTGGCTACTGTTGTTTTTTGTCGTCGCAGCAACAGTTGCATTGCAGCCGTGGATGCCATTGCCGTTGTGGTGATGCTGATGTTGAAGTTGATGTTGATGATGGTATTGTTGTTACTGGCACAACATTGCATGCCATTTTGTGGTGCAACCACTTAACTCATCTTGTCTAAAGTGCAACAATGAAAGCAGTTAAGAAAGGCAAAAAAAAAGCACCGCAAAAAATATTAACCCTTTACTTTGCATGACTTTTGTAAATACTGGCTAAATGTCATTTTGACAACTGTTGAACATGTTTTTATACTTTCTGTTAACACTCAAACGAAAAATTCCTTAAAAGTAATTACTTAATATATTTAAATTTTTAAAATCTTTTTAGGATTTTTTTTGGTTTTGCTACTTATAGCTATACTATTCTTGAGCTGATATAAAAATTCCATAAAGGAGGTATTTCATAAAGAGTTAAAATTTTACTAATAGCGTAATCCTTGTTTGAATGTACTTCAATATTGATTTTAAAAGATCACCAGTAACCTGCGAAATTAATATTATCCACATAACCATTAAAATCAAATAAATCTTTTTCGAAGCAACTATTTAACTTAAATATCTTTGATTAATAAATAAATATAATTATTAAGGAGAGAGCTTTTTCGAATAGCAGTGAATTGCAACAACAAATAACTGCTTCGAGTATTGCCAAATACCCATCATCAGTGGTCTTGGAATTACTTCTTATATTTAATTAATCGTTAACTTTTTGAGACTGCAAGTACCAAGGGTTGAACTTATACCCCGTCATTGACAGTAAATTAAATATAATTATTAAACATTATAATTATTTCATTTAAAATTATTAAAAATTGCTGCTGGAAACGTAATAGATCTTCAGAATACTTATTAAGATGTATCAATTTTTTTTACAAAATAGAGTGTAGGGCAATATATTTACGGAATTTGATAAATTTCAATATTCTTAGTAACATTTTCCCACTAAGCTATATGTCGACACTAAGCTATTTAGATATTAAAGTTTAAAACTACATGTTTTTATGCTGAATAAGTAATCGATTTATATTTAGATATAAGTAAATAAATTGTAATTTATAGCTATAAATTATAATATAAGTAAATTAAATAAATTAAATGTATGTATATGAATTTATAAAACTGTATATTTATTTAAAATATATTGTTAGTATAATCAATATAAAAGGTTTAAAAATTTGTAGCCCGATATCTTAAGAACCAAAGTGTAGTAGAATACCTATAGTATAATAGAAAAATTTACGCGAATGAAAAAATATTTATCAAATCCTTTTCAAATTGCGACATCCAAAATCAAAAGAATATATCCGCAGCTACTTGAATAATCAGAGTAATACTCTACCTAAGAATTGGTTATTGTAATATATTAATACTAGTTAATTTATTCCTGGTTGCTACATTCCACAACCCTACGACTTCTTCGTACTATCATATACTATAGCATAGTATAGCATAGCGCACTTCAATAGACGTTATTATACCTATGTCATATCATATCCCTAGGTAAAGCCAAAAGCAATTTGCTTCCAAATAAAAAATTAAATTCTAATCAATCAACATTTTTTAGTATGTATATTTTAAGCCAACTTCTACTTACTTCAAACATTTTTCTTGAGTGTATTAATAATATTCGTCTTCAAAACTTTGAAGTGTTTTTGAGAGAATTGAAAGCGCGCGTATCTTTAAACGTGGCTTTGTGGTTGAGCTTCTGAAGTTATTATGAAAAAAATTATTATCTTAGCACGTGTTTTTCTTTTAATAAGTAAATATATTTACTTACCACAAAAAAAAAACTCAATTATTATGAATATGAATATTATGAACCATAGCCTCCAGCAAAAAAAAAACAAAAAATTAGTAATTACAACATATTGTGTATGCAAAATGAAAAGTTTTAATAAAATTTTAGTAAAAATGAAAGACATTATTAACAAAATACTTAATTTTTTATTTCTAATATAGTTTTTAATAGATATTGCTTTTGCGATATAAGAAATTATATATCTTTCTATGTTCATAGACAACCAACAGTGCAAATGTCATATACAATATATTTTAATTTGTGTCAAATATTGAATGCACCATGGATAATAATTGAAAATATTAGCAAAGTTTTTATTTTTAGTAATACAATCATTTATTGAAAATACCACTCTTCATAGGTTTTTTCTTATTTAATTAAACTCTTATCAATTGAAAAATAAACCTCTTAACTAATCATTCAAGCATTCAACCCATGTTATATACCCTTAATATGGATGGAATTATACATTTTGTAGTTCCGCAAGTAAACTTAAATTAAACATATTTGTGATTAAATAAAATTAAATTTTAATATACGTATACCTATTTTTCAGATCTTGCCATTAGTTATGAAATTCAACATCCTTTCAGTTATGAAACCTTTCAAAGTAATTTCGATGACTTATTCCACATAATTGCCAATTGTCCGTACTTAAAGGATGTTTATCATCATTTTTGTAATACTGTTGGTAGACAATTTTAATCCCCAAAATGTTAAACTCGTCCAGAAAATTTCTGGATTTCTGAAAATAACAAACTCAAAACAGGGTTTGAGTGTTTTATCTGTGATCTGTTAAGAGTACATACTTTTCGAGTCCATATCTTCAATCTCACTCTAAAAAATAATGGATATGATGCAGCAACAGCAAGCATAATCGATTTATTGTTACACAAATTCGTTATTTTCAAAAACATACATAGGTCAAAACATATATAATCACAATTCCACATCAAATAACACACCATCTGCTGTACATCCGCTGCCAGGGTCCTTCGAAAGTAAATTAGTAATTTTCACTGACCCAAATGCGAAAATTTTGTTTGTTGACATTTTTACTAAGCAATAAATGAAGAAAAAGTGATACGCAACATACCTACAACATAATCACCAAATTAATAGTCAGTTTTCACGAGGCTAACACGTTCTGCGATTGTTAAACGACCTATTGTATAAAATGGTATTTTTAAGGTTGACATATGCCACTAAAACAGCCTTCAATTTAACACCCCGATTTGAATTACCCTATATATAACCAGCAAAAGTGCTAAATAACGGCACCAAAAATGAAAACAATATTGGTTTCGCATGATTTCAGTTACTTTTTTATTTTAACAGAACTCATAGTACAGAACGAATATATACTATTTATATTATGTTTTTTTTTTTATTAAATATTATCTGGTATTATCTGGGTACCAGATACCAGCAGCCAACAGAATAAATAGAGGCAAAAGGGTGATTAAAAAGGGTAAAAAGGCCATTGAAATGTTTCACATGAAACGTATGAAACAAAAACACATAATTTGTATTCGTTCTTTACTATGACTTGTTTTGAAATGAAAAAGAAACTGATATCAAGCGAAACTAATATTGTATTCATTTTTGCTGCTGTTATTTAGCACTTTTGCTAAACATGTTTTCTAAATTTCACAAGTTAATTGATATTTAAAATGGTTACGGTTCAACGGTGAATTACATACTTTTAACAAGTAACATCCTCTGATATAGCACATTTATTTCACATAATTAAAATAATTTACGAATTTACTCTTAGATTGTAAACATTTGTATTTACATGCTTTCAATCGATTGTGAAAAAAGCAATAAAGGATAAATTTTGATAAAAACAAGAAATTTAGTTTTGTGTAGGTTCTAATTTCAAAACCACTCTCTCAAGTTAAACTAGCGAAAACTCTATCCTGCTTCTATCCTGCTTCGTAAGAACATTTGAAAGTACTTCAAAAAAATACAAGTCTACAGTGCCAAATATTACAATTCACTAATAAGAACTAAATGTTGAAGAATTTACTGAATGTCATAAAGACATCATATGGTCGGGACTACCGATAATTTGTCGCCGCCCAATATTTACCTTAAAAACTATCGATAATGGTGTAAAATCTTCTTTGCTAGATGTTCAGGTGTACCCTACGTTTGGATTCTATAAGGTTTATAAGATAAGAAAGAACAGGGTACTAGCTCCCATTTGAGCAGAGCACCGCGACCATGATTGATCCTTTGTGCTACAACAGACCCTAACTGAACAAAAGACATTCCGTCTTTCGAATGAAGGCCAAAATGTCGGTTGTTGAGGACCTCCTAATGTCGGAAGGTGAGAGCAATTCCCGACCCAGTTTATAGGGCGCGTTATAGAACTATCGCTAGTCAAAACGCAAAATGATCTTTTTCTTACATGTACTTCATTTAGCAATCAAATCAAATTAATATATTACTTAATCTTTCTTAAAGGCTTTACTCGTATGTTTTACATACACGAATGAGTATGTATATATAATATAATACGATTTGTTGTTTTTTTTTATGTTACCAAATTTATGATATTTTTTTGAAAAATATTTAGCGCTTTAAGCTCTTTTGAGGATGGATGCTAACATTTTCATTTGGTCTTCCTTTGTCGCATTTATTGTTTATTCGCTGAATGTGCAAAAAACTTAAAAAATTTACGGGAATTCGTTGCGGTTCATCAACTTCATCAACTGCCAACATTGTGTTGCTACTGTTTTACTACTGTTGTTCGGCATCTCATTGTTGTTGCTGCTGCTGTTGTTGTTTGTGTTATTGCTGATTGTTTAGTTGTTTCGTTGTTTCGTTGACGTGATGATGTTTTCAATGTTTTCAGTGTTGGCAGTGTTGGCAATGTTGGCAATGTTATCCGCAGTTGTGAATCGAAAAGCAAGCAACCTAAGACTGACAAATGGAGAGATACTCGAATTATAATTTTATGCTGACAACAAAAGTGTTCTTCACAATGTGTTGGCAACTGTTTTAGTACCTTTCACTGTTTAAACTGCTTTGTCTGTGCTCCTTTTAATAAACTGCACTTTTCAAAAGCACTTTAAGATTAAATAATACAACAACAAAAAATAACCACAAGTGTTTAACGCTCAATCTCAACTCAATAGATTTTACAATAACTATAAATCGATAGTAAAAATATTTTCTGATCAAATCATTATTGAAAATATATTAATATAAATTTTAAATAAAATAAAAATATATGATAAATGGCTTTCTAACACTTTAGTATATACCAGTAGCGAGGCGTCAGCTTTTTGGCAAGGTGTTCACAATTTGATCAAAATAGAATAACAACTATAACGTATTCCCCCTACTCCTGAGTTTTGTCTTTTCACAAGTAAATAGTATACAAGACCAACAAAACAATTTATTTAAATGTTCGCAGCCTGTGATCCACTGGTTTTTATGGTAAATA
This sequence comes from Teleopsis dalmanni, assembly GCF_002237135.1. NCBI lineage: Eukaryota > Metazoa > Arthropoda > Insecta > Diptera > Diopsidae > Teleopsis > Teleopsis dalmanni. The sequence goes on along the minus strand of NC_051847.1, from coordinate 155,615,957 downwards.
GCTGTAAGAAAACGGCGACTTACCATATATTACGACATTTTTACATCAAGTACCAAATTCTTCATATCTGGAGTTGGTCCATTCATTTTATGAATTAAAACCTTTTTTTCAGAAGATCGTTTAAAAAAAGATATTCGAATCAAATCTTTAATCACACATTAATCCATTTCTAAATATTATTTTTCACTTCAAATTTCTTAAATTTTTTTCTTTACTATTATCATTTGCTAGTTTAAAATTGCAATAATGACTTTGATTTTGATTTATTTCCAACCTCTACATAAGAGTAAGAAACTCTCATGCATTCATATACTCTTTTACTTAGTATTTACTATGCTCTGTGCAATTTTTTTAATGAACCATTTGCCCATATAAAACGGCAACCGTGACTTTGATTGTATTTGCACGCTTTGTATGAACTTGGGGTTCAATTTAGTCGATTGAACTTCTAGTTAAATGTAAAGCGATTTTTGCTCAGTCATTTCTTTTCTCTTTTGTGTTTACTTTGCATAACATTGAAAACAAACCGCGGGGCTTGTTTTCTCTATTATTTTTAAATTTGTTTGTATGTTTTGTGTTTATTCAATATTGAACATAGTCCCAATGTGAATGTTATTTAATTTGCATGATTTGTAAGCAGCGCGGTGCGGTTTTTATTCTGAACTTTAGTATATTTTAAGAGGAATGTGCTTACTCTTTTATTAATTATAGGTAATGTTGGGTGTAACTGTTTGGAAAAGCTATTATAAAAAATGTTAAGTAGCAAAATAGCGAGATTATTTATCTAATAAAAAAAAAGATCTGAAAAGGAAGCCTTGTTAAGGTGTTCAGTGAACACTCTGAACCATTCGACGCCTCGCCTCTGGTATATACATATATATATATTTATAAAACTCATACATCTCATTATACAAATAAATAATATGGAAAAAATATTGAGTAACAACTTCTCTATAAAATAGAAAAAGAGAATATTGGTCCAGGTTGAATATCTTACGATGATAAGGATACTATGGTAAAACATATATATTATATCTATTCTTTCAACACCTATTTGCAACATTGATTATCAACAGTACCTTCACCAACAACCGGAATTGTGTGCACAAATTAGGTTCTATAAAACGACTTCAATTCAAACTCAGTTTAACTACGTCAGATGTGAATCTTATGATGATCTGCATAACATGACAAGACCATAGATGAATGGTAGTTATACTCCGATTACAACTATAGGTATAAAGTAACTATAAGTCACTTTTTATATGGTACATTCAAATAACACTGCTGATTTAATTCTTGAGTTAAATACACGTATTTTTAGGAACTTTGTACCGTAAGCCCTCTGAATTTCATACTACAATATAATAAGTCACCAGTAAAAGGTAAGTCGCCTTGATTACCTATCCTTCCACATTATCTTTACTTTGTTTGCTTCAAATGATATCCTTAAGCTTGTAGATAATAACTATGCTAATTAATTCATCTCAATTTGATTTGAAGTAGAAAATTGACCATAATAAGGCAATGCAAGTTAAATAAACTCATCACAATCAATCCGAAACTATAATCCAGTATAGATTCAAAATTTCCTAGAATTGTTTTCAGAACGTATACGTTCTTAAGTTCACTTTCTTCTGCCATATAGTCACCTGTTTTAGATATCTGCTTTATCCACACTTCTCACTACAAACTTAGAGTTTCTTACAGAAGAGAGCTAACATATTCATTCACATACCATTATTACTCTCAGTTCAGCAACAATCCGATATTTGTTTGAATAATGCGAACAATGAGCGGCAACTAAAGCTGAAAACTAAAGTTTTCAAAGGAAAAAAGTAAAACATTTATGAGTAAAAACGTAAGAGAGAGAAGAGCTTGAAGATCACTAATACATGTGAGGCTTCTGAAACATCTTCTGCAGGTTGAGCATCCAAATACGCTTATCTATCTCATACTTTGACCATATGGATGATAGTTGGAGAACTGCTCGAGATCGGCGGTATAATGTGTTATTATGGTATCATATATTGTATATTATTATATGGTATATATTCTCGAATCCACTAAATATTTCGGAGGCTGACTTCCACCTTGAGTATCGATACTTTGCATATGATTATTTAAATATAGGATACATTCTAAATTTGATATATGATGTACATTTATTGTTTACTTATATTCTATATTATATTAACACTTTTTTTATATCATTCTGTATTCCAAAAATTAGTGGACTCGAGTAATTTTTTGAATCTTTTCAATATATTCTGCATTTAAAATTTTATAAGTTACTTTCAATGCAGTTTCGATCCACAAATTATATATCACTACTATACTTTATCAATTCAGAAAGAATAAATATTTTTACCATGTACATCTATGTATCAATTTTTATTGAATAATTCAAATATAATATATTATTATATAATATATTATCAAATGTATCAATGTTTGAATAATTTTGAAGCGATCATAAGTATAATTTTTTCAAATTTTCACTAACGACTGACTTACTCTTTGTATTTGTAATGAAAGTTATAGCAATCAACTTTAATATTACTGGTAGTTGACTTTTCCCATAATTTAATTATACGAGATCAACTTTATCAGATTTTACTATGATCTTGTATTAGAAACTCAGCGTGTATCTTCCGTCCTCTTCAGTTCAATATGCTTTCATTCAGTATGACGCCTATAAAGGTGTCTCAATTCAAAGTAATTTTTTCTCTGAATGTTAGTAATATATGGTTTGACGTAATATCGTTTACATGATTTTCTCTTATGGCTTTAGGCCTCATACAGAATCGGTAGTCTGTTGGCTTGTGATGTTTTTCGAACAAATAATTATGTGAGTACATGATTTACTATGTTGTACCTGTCTTCTTGAGACCTAAGTTATGTTTATTAATCTGGACAATTACAGTGCAAAATACTGTTGATACATATATCTTAGATAATCTTTAGTCCAGCACACAATGCAGGGTGAAGTGTGTGGAGTGTGAAATTCGTATCAATATGTGATTTGGGTACAGATATATTGAAAAATCTATAGCTCAACTATAAGTATGTATATCATTGACGTTGTTTCCGAATCAGAAAGCATATTCACATACATTCATTTCACATTCATAGCATAAAGTATGGTAAGCATTATTAGTTGTATAATAATGGTTATAATAATTATTTGAAATTCTAAACCAGCTTTCAGCAAAAAATCGGCTCAACTGTAGACGCAATGTAAAGTGATGTACGAATTCAGTTCAAATAAAATTCTCTATTGCAAATTAAAAATCCAGAAAAAGTATCCAGAAAAAGTAATGTCGCATGGCTAAAGCAGTGGAAACGATTTTATTTTATTTTTATTGAATTTTAGCGCAAGGGAATCGACGTTAAGATTAAGCAGCGTTATTTAATGAAGCGTGCATAAATGCCACATGAGTATGGAAATATATGAAGCGTAGTGCAAATGCTTGAACACCATTCCTCCAGTGAGTTGTCAGTGATTCTAATTCGAAGTACCGCCGCAGTTGTGGTGATAAAATAATTGTTTCAACGATGTAGACGTCGGCCATTCGAACTCGATAATGTCATCGTTAAAACCCATTACCAACACCGCTGACAGCAGTCAAAGCAGCAACACTAAGAACATCAGCAACAACATTGGCCGGAGTTGCTATAGTTAAAACCTTTCTGCCATTTATATTTACGTACTCATATGTATCTACAGATGTATCTATGTGCGCCTTTAAATGCGGTTAACTGCATTGTGGAGTTACAATTTTAACTTTAGCGCTAAAATTTTTACGCCTGCCATATGGCGAGCCTCGGCATTTAAAATTGAAATTGACAAGCGTTTGATGTGCAATTGCAGTTGCGCAAAGCACTTTCCGTCATAAACATATTAAAGTTTTTTCTTACTTACTTATGTTTTTAACTTTCAGATATATGAACTTCGTTATAATATTTAAAGTATTGTTAACTTAAAGATCGTAATCATATCTTAAAATCAATTATAGCAAAAGTTAATTTACTATAATAATATAAATAAGTTAATTTACTAAGTTAATTTAATTAATTTAACTGCAGCATTAAAATATATATAAAGTATCTTTATACTATTTCTCTCTGACGAATACATTTTGTCAAATATTCTATCAAGAAATAATTTGTTACTACTGTTACACTTTTTATAAATAACAAATTTGATTTAATGTTATGTTGAAGCTATTTGACCCAGTGCGCTTGAGCACTTTTACTCTTTATTTACTCGAGGTATCTTCAAAACCCCTCTTTACGAATTCACTGGATTATTGTTTATCATTTCATCAGACTAAGCAATAATTGACCTCAGATCTGCATACTCCCCGAGGAGTCTGTAACCATTCTGAGTTTCGATAACGCGGTGTTAGTAAGTCTGTCAGTTTTCGCAAATAATTTCAGGGCTCTAACCTTTATATATTTTTTGATTGGATCAATCTTGAGGTCCCTGAGGATGTCATTCATCCTATTGTACCATGAAACCTTAAAAAGTCTTCTTAGAGCCTGGCTTTGTGCAATTTCTAGCTGGCGAATAGTAGTGTTTGAAGCTTTGCTAAAAGTTACACATCCATATAGAAGTGACGGACGAATTATTTGGTTATATATCAGCTTCCTGTTCTTAGAATTGATATTTTCATTTTTGAATAGCGGTTGGAGGTAATGAAAAAATTTGGCACAGCTAATTCTTTTCAGTTGAACATGTTTTAACCAAATGAATCGTTTGTCCAACGTGATGCGGAAATATTTAATGCTATCCTCCCAGTTTATTGCCATATCTCCCACTCTCACTCTCGACGGATTCTGTCTCCATGATGTCCCACCCAGTAATTACGGGAGACAATAATAGGAGCTTAGTGTTTGTTAATGGCAATATAGGTTATAAATATTAATTAAAAATTTGTCAAATTGTTTTAGTTTTTTGTCATAATGTTAAATGCAGTCAGGTTCCAAATATGTATTTCAAAACAATCATAATATATTAACTCAATTCACCATATATATCTGACGAGAGAATGGTTTGTGATATTAGGACGACTTCCTCTTTGAAAATATTCGTTAGGTTTATACGCACTTCGAAATTTTACAAATTCTGAGATTTTAATTTTAAATCTGATTTAAAAGAATCTGTCACTACTCTAACACATTTACAATTTCTAACGTCGTCTATTAATATGCATTAATACTATACAAACTTCCTTCATAAGACCAAAGAATAATAAATACGGGTTATATAAAATATATTACCGGTTTTTTGACACATTTTTGAATAAAAATAATGTTTATTGAAAATCAGTTTCAATCCAGGTTATTATTGGATATTATTATAAATGACCTCTTGCCATTTTTCGTTTGGCTTTATAGTTCCATTGTTGTAGCACTTCTATGGTTTCCCGACGAAAAACGTGACCAAGTGAATTTCAGCGCCTTATCGGTCGACCAATTTTTTAACATTAAGAGAATTTTGCAAAGACTGAAAGTATTGGTAATTAAACGCCGCATAGGTCCAGAAATCATGTTCTATCATTTTGTTCAGAGTCATCAAATAAATGTGTGAACGAAGCCTTAAAATACGTTCTATTTTAACATTGATGCAGGAGTAATTTTTCTGACATGTAATTTCTACCAACATTATTCGGTTGTCACCATTGGGCTCTTTTGTGGAGTTACACAAAGCATTGGGTTTTTTCGGGCAATGTTCAAAATCACGATGCTTTAAATATGAACATCCAGCAGGCTCTGACCGAACTCTCAACGTGATCGAACTATGAACCGCTTTATGATAGAAAATTACCTCAAAATGATACTATACTGTTCTGTGGTAATGACAAGGTCCAAATAATATATCGAAAAAGAAATTTTAATAAAAACCCAGTAATAAATGTATTTTATTCACGTTGAGTATTTAGTTTTTTAATTGCAGTTCTATTAGTTTTTTAATTTTGTTTTTTTTTGTTTAGTGCTGATTAAGAAAAAAATCGAAAGAAAACTTAAATATACATTGAAATAAATTACAAGCAACAACTGCTAATGATTTATTTATTGCATTTAATATATGGTATGTGACTCCAGAAATCCAATCAATTTGTATATGAGTATATCTTTTATTTAATGCCACATCGAACTATCAATTTACAATTTCGAATGTCATGTAAATAAAATATCAATAACAGGAAGACAAATTTGTATGCAAACAATTTCAGATAAAAGTAAAACAGCAAAAAGTTTTGGATTTAAGCGCTGCAGTAGAGACGTGGCGTCACTCAATTACCGAACTATTACCAATAAGTTGCCAACAACTCTACGACTCTGCGACTCTGCCAGCGACAATAACAGCACGTACGGCGACTCCAGCGACAACAGTGACCGATATTAATACACATATCGTTATAGTTATAGGTGCATATATCTGTCTATCTGTGTAGTGAAGTAAAAAGTAGTAGAGCGTCTATGCGATATGCAAAGCAGCTAGAAAAATTTAAATAAAATGCAAAATAAAAATTGTGAAAAAATCTAAAAATTAAAATCTAATGAAATATTAGTCTGCAGTTTAATCCATGGTGGCACATAGCCACATAGACACATAGCAACTCTATTGCGCGCTGTTGTTGCTGCCATCGTTTTAACTGTTGCTGGTGTAGCAACGACAATTGCTAGCTAGACTGCAACAGCTACTGTGAAAATTTACAACCTCAAATGTTTTACAAGTAATGATTGCTGAGCGGTAGCCGTTTTGACCGCTTATCAATTTGTATAAATCTTTTGTGGGCAAAAAGGGGGCGCATACTTGTATAAGTGCATTTGTTTTAATAAAAATGGAAACAAAATAACATTCAATTGCAAAAGTACCAGAAACTCGTAGCGCCTGCGGCTAATAGTGTCAATAAAAAAAAATAATAACAATATTTCAACTGAATTTTATTGCTGCGAATGACAAATACTCTAAGATATATAAAAATGGGAGATCGAAAGATTCCGGATTAAATTTGATAACTTCAAGAGAAGGCAAGTTATTTCGATTTGTATGAGAAAAATAACAATTTGACTAAAATAAATATTTTAAATATTTTTCCATACACATTATATGATAATGTAGGCTATGTGCTTGGATAACAAGAAAATTAGTTATAGTTAGTAATACTAGAACTAGAAAAAGATCGATCAAGAAAAGGATTAAGAACACTTTTTATTAGCTTCTTATATCATATACTATATATTAAAAAAGTTTCTCCTTTATTATGTTCAGAAGAATTTATTCACAACTGAAAACTAGAAACGTATCTCTAACTCCTTTTTCCAAAACTAAATTTTATAACGTCAACATTTTTTAAATTCAATTTATTTAATACAATTGCTAAGATACATAAATGTTGACACTATATTATTCCCCCTTTTTTGGAAAACGGAAAAGTACCTTACAGCTATAACGAAAAGTGTATTCCTGACGATCATGATTGTCAGTGTATTGGGCAACAGCTGGAGACTTAACTCCTTACTCATTAACAATTTGCTCATTGAAGGCTGCTTTGAGACGGTCAACTGAGATTTTGACCTTTTTTCCTTTGATTTCAACAACAATATACTTGTCGAAGCGTTTAAGCACAGGGATGGGTCCTTCGTATGGGGCTTGAAGTGATTTGTAAATCTCAAAATTGTTGACGAATAGTTGATCCGAGGAATAAAGATCCTTTTCGATAAACTTACATTCAGTAAGTTATTTAGAAATGTTTCTAACAAACTTTAACTCGAAATATCAGGTCAGATAATATTTAAACCAAATTATAATAGTATTTAGCTTTCGACACTTTACGGCTCTACCTAGATCAGTATATAATATTCATTTTCCTAAAGCAATTGTTATTGTTTTAGGTTCCAGTAATTCTATTTCTTTTTCTATTAAGGTCGGCATTTAAGAGCATTAAATCTTTATTGCATTACAACAATGATTTAAATTTTTATAAAAAACCTGAATTCTTTCTTCAAGTGTTTCTTGTTTTTATCTTTTCCTTTCTTTCTTTTTCTTTCAGCCACTTTCTTTTTTCCTCTCTCTCTCTCTTTCACTCTCTCACAACCACCCCTCTCCCCTCTAACTCTTAGTACACTTGTCTTTCATGTACTCTCTAACTCTAACCCTTTCTTTTTCTCACTCTTGTTTTTAATCTTTTTGTATTATTTTCAATTACCCACTTTCGCTCTTCCTTTTTTTATGTTACTTCTTACTCCGAACTTCATTTTTTTTCAATTGTTTTTTGTTCTTGTCTCTGTCCCTTTTTGTTTTTTTTCTCTCTCTCTCTATCTCCCTCTCTCTCTTAATATCTTTCTATCTGTCTTCATATCTATCTGATTATCACACTCTCTTAATTACTCTCTCTTTCAATCTTATTCTAACTCGTTCATTATTTTTTTCTTATTCGAAACTAAACTATTTTTAAATTTTATTTTGTTACAATCTACGTCTCCCTTTCTTATTTTTCCCTCTCTCTCTCTCCCTGCCTCTCAACGTTTCTCTCTCTCCCTTTCTCTCACGGTTGCCACTTGAAAATTTTTTTCTGTATCAAAATTGGTTTAAAAAGGTACCATTTCTGTAAAAAAAGGTCCAAAATTTTTCTATTGTCTTTTTATAAGAAAATACAATTTATAAAAAATGTACAAAAAATATAAAACAATACAATATCCACAATAAAGTTGGGTCGCCGAAAATGTACCATTTTTTGAACATGAGTACCAGAGTACCAAACGGAAAAAAAAGTACCAATTTTGGTACTAAAGTACCATAAGTGGCAACCGTGCTTTCTCTTCATCTTTCCGTGTGTCTCTCTCTCTTCCTTACTCCTTTTCTCTCTTTTTGACTCTTTCCCCCTAATATCTCCTAATACCCTATAATATCCTTAACTCTTAATATTTCTCTTACTTTCCACTTTCTGTCTTTCAGTATCCCTCTCTCACTTTCTAACTCTCTTTAAATTATTATTCTGCATGAAATCTAAATTATAATAACAAACATGATGCTTAATCCTAAAAATAAGAATACTTGAAACTAGAATAAAACCACAAATCTATAATATCTCTCTCAAAAACCCCAAAATGAAAATACTTAAAACTAAACTAATACTAAAGAAAAAAAAGTCTTATGAAAAGAATTTCTTCTTTTCTTAATTTATTATTAATTAACTTCCCAAAATTTTTAAACACACCCAACGTACTATAATTCACCTCTGTCCATTAACAGAATAAAAATACTACAACACATTAAATACCGAAATTACTTATATGTATATTGCCTTCCTATAGTATATATACTATAGTATGATACTTACCATTAAAATTTTCGTTAGTCTTACGGTAATAGTTTAATAAGATTTTATAATATATTGAGAGAATTATTTAATTTTTATTCCTATTTTCAGATACATAGCTTACAATATATTTTTATGTCCACATAAACAAAAAAAGCAAAACAAAAGCACCAAAACCTACCCAATCAATTCAATATGTCACCGCAAACCGTACCGCAAGAGGCAAAATGAAATAAGTGGAATATTTCTCCTACAAGAATTCAAGGCAGAAATTAAGGCAAATTGATATTTTTGACATTATCAAGATGCTTGTGGTAGGTGTTGCCATATTTTGGTACAAAGTTTTCGCGCTATTTTCACTCTCCGACCGCTTCGTAAGAAAGAATGTGCCCTCAATGCTGCATGGATAAACATCTCAAACCACCGCACCCACTGTCACATTTATTGAAATTTTATTATCATTAGTTTCTTGTGCTTGTTTTCCTATTATTATGGCACATTTTCCGCTATTCTCGCCGCACTCTCAATCTATTTTCTCGCAGAGCTGCAGGTGAAAATATTTTACTAAATCTGCACTTTGGCTACCGCAATCACTGCAAGACATTATAAATGGCTGGCAAGGTTTAGACTTCAGGGTTCAGTAATTGACACCAGAAAGCCAGAAAGCCAAAACTGTATTATTGTTTTGCTTATTTATGCAGAAGCATTTAGATTACAAGGCACTGCACTACTAATGGTCAGTAAAAGATACTTTAATGTATTTTGTGCTTTTGGCACGAGCTACTCTGTAATTACAAATTATTCTGTTAACACCTGCAATTTTAGTTTCTATTAAAATATGGTCAATACTCACTTGGGTTCGAATTTATATAAATAATTCAAATATTTTTCTGTAATCGCTTTGAATTTTGCTTTTTTTTTATAAATTCCCAAAATATATCTGCTTGTATTTATTTCGTTATTGGATTTAATATTCGATACTAAAATATGCATTTTACTCTTTTTAGTACATAAAAAATTCATAATACATTGAATGCATGTATCATCATCAATCATCATCATCATCATCCGTGACTATACAGCCCATGTAGGACCTAAGCCTGTTTAATAACATCCTTCCATTCTTCTTTGTTTTTTGCTTTTTTCTCCAATTTCTTATGTTCATTTCTTCTAAATTCTGCTCCACACTGCCTTTCCATCCTTTTATTGATCGCCCTCTTCTTTTGCTGGTTCCTACTTCGTTTTCCTAAATCTCAAGCGATACAACCCATCTTAATCGCTGCTTTTTCATAAATTTGTTGATTGTATATCCTTCAGCTAGCCGTTCTAGCTCGTGGTTGTATCTTGTAAGATACATCCTGTTTTCTTTCACGGGGCCAACAATTTTTTCTGAGTATTTTCTTTTCAAACACATTATGCATGTATCTTAGACATAATATAGATCTGGTTGGTTGCTCATTTACAGAGGCCAGTCAGCAGATAACCACTTAATTACCGATTATTTACTGTATAAAAAGACAATAACTAAATCCATTCCATCGAGTTTAGACAATTCAATAAATATATCGTCTTTACCGATTAATAGTTAAAATAACTTCCTTAAAAACCTATTTCTTCTGGAGGACAGAGCTGGGCATTCGCAGAGAAAATGCACAATTAATTTCTTTTCACAAGTAATACCATAAGTATTAAAAGTAATGCGAAGTTTCTCTACGTCACCAACTCTCACTCTTGGTGGATGCTGCCTGTGTTTACGAATAATAAACAGAACTTTATTTTTCTCATTGTTAGTTTTTATTTTCTTTTTCTGGAGGAACTCCAGGATTAGAATAACATAATACTGCAGCATGTTGGTTACATTTCTGGCAAATTTATTGGAATAACGTATAACAAGCACGTATCATCTGCGTATAATGATAGCACCGAGGGACTTAGCATTGAGTTGTCAGATATGAAGATGTTGTACAACAAGTGGGACAGCGAAGATCCTTGAGGAACACCAGCTTCTTTCTTTGTACTGACTGAGATGGATGATTCTTACACGGAACAACCTTTCGCGCAGGAAGCTGTCGAGAATTTTGGTCACCCCTACTGGGATACCATAACGAGACATTTTAAATATGAGGCCGTTGATTCTATTCTGCTCAGGGCTGACTGTATCATCTGAGCCGTTCGCACAAAACCAAATTGCTCATCAGGAAGAATAATTAGCGAGTTCACCGAAGTTTTAACTCTGTTTAGAATCACTCTTTCAGCCCATTTATCCAGAGCTGACAGTAAGCTAATGGGGTGCCAGTTCTGCGGAAACTTCGAGTTCTTGCCAGGTTATGGGAAGACTACAACTGTGGCCTGTTTCCAGATCTAAGGATATTCACCTAACCTCAACATACAGTTAATTATATTTGCAATGAGATGAATCGCATCATCCGATAGGTTACCGAAGAACCTGTTGTGAATTTTGTTATACTCTGGTACAGACCTTATCTTTAATCTTGAGATAATTACGGCAATTTTATCAATAAGGGACTATACTGAAGCATGAAATATATTTAAAAAAAATGAATTTTTATTACTTAGGCCGGGTTTTTATCAATCCACCTAGTACTTACTGTATAGTGCAGCATGTTATAGTTTCTGAAGTGACTCTTATTATTTTCTATGTTGAATATTTGACGGGAACACTTAAGACCTTGGTGTGACATAATAGGTATATATTAATTTATTTGAGAAATAAAAGTATAGAAGCTATTCACTATATATCAAAGACTATAACTACTCATAGGAAAATGTTATGCAAATTTTAATCTGTTGAGTCATTTAAAGACTTATTTCAATTTTTATTTAAACGTATGAAATAATTTTGAGAACCCAAATTTCCATAAAACAAATATTTCCTTAATATTTAGTCCATTTTAAAATCATAAAAAAATTATTATCAATTACAATGAAATTGACGTCAAATGGCCGCAAATTAAATCGCATATATCATGAAATATTAGATACCCAAATTAAAATAATTTATTGGCATATTTGCGTATCCCAATTCCAAATTGGCAGAAAAAAAATTTTAATAAAGTCAAAAAGTTATCATATGTCAATCGTCAGTGAATTATGAATTGAATCGAACCTTAAAAACGTTTTTAATGTAAGTCAAGATATACCTTAAAAAATCGTTCCAAATGCTGCATTATTATCACAATTCTGTTGTGAAGTCCCGTGAAGTGTTTGTAAAAGCGGAGCACGTGACGTCAGCACTAAAAATTGAGTCTCAAATAACGTACATGTCGCACTTAGGTAAATAAATGGTTGAGTGCCCCATCACCGGCCGCTTTCTGAATGCCGCTACATGTACGGTGTACACACATTCGCGAAGATACTCGAAGCCATGCCCAGTTCACAAAATATTTCCATGCCAGCTAGCATATGAGGCGAGTAAATAAGATATGCATGACGTCAGCATGCGGCAAAGCGTCAATCGGAAAATCCCAAAGCTGTTTGAAGGGATAACATTTACCGAGCGCAATTTTATGAATGGCCACAGTAATCGCAGGGAGCAACGATAGCAACAGTTTTCACTTAATTCATTGCTTTCTATTTTCAAGGAAACACTTTCACCGTTGCGGTTTACAGCATTGAAATCAAAAATTTGCTTTTTCATGAAGACAAGAAGAGTCAAGGCGCATGTCCCGGTTGGTGACATGGTGATAAATCGATAAATTATGGGGTAATAACGAGTCAAGAGCAAGGTTGAATTGTGTGGTAATGGTCGTGAATGCTTAGCATAGTAGGTATAATAAATGTTAGCTTAGTTAAAGCTTTGATAAGCTTTCCGTTACAATACATGGTCTATACGATAATTTTTACGATTCATATAATAGAATTTATATGAAATTATAATTCTTTAAATTTATTATATATAATATTGGTAAATAAAAAAAATATATAATATAATTTAAGTGTTAATCTACTCTAACTAAAATTTATTTTGCATACTAAACTTCCAAAAGCCTAAAAATGGGTTGTTAAAGGAAAAAGAATGGGTCATTAAAGAAAAAAATAAGATCGCTCCTGGTTAATAGAAAGAGCTCAAGGGAATGAAAATAATGTTCTTATAAGGAAACCAACAAACATCCCAAAAGAAAAAAAAACGCCACTTAGTTCCCTTTTTTAACATGCTTCCATCTATACATTATTATCATTGAACTTAACAAATTTTGATGTTAAGTAACATATAATTCAAGCATAAGTATAATATATAATCTAGAAAACTTTATTTCCACCTAAAGGAATGTATCATCGAAGATTGGGTTAGCAATACAATAATCCCAAAACCAATTAAAAAAAAATTATTTAAAGTTTATATATATACAAATAATTATAAATATGAAAAATATCACGTCCTTTTGCTTCTCGAAAATATAGCTAAGGATTATGCGAATGAATGAGTGAGAATGAAAATTAAAACTATTAATCCAATTTATATAGTCATTATATTGAGTTATTGCATTTTCAATATTATATTTATCTATATTATAGATAATCTATAGATTATAGATATATCTTGGACTTCCTTCTCCTCTACCGCACCTTTGTAGATATACTGATAAAAACAATAACGAAAATTTCTTAAAAGCTCACTATCAATATTATAATAGGCAAAATGGAATGAAATCCTACTTTAAAGTTTATAAATTAGTATCGAAAATACACATTGAAGAATAAAAACGGAGATGGCAGTGCCAATAGTTTTTATTCTGACAGATAATAACTAGTATGTTATATATATGTCTTGATTCTTGATTCTTCTTCTTCTTGAGTTAAATTTCAAATTTATTGCCAACTTCTCTCAGTCACTCTCTATTACTCTATTTGTCTCTATCTCTATTGTCTCTATTAGTCTTTGTCAATCTTAATAATCATTTTTTATGTATTGCAAATATAAATGCCCTGTATTTGTTAACTTAAAGATTAGACCTCAGAGCTTTTAACTGAGCTTTCATTTGCAGTAAAATTTTATTTTTGTCATTCATTCATCAAAAGTACCTAAGAAATTCAAGGCTGTTTCTGACTCACACCTATAGAGTAGCTACCGGCAGAATGCTTTCATTTACGTATTTCGTATTCCGAATTTAAATGGCTGTTTTCTCCGGATGTAATTCTGAAAACGATCAATATTGCTATATTTTGAATGTTTTAATATTAAAGACAAAATTTTAGATATATTTTAGATTTTTGTGTAAATTAATGTAATATTATATCAAGTTATATTTTGTTTTATTTTATTTCAGTTCAAGTTATGTTTTATTATCTGTAAATATATTATATGATTAATTTTTTTTTTAACTTATATTTTAATAAGACAATAAAAGTGTCTTAGTCGATACTGTTTTAAATATTAAAAATGACTACCCCTCCTTCTAAATCACTTTTTCGTATTTCGCTAATAAGCATAATTTTCTTTCCACAAAACTACTCCATATATATTATATATAGCTTATATATCTATAGAAAAATTCAAATCAATAGATTTTGCCTTTTGAAATGTTTTATTATACATAATTTAGCTTTATTCTATATAGAGTTAATATATTTTTTTTGAAATGAATTTTTTATTAGAATATAAAGACCTACAGTCAAACTTTTATATATTGTTGATATTGTCGATATGCAGATGTCTGAGTTGGTGATTCATCTGTGGACAGTTTTAAGTTACACTAAGAATAACTGAATACGGGGCTTTATAATATGATGGATCTGATGTCTTTATATCTGCCTGTGTTTATCAGATTTCACTGTATTTTTAGGTTGCTGAGTGTTGGATTATTGTGATTGTCAATTATATTGAACAGTTTTAGTGTACGATCTTTAATATAATTTTCGACTAAATCGACTCTCAGATCTCTGTGAATATCCGCTCCGCTTACGTACCATGAGGCGTTAACCAGGTTTCTTCAGACGAAGAAAATTGAAGAATTTTAAATGTTGAGTTTGGCGCTTCGCAAAACGCACTAAAAGTTATATCCATCTGGAACACCTCTTAATAAGTACAATATAAGGAACTTAATGTTTTGTTCTCACAGTTCATCTTTAATGAAGGATGGATTGCAAATATAATAGGCAATCCTAACAAAATGAATATAAATAATTGGAAAGTCGTTGCATTGACCGGAAGTATGAATTTGTCTCTATATTTCAAACAGACTACGTTAAAAAAATATATATATAAAAATATATTAGACCACTACTTTTAAAAATATAAATAATTTTAATGAGGCAACTCTTCAGATTTATTTTAATTATAATTGAATTTTGCAGAAGCAGCTTATATACGTATGTGTTATTTAATAAGTCAATACGTAGGTATATGATGAATACGCATTGCTTATTGCATTTTATATTATAACACTTTATTTTCTCGTAATAAATTCACAGATATTCTTTCTACAGGAATTTATAACAAGTCTTTAATAATCATACATTATTCACGAACTTTCAGTGATCCTCTGAGACTGTAAGCAGTGACAGTACCAAACAGGAACTAATGTTCGGTTCTATTTAATTACAAAACACGGAATTGACGTCTCAGATCATCATAGGGCTTAAATATGTATGTATATACAACTTCATTTCAATGACTCCGCTGCAGTAAGAACTAGATAGATGTTGCACGGAGGCATCTCATTGCATCTAACTATTATACTATTCATATGTTAGTATCAATTAAAATTGTAGGTTAAATATGTAGGTTTTAATATGTATAAGTTTTCTGTAAATTAAGTTTCATGTAGTATACGTATTACATTAACTTAATATGATCTTATATAGAATCAACTTCAAACAGGGCAGAAAATGGCAGTTGCTTCAACTAAAGCCTTACCTGCTCAGAACTACGGTATCAGTGCTATGAGACTAGATCTACTGCATAAAGACTTTTTTTGGATTGGTATCGTGTGGAGTAGAAGGAAACTTTACTCCACCTCAAATGTCAGTGTCCATCATTGCTTAAGAGAGATTAAAAAATATTTAGCCAAATTTATAGTTTTATTACATTAGTTCACTTTCACTTAAAGGAGGTAGTCAAGCCTTTTAGCATCGTTCGTACGGTGTCCCCTGCGGTCGTTTTGGGAATCCTTCTAATCTGAGCCTACTTGAGTTCAAACAACAGCTCAAATGGGCTTTAGGCACAAAACCGCCTCTCTAACTTAACTTAATATTTAGACTTGTGGTACTTTAATAACTTATTTACTATAAATAATTGGAGCAGTTATTTTGTCAATTAATAAATAAATAAAATGTCATAATTTTTTATTTATTTAATATTATTCTTAGTATTTATTAATATCTCTATTATGCAAAAAAGCAAACTTTCCTCATCCTCCGATAATAATTCACTGTTTGTTGTTTGTTAAGTTAGTCACGACACTAACTCTAGTGAGTTAGCTTTTCATCCCATAAATATGCAATTAAAATCTATAGACGTTTTTTCAGCCTCCATTCATATACAATTAATTTTTTATAAATATCCAGTATACTGCAATGTATAATATAACGTATAACTACCCGTGAATATAAATATAAACAAACGTATATATTTATAACTACAAGTAAATATAAATATATTTTAAAAAGTGTGTATAATCTCTTTAATTATCGTCTCCTTGTATTAAAAACTGTGCTATGTGTTTATTCAGATAATCGACTTGTTTTCATAATTATCACTTAAAATAAATATAAATAAAATGTAAATATTTGTTTAAATGTTATGCAAATAATGTAGTTACTAAAATAAATATTTTGCTAATATATATTCGCTTAAATGTGAATATATCCATTATGTAAATGATATGGTACAGTCAGTATAAATATAAATATTTTCTTTTCAATTAAATCGAAATCATATGAAAAAGAGTTTTCTCTTAAAGCTTTTTGCTTTAAGTAGCAAAACTTTATTTTCACACATTAAACAGTGGCGCAGAAATGGGGGATTATAAAGGAACTATTGAAATTAAGTGAAATTTCTGTTGGGATTTAACTTTATCACTTAATTTTTATAGTTAATTCAATTGAAAACATGGAAAGAAGATAATAAAACTGATTATAAGTTCATTTATTACTTTTATAATGCATTAAGATTCTATCCAAACAAAAGGTTTCCTATTTGCCTAACGAAAACTAAAATGTGTCTTATTAAGGATTATCGCACTACCAACAACTTAAAGGTTTACTGCACCAGTAATTCTTTGCTCAAAGAAGTATTGAAGATGCCACCAAAATGTGAATTGATCCCTAATTTTCTTTTGTGATTCTAACTCATCACATATTCTTATTTTCTTGATATGAAAGCATAACAAAAACCATTTTATTGGCTGATTTAATATAGTAACATTGGTACTCTGATGAGGGACCAAGTCTAATAGCTCGGTAACCTAAAGGACGTTAAAAAAAATGGGGAATAATATGGGAAACATTTTTTAGCAAAAAATGTTCAACAAGTAACCATATATTACTATACGGAATATAAATAAAAATAAATGTGAAAAAAGAAAATATTGTGAAACTGAAATTTTTTCCTTAACTAACATCTTTAACTTTAACCCATTAAAAGAACCGTGGTGGGTCGGTGGTGAAGAACATTTTCACCACCAACCTGGAGGACCAATGGGAAACTTTGTTCCAGTAAGAGAGAAAGAGAGAGTTTAGATAAAGAGACTTAGTACTTAGAAGTTTGGAAATATCTAAACCAGAAAGCAAGGGCGTGGTGTTGGAGGAATAAATGTAGGTGAAGAGCGTAGGTTAGCTAAAGGCTTTGTGACAAGGCTCACGAAATCACTGGTTTTATGGCTCCCTACATGGATAAGGCATAAAGTCTTCAACTTTGGTTCACGAAAGAGTTAGCAGAGATATTGGTTAAGCGAAATCTGTCACCTGGTTCAGTAACTGAGAAGGACTCTTAGGTAGGCATTAAGCTCGTTAGAGATACGAGTATTAAAAAATATTTAATAAACAAAAAATTTGTATTCAATTTACTGCAGTGAACTGACTTGGAAATATTAAAGTAAATGTTTTTTATATGAAGTTCTTTTATAGATTCTTTATCTTGCTAAATAGTAGAATCTGAACAGTTAATCCAAAGGTAAGAATTTCTTCTCCGATATGGTTAGTAAAAAAGGATTCTGCATGTTTGTTATTGCCATCCTTGAACTTCATTCTACTATTGCTTCTATCATACTCGTAAAATTTTCTTCTCTCTCACAATAGTACCAATAATAATTTATTAATCATTCACATTAGTGGTCATTGTATATTTTTCGTCGATATAATTATGTTTATTTTATTCAATATCTAATTTTTATTAAGTTTTTATATATAAACTTATTTTTATTTTTTTGTATTTAAATATTTTACATATTGCAATATATGACTTAACGATGAAATGCTCTCCATGAAATGTCAACGAATAAATTATTGTCGACTACGCCCCGACTATGAGGGTTCGTTTCTCAGTAATGCGGAAAGATAGAATATACAAAAGTGGCAGCAGAAAGGATATAAATAGCACGAAATTGTTTAGCTTAAAATAGCAGAAGAAAGCAACAGGATTTGTGGCTAAATTGATTGCAGCTAAAAATAGCAGGCAACTTCCATTGGAAAATATATAAAATAAAATAATATAAACAGCATGCAGGATAAAATTTAAATTTATTGACTTCGTTGGCACGCAGTGGGCATTCTTAACCATTTATTTTTATATAAGAATTTATTTATATTTTGTGGTGTTATTTTTATTTCCTGATTATTAGCACATGTGTTTAATTAAATGCAACAACTATACTCTCTCTACATTGCATGCAAAAAACTATAATTTCTCACAATAATTTGAATAAACAAATTACGTGGGATAAAGATATTTTTATGCATTATCAGTAGAAACTATTTAAAAAATATTTTTTTTTTAATTTTTTAGAATTGAAAAATATTAATATGGATATATTATAAATTGTTCATTAATATGCCATCTATCGGAATCTGTTGATAATTTTATTAAATATTTTCCAAGACCACTGACGATGGGTATTTAGCAATACTCGAAACAGCCAAAAATTCAAGTAGTTAAAATAATATAAAATTAATTTTTGTTGTTGTAGTTCACGCCTGTTCGTAAAACCTCTTTATTAAATATTTTAAAAAAAATATTAAATGTACGAAGAATTTATTAGAGTGAATTTTTATGTAGTTCTGTAGTCCACACAAATCCCTTTATGCTATTATCCGGCAAGTATAGTGAACATAACTATAGAGTATAGAAAAGATGTAATTTGCCTGTAATCTGTTGACGTAATATTTCGCTTTAATTGACTGTTTTTTGCACCTCGTACTTCTTTGATTTGCCTTATCATCCATTATCAATTAGTTATCAACACAAAGGCTTCACGTTTTCAGTTCTGCTTTCCATTTGGAATGAATGTAGTATCTGGCAACATATTTTGCTACTGCCGACGACACATAGCCATACTGCCATTAATGTATCTGATAAGTTTATCTTTAGACGCACAAGTCGATGCTTTTGGCATATTTTCTATTTATACGAAATATTTTTCTCTACTATTAACAATGCATAATAATTTTACTCTGCCTTCAGTTGGTGTTTGTTGTTTTCAGTTATGTTTGCAGATTAGTATCTAAGGCTGTGTTCGCCTTTATTTCGACGTTACGTATACGCCGTGTAGTCAACAAATGTGGCAAATGCAAACATATTACAGTTTTGCTGACGTCAGAATGAATGCAAAATAAGTGCTGCTTTTAGTTTTAATTATTATTATTGTTGTTGCTCTTATCACGAAAACGAATGTTGTCATATGAAAATAATTAAAATTGCATATTAGAAAGAGAAGAAGAATTGTCATTCTCGTAATTCATGATTTCAGAAAAATGACTAAAGATCAAAAAGTTATTTTGACGTTTCTCGTTATAAGATCAGTTTTTTTTTTACCGAATGTGACGTGTCCTATGATGAAATGAAAACTAGAAGGGTTCGAATAGTAATGAAGAAACAACAACAAAAATTTCTTTTTATATATTATAATGATTTGATTATTATTATAATTTCATACTATAAAAAAAAAGGAGTTTTAAAAAATAGATCAGTGGTTTTTTTTACCTCAGCGATAGAGCCGGAAAAAAACAACATAGGGGCAAACCGCATTTCCGGTGATTTCACTAAGATGATAGAACACTAACTCCAATTGACATACGAGAATAGAGAAGACGTGTACGCAGCAGAGACACCTGTAGAGAATCGAATTAAGTTAAACCCGAAAGATGTACCAGAATAGAGAAGATGTGCATGCATCAGTGACATCTGGAGAGAATACTGTGTAAACTTAAACCGAAAATATTGTTGTTATTTCCAATTAACTAAGTAGGTGTGATAAAGTAAGTTAATAAAAATATATTACGTATTAAAGCATATAAAACGATTATTATTTATAATAACCATATGCATATTGTAAACAAAAGACAAATATAAATCAAAATAAAAAATTTCGTATCTTAAAATATTTTGAATATTTTTAGGTATGTACGGGATGATCCAATTGAAGCAACCTTTCAGAAACTGTAATTTTTTATGTGAAATTATATTTTTCCAATAATTATAAAATTATAATTAAAATTAAATAAAGCAAAAGTAACAAAGCTCCAGAAAAATATGCGAACATAAAAAGTCAAGTACGGTTTTGGATCAGTTGGTTAAGGTGCGCTGATTCTGAGCTTCACATTTGGCAGGACCCGAGTTCGAATCCTAGTACTTGCAGTCTCAAAAATAATTATTTAAGAATAATTAAATACAAGAATTATTTCCAAAACCACAGATGACGGATATTTGGAATTACTCTAAACAGCCAAAAATTCAATTAATTAAAATAACATAAAAAATAAAATTTTTGTTGTTGTAGTTCACTACTGTTCGAAAAAACCTCTTTATAATTAAAATTAATAATTTATAAAATAGTAATTTTTAAGAAATTATTCACTCAGAAAAATAATTTCGTTGAATTAACCAGATTTTAACTAAATTTCAGGTTAAAGTATTTTTACTCGACGTATCATATTGGTTCACCCATACAACATATTAGTTTTCATGTCTTCTTCAGGTCAATTTTTCGGAGTGTAGAAATTGTTATTATTTTACAAACTTATTTTGAGCTATAGCTGAAATTCTGTTAAACAAGTCATATGCTATACAAATATATGTAAGCGCAATATTCACAGATTCACAAAGAAAGACTTTCTTCACTAAATGGACACTACTCTCTTTTTAGTTCTGACACAAGCCAATATCTCGTACCAAGTTGTGCATCTGCTGATCGTGAGTGTAACTGTGTAGTCGAAGGGAACTTGTAATAGAATTTTCGTCTCAGCCTTTAAAGCTTTGACCGTATTTTCTGGAACAGTATAGATTTATGTTGAAACGTTCACTATCTCTCATTAAAATAATTAATTGTCACTGTTAGATTGTTTAACAAAGCTTTTCGTTAGCTTGCAAGTTGCCATTTGCAACTACCTTAAGGATATATATATCACATGCCCTTAAACTTTTTTATATTTTAGAAGGAATTTAGACAAATTTAGTTATTAATTGATTATAGTGTTATTGAGTATAGTGTCCTTGTAACAGTTGCTATTTTATCAAAATTAAGTTTTCAGATTGTTTCCTTTATTAAATAAATACCCAACTCTTGCACGTTACACGCTCAATCTGCATTCTCTGGTAGATATCACTAAATATTTGTATCTTTGAACGTGTATCCCTGAACGTTTTAATTTTTAGAACGAGTCTAGTCAAATTTTTTTACCATCCCTATATACTGGCTATTGATTACAGCGGTCTTTGAACGGTCGCTTTATTATCAAAATATTATTTTCTATTTTACCTAAACATCTTAATAAAGATAAGATATATGTGTTTAATATATGTTTAATATATATATATATATATAATGCACGTTTGTATTATATCTACTAATTCAATTTACTAGACTTGTTATTTTTCTCCTTTTCATTCTTTTTTGTCTAAAAGTATGCAATACTTTGATATATTCCATATGTTCCATTTTATCTGAATAGATTTCGGCGACGTTAAAACACTTACCAAAATTATTTTTGGCATTAAAACTTACGTAACTAAAGTTTTATATATATACTCAACTTAAATGCAACAGTATGAAAAAATATAGTTTATGTAAAATATTGAGGCAAGGAAATAAGAAGAAAAATCTTGTGGAAATTTAAAAGAGCCGCCGCCCAAAGTATATGACAGCAGCGACAACAACTGCACATATTTACCTTTTAGCATGAAAAAGACATATTTTAATCGATTACTGAGCAACCAAATAAAATGAATATAAAAGTTGAACAACAGGCAGATACATTGCGAAACACACGTCGACACAAACCTATAGATTACCATAAACAACGACCTTGAACGGCAGGAGAAGTGTAAGTCTCAAGGCTGGTCATATGTAAAGACAACAAATTCATTCATAAATCGAAAACCGACTGGGAGCAGCTCTCACAGAACGCTGAGAGACAGGAGCTCACAAAAATTCGAGCAGTTATTCGAAATTTCGAGCAAAAGTTAGGGGTTATTTTCGATTTTCTCAACTATGAGCACAACCCTTAAGAAGTGAAGCTACTGAGTAGTGTGGAAATGCAGAAACATGCGCATGGACTCCGTTATATAAACGCGGTGATATTTTGCCAAACCTACGCGTAGCCAAGGTCGACGTGAATTTCATTCATAAATTCAGAATTTACGCTTATACATAAATTAAACCGCATACCGTATGGAGAGTGGAGAGGGGTGCACTATGCAATAGATGGGTGTGCGTACCGGAAAATATATTTGTTGTTTTTCTCGTTTCGCATGACACAATTTCATTCATAAAAAGGAAATTGCTATTTTATTACAACAATGCAAACGATAAAATGTATTTGTCTAGTTGTATAGATGGAACCATTCCATTGATGAAATATTGGAACTTTTTTGGACGGGGTATGAGAGTCACGTTTCTGGAGAATATTGGTTTTGCGTTAAATATTTGATGAAAAATTAATAATTCAATTAATAATAAATCTTTGCGAAAGCGCAACAATATTCAATTCGTGGTTACTGTAGCATTTTGGTAACTAAATCCTTTCAGCTATTGGTGTCCTACGCCTTCATTTTAATCCAAATCCAATCAGTGTATTTAGTTTTTAAATTTTGGCTCACGTTTCATCGCTGTGCAATGTTATGAAGTTTCACACTTCTGGCACACCAAAAGTACTTCGTGTGAAAACCATGGCAGCACACCCACCTATTCAGGGTCTAATGACAATTTAAACTGTCGGTAAAGCTTTTAAAAGTGAATTAAGTCACTTGAGTGTCTTTTTTACAATTTTAATGGAATAATTATTTTTTATTGTATTTTTACTAAATTTTTTGTCGGTTTCCTGAAATCTCTTTGTGTAGCTAAGATTTTACTTTAAAATCACAACATCGACTTGCAGAGGAAAAGTTTCTTATTATCTGCCGGAAATTTTATGTAGGAGTTTGTTTTCATTTCCGTGAATTTTACTATGAATGAAAAATCTTGAGTCATTTAAATTCCGAGAAAATCTTGAGACATTTATATTTGTAGAAAATAAATTATAAATGCATTTAACATAAAAAAATAAAAATTAAAAAGTAAAATAATATTTTTTAGAAGAAATTTTATTAATTCTGGATATGAATATAACGCAAAATTACTTCACTACTCCACTACTTCACCTACCAAACCTTGTAACGATACTTCTGAGAAAGGCATTTAGTTCAAATAAAGAAGTCATCGATAAAATGGATGATTATTTTGACTAGTGATGTAAACCGGTTTTGAATGGAACCCATTTAAAGTCGAAACTTACGAATTTTCACCTCGGTACGAAGGCGCATTGTCGCACCAGTAGGTGCCACTCCTAAGGCTACCTAATGAAACACGGTTTTTCAGGCTGAAGTTGTAGCGATTGCAGAGGACAGATGTGGTGTTACCATTTTTATTGGCAGCCAAGCAACAATTAACTTGCTTAATCAAAATCAAAATCAAAAATCAAAATTCACACCAGTTAATTGATGTAACTCATAACTGGGTCGTCGGATATACGAACACTGAACTGAATGAAAAAGCAGACAGTTTGGCCCACCATAATGTTTCCATACATGTATTCCTAAGAATATCGGCTTATATTCCACTGAAGATAGTTTAGAGCAATACTTACTTCTACTTTATTTATCTTGCCACTATTAAAAAGAGTGCTAACTTCTCAGTTAACATGGCCTTCAAATAACAAAATCAGATCTTGGAAACTCATTAAAAGGTAACGGGTGAATAGTGCAAAGCTTACAGCAATTCTCTTAGGGTACTGTTGTATAGGAAGCCACGCAATGGAAGTTTTTTATGTTCCTCTGGAAATCATTAAGAAAACTACTTACTTCTACTGTCTCTAATTTGCCAATATTAAATGAAACGTCATGTGGCATTTTCCGGTTAATAAAATAGTTTTTTATGATCATTGGTGCATTGGCAGCCACGAAAAGAAGCTTTGCCTTCTTTTTAACACTTACTGTAGAAGCTGTGAAGACTTGCAGAAAGGAAAAACAATAAAGGCTTTTCACGGATTTTTAGAAAAGTACGAGTACTTTTTCGGCAGCTTGGTAGACTGTACATGGGTAAAAACGGAAGATCCGTGAAATTACCTAAATTTACCAGAATGAATTGTTTTTTCCTCTTTTTGTAACTTAGGGTTTTTTGCGAGGAATGTGGAAAAATCGTTAATTATAGACAGCGGAAAGATATCTACTAATCTGTCACTGCAACCAACCAACCAACCAAAGCAGTACGATAGCTAGAGTCATTTAAACCTAATAATGTTAACAATATTAAATCTTGGCATGGAACCGCTTTAGAAATTCTCAGCCCTCATTTGGACAAAGAACCTACTGTTTTGAACTTTCTTCCACCCTTTACTTCCATCTCATCATTTACAAAATATTTTAATTTCTACCTAAAAATATGCAAAGAAAAACAGAAAATTAATATTTTCTTCAGAGACTTCAGTATGTTTATATTTGCTAGAACGTTTAACACACACTGTTAAAGAAAATGATACGGGAGTAGAGTATATTCAGATTACTGAGAAATATTAGTTTGATTAAATGTAAGATTGCATGCTATAAAATAAATTTTACTCTCAAACATTCTTACAAAAGTTTCCTTTTTTAAAAAACAACCTCATAAAAAAATTTCATCCAAATCGAAGGTGATGAAGTTAATTTATTTTTGAAATCTATTCTACTTTTAAACGAATGACCCATATACGAAACGTTTTGTTAAAGGAATATTAAATTATTAAAGTAGCTATAAATTTGTTTATAAGCATATAAAATAAACTCGAAAACAGAAATAGAATCAAGAACAAAGTAAAAAAATGTTCTGTTCAGATTATTAAAGTAATACAGTGTATTTTTCTTACATTGGGATTAATGTATAAAATGTAAGATATAAATATTGCAATGAATCTGTATAATATCGAGTACTGAAAGAAACATACACCCGTGGAAACTCAATAATTATATATGCTTAAGTATCTGATGAGAAAATACTCATCAGATGTTATATATAAACCCAATTTTTTATAAATAAATTTTTTTTATTTTAATTTATGATATAAGTTATATAGAAAAATTAACTTTCGTTCTCGGAATTCTATTTAAAACCTTTTCATACACTCTCTGTTAAAAAAACGCTTAACTGCACTTAATTACTTCTCTTTTATGGGAAAGCTGAAAAGCTCTAATTGCTTTATAAATTCATCCTTACAAATATAATATTACAGAAATTTAATGCGGCTTGTTTATGTGACCGCCAGAAGTATTTTGCACCACATGCTCATCCGAAAAAATGCACACTCGAATGCACTTACCAACGACTAATAAAATTCCAAACCGAAAGGACAATACCCACACAAACGTACCATTTATGCCCCCGCACGAGTTATCATTAAGACAAATGGCCAATTCGTGGAAAAACGGTAAACAGGCGCACGCCCTCGGATAAACTTTGTTGTCTATTTTCCGAACTGTGAGTACATTGCGCTGCACCATGCACCATGCACCGTACACTAGGACGACGGGATGCACCGAAAACATTTACCACATTTAATGCGTATCATTTTATGAATGTAGGCGTTGACATTTACATGAAGCAATTTTTGGCGCTCATTTCAGGAATTTTGTATTCAATTTAACAATTCTGAAAAAAGGATTGCAATGGATTTGTATGTTGTTAAAATTTAAATGTGAGAAACTCTCAAACGTTTTAGGTGTCCGAAAGTCACATTATATTTTTCGCTAAACTATTAAATCAAAAACCAATAATGTAAGAGGATAAAGTCACAACGAAATGACAATTAATCATAATCAGAAAAAATAATGTAGAAATGATTGATCATCTCTAGATGTGGCCCACATAATGAACAGTTATGGATCAGAAAAGAATTGTTTGAAAAAAATTGAACATTTATAAAATATTTATTTCTTATTTTTGCAAGAGAAGCAACTGCTAACATGAAATTTTTAATTCGAGTATAATTTATAATATCTAAGCTAACTGTCTAGTACGATAAGAACGATAAGCTATAAGGGTTTTTAATGAAATCAACTTCTTAAAAAGTTAAGGACAAAACAAAGTACTTTCTGTCAACAAACAAATTTCCTGAGCGTCTTAGAACCCACAACACTGATCTTGTTTATTTGGAACCAGCGTAAACGCAAAAAGAATGTCAGCTTCTAGATCAAACAAACAGTCACACATTACAAGGCACGTTACTTACGTTTAAGTAGGCAATTGAGAAATAAGGCCCTCTCTCTACAAATAAAATTCACGCTCTACAAGTCCCTCATCATGCCTGTCCTGCTGTATGGTGCAGAAGCTTGGACAAGCTGATGAGAAAGCGTTAGGATCTATCGAGAAAAAATTCTCAGGAAGATCTATGGTGCCTTACGCGTTGGCTACAACTAATCGAATTAAATGTAATAACGACCTGTATGTGAGACAGGCACTGACATATCTGAGCGAAAAATTAAGCGACTTCGCTGGCTAGGTCATGTCCTGCGATTGGAAAAAAATACTTCTCCGACTTAAAAAGATGTTTGATTCGGTACCCGTGGAAGGATCAGGTGACCAACGAGCGGTACTACCAGCTAGCGACAGCAACTCACTAATCGGACTATCTGGCGGAGACTACTGAAAGCGGCCAAGAAATGTAATGTAATGGTCAACTAAATAATTAAGTAAGTAACTCTTACAAGAATTCTACAGTGAATATTCATGAAGAGCAGAATCACTTCAGCTAAGGATCAAAAGAAAACATCGTAGAGCTGTTACTTATGACAAAACACCTACCAGTGCTAATAAAAGTTATGTGCTTGGTTAGCTAAAATATTATAACCTACTTTTAGACTAAAGCAATTAAATTATATCAAGATAAATGATCGTTTATAGAAATTGAAGTTGCATATAAACTAGATCTCTATTGCATAACCTTTTATAATTAAAAAACTAATATCCCTATCATATTACAAGTTACTTTTTCTCTGAAATAATTCACTAGAAGTAATTACGGCTATAAGAAAGTATAGGTGATTATTATCATTAACTCTCTTGTGTCTAACAACATATGTGAAAGAAAGCAATTGAAACCCATACCTTTACCGAAATTCGTCTTAATATATGATTGACTGAAAATCTCTCTATGAATCATCGTGTATTACAAAGCAGTAACACTATTTTCTTTTTTGAGACTAAGGAAGAAAATGTTAGGAAACCCGACTGACTCGGTAAAAACTTTTTCTTTCCCAGGATTAAGTACCGCTATAACAGGGAATTCAGAGAATTACTTTAGATCACGTACATCCCGCGTATGGTGCCGTCAATCTTTGTTTCACGATTTATTTGGTGAAACAAAGATTGAGGTACATCACGATTTATTTGAACCACTGATTACGGGAAAGAACGTGTATTCTGCGTTGTCTAGGTCTGCGTCACTATGAATGCAAATCTGCTGTTATATCTTATATAACATCCGATATAATTAACTATGAAATAACTGTGACCGAAGAATAACGGTTATCAAACAGTTAATAGTTTATCTCGCCAACTTTCTACAGACCTACACAACAAAATCAGGAATGATCATAGCGCTCCACATACCGCTGCTTTTACTATTCCACAATTCTTACATGATTTATTTTTAATAAATATAAAATAATTTTTATATATTTAAAAAAAAAATTATAAGAAATTAAATTTTCTATGTTTTAAAAATAAAAAGATTTTTTATTTATTATTATATAAAGTTTTTTTCGCACCATCTTAATTTTTTGATATATTATAATTAAAAATATACATTTTATTAAAAAAATATATACGTACATATATAAAATATTTTATTTCATTGTGAATTTTAACATAAAATACATCCAAGCACTAAGCTGTTGTTCAACAATATTTTTATTTTATTATCTATATTACCTTTTAATTTATTATTTTGTATAGAAAATCATATTTTATAAGGCAATTTATTTTTAAATATCTACATTTTTGTACTTGAAGTACAATTAACTGCAATTTTTAAATTTTAGTATATTTTATATAATAAAAAAATATATAAATTTTATTTTATTATTTTAAATTAATTTATGTATATAAAAATATAAAAACAAAAAAGTGCACTTTTCATTAAATTTAATCTATAAACAGTATGGAACTCTTATCATTACAAATTATAATAAATATTTTGAAAATATATATACCTATATAAAGTTATATATAAATAGATATGAATATGTATGCAAATGCGATTACAACATTAAATAGATATATTTAATTATATATATATATATATATTATAATATATATATATATATATATGTTATAATATATATATATATATATATTATAATATATATATATATATATTATTAAATATACATATATTAATAAATATATATATTATTAAATATATATATATTATTAAATACACATTATTTAGAACTCATTTAGAATCTTTTAATGAATTTTTTGTACATAATTTAGAGCTATTAATGCCAATGAAAATTAGTTATATATACATCTTTTTATATAATAAATTCCTTTTCTATATTTCACAAGTTATCTTTAATAAGTTAAATAAAAATATTGAATTTAGTAATATATACTTGTCAATATGTACGTATATACATGTGTCATTATATACATTATATATATATTCTTGTATTCTGTTGTTTGTTTATATATGTATTAATTTTATTTTTGTTAATCAAATTTAAAACAAATAAGTGTAGTCATATATTTTATATATTACAACAATTATGAGGAACTATGTCTATATTTACATATCCTTAACAAACCCTTAATATATATTTATGTATAATATATATATATATAATTTAATTTTACTTTTACCACTGTTAGTTCATTTATTTATTATTAGGAAAGTTGTTTATACTTTTTGTGATAAACTGTTATACATGTTAACAAAATTATTTTAACATTTATAGGAATTTTTGTAAAATGTATATATATATATGTACTTTAAATTAACATTTGTCGTTAATATTATAAGTGTGCATACAATATTTATATTTATTTATAATTAATTAATTATTAAGCTATAAATTAATATAAACCTATAATATAAATATATTTATTAATACAATATCGTTAAAGTAACTTAATTTATATAAACAATTAACGAATTTCACACCCTGCCTTTATTTGTATACTAATAAATTATATTATAGTATTTTTATTAGTTCTTAAATATTAGATGTAAAAAATATTAAATTATTAGTAAATTATTAATAATAAACTATTATTAAAAAAATATCTTCAATAAGCTATTAAAAATAAATAACTGTTAATAAGTTATTATTAATAAATTATTATTAATAAATTATAATAAATTATTATTAATAAATTATTATTAATAAATTATTATTAATAAATTATTATTAATAAATTATTATTTATTATTAATAAATTATTATTTATTATTAATAAATTATTATTTATTATTAATAAATTATTATTTATTATTAACAAATTATTATTAGTATTTTATTATTAATAAAATATTATTAGTTAATTATTATTAGTATATTACTATTGAAACTTATTATTAATAAATTATTATTATTATTAAATTATTATTAATAAATTATTTATAATATTAATTATTATTAATAAATTATTTATAATATTAATTATTATTAATAATATTAATTATTATTAATAATATTAATTGTGATTAATAATATAAATTATTAATAAATTATTATTAATAAACTATTATTAATAAATTATTATTAATAATTTATTATTTATTATTATTAAATTATTATTAATAAATTATTATTAATAAGTTATTATTTATTATTATTAAATTATTATTATTTATTATTATTATTAAATTATTATTAATAAATTATTATTATTAAATTATTATTAATAAGTTATTATTATTAAATTTTTATTAATAAATTATTATTAAATTATTATTATTAATATATTATTAATAATAATTGTTATTAATAATAATTATTAGTAATAAATTATTATTTATTATTGTTAAATTATTATTTATTATTATTACAGTTTTATTATTATTAAATTATTATTAATAAATCATTAACAAATTACTATTAAAAAAATTACTTTTAAAAAAGTTACTAATAAAG
The DNA here is from genome assembly GCF_002237135.1 of Teleopsis dalmanni. Lineage (NCBI taxonomy): Eukaryota > Metazoa > Arthropoda > Insecta > Diptera > Diopsidae > Teleopsis > Teleopsis dalmanni. The sequence continues at coordinate 155,584,805 of NC_051847.1, read as the reverse complement.
AAATTACGATTAAAAAAATTATTATTAATATCTTGTTATTAACAAATTATAGTTATTCAATCAATAAAGTAATAAATGTTTCGAATTGTAATTAATAACAATTATAAATAATCAAAAAATGGTAAAGACTACAAAGGCAAATTAAAATGAATTAAATTACTAAATAATAACCGCTGCCGTTGAAATTATGCCAATATAGCATAGAATTTTGCCCATCCCAGACTCAGCTATCAAGCTGGAATAAAATATGAAACCGTCCAGTATTAATAACTCTGAAGTAAAGCAAATTAAAATAATTAAAATATAAGTTTTAAAAATGAAACATTATCACCTAATATTTATGTTAACATTTGTCTACCTCACAATTAATTAGTACCAGCAGTTGCTGCAGCAATGGCAGGTTCTGATTCAGAACGTTTGTGTGTACGCCTCCCCAGGCGACTCTTTTTATATTCCAATAAATTGTTTATATTTTCCAATGAACTGGAATTACTATCCAAAAATAAATCGGGTTCACTACGTGCTAATTCATCGTTAGGAAACGAAACATTGCACGCATTCGTGTTTGGATCGAGCACGTTCTCATTAAGACACACGTCTTCCAAATCTACATCACTGTTGGAGAATATAGCGGTAGCGCCTGTCTCCAACGATTGCGTACTCAGTTCAACATCGTATTGATTTTTGACATAATTAGACGTTTTGTAATTTGGTGTGCTGTGGAAGCCAGAAGAAAACAAGCGTTCGTGTGTATCATCAGATGTATTCGAACGTTTTAAGCCATAAAGCGGATGTTTAGGCGATGTAGCTGCGTCAATACGTGATGTTGTATTATTTGCTGTTTGGGTGACATTAGTAAAACTCGAATTAACGGTCGGATTCGATTGTGCTGAATGCGTTGTTATATGTGGCACATTCATAAAACTACTTGGTTGCGAATTTTTTTCATCCTGGTGTTCCTTCATCAATTTACATGCTTTACCAAGCGCACATATCGTTAAACAGATACGTAAACCCATAATAAACACAAATGAAAATAGGAAGATGACAATTGAAGCCACATTATCGAATGTAACTGCTGTATAGATGGCTTTAACAAGCACCACACCTAGTGGAAACGGAATAAAGCCCATTCGTCTAGCCACCAAATCTGAATGATCTGAAAAAGCGTGCTTCTGGCGTGTTTGTGTCATATCATACGCTAGGCTAGTAGTGTACTCCCTGTATATGTGTTCCGGCAATTCGTTAAAGCGCGTAATGAAGGCATGTTTTAACCAATCGACAAGCACCTCAGTAAAGAACACAGCCACACAGTCTGGTATCATAACGCAGAATTGATTGAAGCTCCACTCAAATTCTTTCATAGTCTGTATAACCACAATGAAGAGCAACACACACAAATGGAAACGTTCACGCACATCACTGCATGTTAACTGGAAAAGATTGTTTTTGTCGAACTTTTTGAAGACGGAGCCTTTAAGTTCTACAAAATTATTTGATATCATAATTGTAAGCAATCCTTTGTTGTTGGAATTCACTGCCACATTTAATGTGGTGGCCTATAAATAAAAGCTTTAGATTTTTAAATCAAATTTCCCTTTCAGCCACTTACCTGGAACATTATTAGAAAACTATGCAGCACCACGTATATAAGTGCAAATATTATATGTGTTATCACACCAAAATGCTCGTGATTCGAATGTTTTGGTTCCGTAGCGGTCCAAAACAATGAATCTATGGTATCCTGCCCAAAAGCTGAGAGTAAGCGATCTCCCACCTCCAGCATATTATAAAATATGTACAATTTGATTATTGATTGAGATTTGATTATGTGATAAACACGATTTGTATCTATGGATATCATCAGCAGCGTGCACAACAGAAAAAGTGTGCACTTTAGTAGATCACAAATCTCAGCGGTGGTTAGAATGCACTGCGTGCGATGCCGCAATCCAAAACATTTCGCTATAGGCCGGAATATCAAACTCCACAATGCCATAGCAAAGCGTATGGGTAGAAATGTGTGAATGTAAAGAAATGAGTCAGCACATTGCATTATTCCATACACTATAAACCTTTCCAAATCTCTTGGTATGCGTATGAAGGAGTAAATTTTCTGTCGCCGTGCAGTGAAACGCTCCTCATCATGCTCCAGCATGTAGCTACGTGTCATTTCCACTTTGAAAAAATCTTTAAATGAAGGCGTCGCTTCTGAAGTGTGCATGTAATGGAAGAAAATTAACAAGTTATATGTGCAACTTGTTTTTCACCAACACCCACTTACCATTCTTATTTTCATCCTTGTTCTTATCTTGACTTTCATTTTGTGTTGTTGCTCCAGTTAATTTGTGAATGTGCGTACGATTTTTTTTATGCTCATCATCGGTTAAATCTTCTACATGAGTTTCTAAACTCTTATCAGCTTGAAAATGTATTTTCCTTTTAACCGCGTCAGTTTTATGCTTCCTTAATAAGGGATTCATAATTATAATTATAAAACAAAAATCCTCTTGATGTTGTTGACAATAGTTTGTTTTGATCGAACTTCTTACTAGAAAAATAAACGAAAATGCATATCGAGTCTCTAAATGCACAGTGGCAGCATTTGTTATTCTCCTTTGATATGCAATGACATATGATTCCCTACTATTAATTATTAGATATCGCCATTGATTTTCAATAAAAATAATAATCCCGTAAAAGAAATTACCAATTTGAAACATTTGTTATACATATCGTTAGTAAAATGTAATCAAACAACAGCTGATTTACATTTCATAAGTAAAATGTAAACAAACAACAGCTGAACTGTAAACAAAGTCACTACGGAAGTAAGTATTTATTAAAATCTTTATTTTTATTAATAAAATATTTAATTGATACATAAAATGCAGTGAAAATAATAAATGAAAATATATCAGATGATTTATTAATAACAACTATGTACCTTAAGCAACAATATATTCACAATATAATATTAACAATTCATTCACAAAATAACATATTAAACAAATTAAATTAATAATTTTATATACGATTAAGTTCATTTTTTCAAACAAAAGGGTTTGTACACAGAAGCATATGTGTTTATGCAATGATCAAAATCGAACACACATGCAACGTATGAATGTGCGGCCAACTTTTCCGTACGCCAGGCGGCTAATATTCGCTGGTGCCACAGCTAAAAGGGATGAGACGAAATATAAAAAAATATACAGAAATGTGTGTTGCAGATTTGACCGCACAACCAAGTGCTTCGGCAAATCAACATGTTTGATTCGTATGGATGCAGTTGATATTTGAATAGAACAGAAAATTGCTCATACAATTCCCACTATATAAATCTCTATAAAGTTGTTTTAAGGCTCTTAAAATTGATTTTAAGATCGCGTAAACACCCTAAATTGAATTTTGCTTAAAAGCACTTTTAGCTTACTAAATGTAGTTTAACATCACTTTTAGTAAGAAATGTCACTTTTAAGCTTTGCGTAAACACCTTAAAAGCAGTTTAAGATTTGAATTATCAGCTGTTAACAGTAAATAGGTACAAATAATTTGAATTTTATTACAAATAACACTAACCAAATAACTAAAAATATGGAGAAAAGGGAAATGAAAAGAAAAAATTGGATGAGAGAGGAGAAAGAATGTTTAATTAAAATATTTGCAGAAAAACAAATAATTAAATTGTTAGACGGCAAAAAATATAGAAAAAGCCTAATTGCATCCCAGAATCTAAATTGTTGTTATGTAAAGTACTTTTTAAATATTAATTGCCTGGCAACTCTGGCCTGTCATTATTCTATATTCCTTTTGTAATTATTATTCATTATTCATTTTTAGTATAGTTAATAAAGCGAAGTAAAGAACATGTTAAAAATACATCGGACCGTGTGTTTCACTTTTGCTAAAAATATATAATAGGTTATGGGCCCAGCACGCTTCCACTGCGAAGTAAAAAGCACGTGCACATAAAAAGTAGATTTAATACGTGTATAAAAATGTCGGGAACGGTGATTCGAGTTGAACCGCTTAACGCGGAAAACTACGATACATGGAAATTACAAATGAAAGCTATTCTCATAAAAAACGATTTATGGTCATATGTCGAAGGTACTGCGTCGTGTCCAACGGGCGAAGCGGCTGCAAAATGGATCAGCTTTGATCAGAAAGCGTGTGCTGATATAATGTTATCAGTAAGTGCATCAGAATTAAGATTAATTGCAGAATGCACAAATTCAAACGAAATGTGGATGAAACTACAAGCCACATATTCATCAAAAGGGCCTGCGCGCAAGGCGACGTTGCTGAAAAAGGCTGCACTTTCGCGCATGAAGGAGGGTGAAAAGGTTAGAGAGCACCTCAACGATTTTTTTGAAGCCGTGGCAAAATTAAAGGAAATTGACGTCACCATCGGGGATGAGCTTCTGGCCATACTGCTCCTATATAGCCTACCCGACTCTTTTAATACTTTCAGGTGCGCGTTAGAAACGCGCGACGAGCTGCCAAAGCCAGACATACTTCTAGTGAAAATATTAGAAGAAGCTGAATCGCAAAGGACAAAAGAAGACAGACATAGTGATGAAAACTCTCTATACATAAATCGAAATAAAAGCCGAAACGCAAAACAAAACAAACGATACAGTGATTCTAAACGAAACAAACAATGTTTTAATTGTGGCAAAATCGGACATTTTGCACGTGAATGTAAAAATAAAGCAAAAGCTGAAAATAACACGCAATTGAAAAATTCGGAAAAATCTGTAAACAATAATTTTAGCTATCATGCTGAAGATGCATTTATTAGCTCAATAAAAGAAAATTATTGGTGCCTAGATAGTGGATGTACTGCCCATTTAAGTGCAAACCGTGAATATTTTACAGACTTTCAAAAATCGAATAAAGTGCTTAACTTAGCAAACGACAACACAACAAATATAAACGGCGTCGGTAAAATGAAAATAACTGTAGACGTATACGGTCGTGATAATAACATTGATCTTAAAGAAGTTCTATATGTCGAGGACTTGCGTACAAGTCTACTTTCTGTATCAAAAATAGTAGACAGCGGATATGAAGTGCATTTTCGCCCTTCAGATGCAATCGTATTGGACAAATATCAGAAGGTTATAACTCGAGCGAAAAGATGTGGAAATCTTTTTATTGTTGAAAATAAAAATCATTTTGCACAAGTTGCTGAAGAAAAATGTGACATTGAAAAGTGGCACCAGAAAATGGGCCACATAAATGAAAACGATCTTAAAAAATTGGCTAGTAATAACCTAGTACACGGATTAAAATTAAATCCTAAACAAAAACTTCCGACTTGCGAAATTTGTATTAGTGAAAAACAAATACAAAAACCATTTCCTAAGAGTAAAGAAACTAGAACAAGTGACTTATTAGAGATCGTGCATAGTGATGTGTGCGGACCAATGAGAACAGCATCAAATTCGGATGCAAAATATTTCGTAACATTTATTGATGACAAATCACGCTATTGTCAAGTATATTTTATAAAACAAAAATCCGATGTATTAAATGTATTTAAGCAATACAAAAGAGCAGTAGAAACATTTACGGGTAAACGAATTAAGGCTTTACAATCAGACAATGGTAGAGAATACGTTAATTCTGAATTTAATTTATTCTTGAGGAAATTTGGTATACAAAGACGCTTAACTGCTCCATATACGCCGGAGCAAAATGGTATTGCTGAACGTAAAAACAGAATTCTAGTTGAAATGGCCCGTTGCATGATGAAACAAGCTGAAGTTCCGCCAAATTTTTGGGCAGAGGCCATAAATACAGCGTGCTATATTCGGAATAGGTGTCCTACAAAAGCATTGAACGGTGTAGTACCGCACAAGTTGTGGACTGGTAAAATGCCAACTATTGTACATTTTCAAGTATTTGGCTCTAAAGCATATGTCCTAAAAAAGGATAAGACTAGAGATAAATTCGATTCTAAGTCAGAACCTTACATGTTTGTTGGATATTCAAACGAAGCGAAAGCCTATCGGCTGTGGTCACCTACAAAACGAAATATAACAATAAGCCGTGATGTCGTGTTCGTAAACAAAAATATCTATCATAATAAATACGAAAACATTTATATTAACAATGAAAACGACTGCCAAACAAATGATTATATCGATATTGCGTTCGAAAATTGTGAAAATCAGAAACTGTCGGTCAATCCGAAAATTGTAGAAAATACAGATACGCGAGAAGAAAACTCCATTCGTAGAAGAGGTCGTCCGAGACTTATTCGCACAAATTCACGCGGTAGGCCTCGAAAAGAATATTACACGTCAAATCGGAATGGTGAAGAATCATCCAACGAAGACGAAAATACAAGTTCAGTAAGAAAAATTGCTGATAAAAACCATTCAGATGATGAACCTGACAACAACGTTTTTGAAGATTGTGAAATGGCGTTTCTCACTACATATCAAACTCCAGTAACGATTTTGGAGGCACTTGAAAGCGATGAAACAAATTCCTGGTCAAAAGCGCTAGAAGACGAAATGGTGGCACAACTAAAGAATAAAACATGGGAAGTGGTCGAAAGACCGAAATCACGAAAAGTTATTGGGAATAGATTCGTGCTTCGAACTAAAGATGACGAAAAACAGAAAGTACGATTAGTAGCGAAGGGTTTTGCACAACGACCAGGTGAAGACTTTCATGATACGTTTTCTCCAGTCGCTCGTTCAACATCTATAAGACTACTTGCGGCACTGGCAGCAAAAATGGATTTGGAGATCCATCAGATGGATGTCATTACAGCATACCTAAATGGAGAGCTCGAAGAGAGTGTCTTCATGGAAATTCCCGATTATCTTATACCATTCCTGAACAAAGTTGTTTCATCAAAACCAGTGGGAAAAACTTCAACAATATTGTGTGGAAAAGTTAAAGAAACAGCGCAGCATTGGTTAAAGGCGATTAAATCAAGTAAGTCACCTGTATGTTTATTAAAGAAAGCTCTTTATGGACTCCGTCAGTCTGGGCTATCATGGTACATGAAATTGACAAAGAAACTACAGAATATGGGTCTAAGTGCAGTACAACAGGATCCTTGTGTATTCACTAAGCGAGAAGGCAACGACATTGTTTTGATGACAATATATGTAGATGATTTACTAATAGCGTCCAATAATAAGTTTCGTATAAAAGAAATAAAGGCTGCACTTGCGAATGATTTCGAAATGAAGGATTTGGGAATAGTAAGTAATTGTCTTGGCATCGAGTTTCATCAAAATTTAAGCAAGCATCAAGTTTTTCTTTCACAAGAGAAGTATGCAAAAAGCATCATTGAAAAGTTCAATATGAAAGACTGTAAACCAGTGAAGACTCCCATAGAATTGAACATTAAGTTAACGAAACCAACAAAAATTGATGAAGGTGTTATGAAGATGTATCCCTATCAAAGCTTGATAGGAGCATTAATGTACTTAGCTGTTACAACTCGACCTGATATTGCGTTTGCTGTAAACTTTCTTAGCCAGTTCAATTCAAATTATAACGTGGAACATTGGAAAGCAGCAAAACGAATTCTAAGATACCTTAAAGGTACAAGCAACTATGGTCTATTGTATGAGAAAGACAATGAAGAATTGTATGGTCTGGTTGACGCTGATTGGGGCGCTGACTTAAACGATAGACGTTCATATTCAGGGTATGCGTTCATTATATCAGGAGCAGCGATATGTTGGGAAGCTCGAAAGCAACGTACAGTAGCGCTTTCAAGCACTGAATCAGAATATATGGCCATATCTGAGGCCACAAAAGAAGCGTTATACCTAAAGGCAATCCTTGATGATGTTGGCATTACAAGTAAGACAATTGAAATCTTTAATGATAATCAAAGCGCTCAAAAATTAACGGAAAGCTTCAGGTATCATCCACGGACAAAGCACATTGATATTCGTTATCACTTTATTCGCAGCAAGGTTAACGACGGCACTGTTAAAATCAAATATATGCCAACAGAAGAAATGCCCGCAGACGTCCTTACCAAAGGACTCACTACAGAAAAGCATGTTAATTGCTTACGGAAATTAGGAATGAAATATTAAAGTCATATTTTATACATAATAAAAGCACTTTAAGAGGGGGTGTTGTTATGTAAAGTACTTTTTAAATATTAATTGCCTGGCAACTCTGGCCTGTCATTATTCTATATTCCTTTTGTAATTATTATTCATTATTCATTTTTAGTATAGTTAATAAAGCGAAGTAAAGAACATGTTAAAAATACATCGGACCGTGTGTTTCACTTTTGCTAAAAATATATAATATAAATTAATTAAACTTGTTTATTTTTTATTCTCTATTTGAAAATCTTAACTTTACCGTAATGATGACTTTATATTTAAAACATTTTAGTTTAGTTTAAGTTAAGTTTATTATTTTCAATTATTTAAATTTGTCATTAAGCTCATTTTGTTATAAATAAAAAAAGTATAAATTAATTAATTTAAAATTTGTTTTTTCTACATTATTTTTTTAATTGCTTCTATGTAGAAGTGAAAATTTTCTCGCCAAGTACGTGCATATATGATCTCGCATAAGATGTCCGGACGACAAATTTTGTCGATTGTACATATGTTCAGGTTGGGAATATTCAACCCTTTAACGAAAGTATTTTCTGCTGGTGCCATTTTATCCTTAAGTAAATCTACAAGCCTGAAAAATATTTGTCGATTCACTCTAAAATCAACAATCCATTGTTCATCGTCATAGAACTACAGAACTTCAACATCCCACCATTCCGAACTTCTCTTCCTTTTGCTAAAAGTTCTTATACGTGGTGGAAGCTAAAAACAAAAATGCATTCTAAATATTTTATGAAAAACTTTATAAAAACACTTACATTCCTTAAAGCCTCATTAGCGAAACTTATTGCCATTTTTTTAAAGAGCTGCAATCGCATTTCTCGTAATTTTGTAAATTTTTTACGAGATGTTTTAAAAATCTGCATTGTTGCTTCATTACTATTTTCTACAATTTTGGTTATAATATTCCTTTTTTGCAATAAAAGCAAAACAATTTGTAGTTTTACTCTATTCATTTTAAAAATGTTTAAAATCAACATTTCTGTTTACTGTTAAACAGCTGATTGATTGACAGCTACCTTAAAAGTGCTTTTAATTTTTGTGCGTAAACGCTCTAAGTACAAATTTTAAAATCAGTTTTAAAACTGATTTTAAGACTCGCGTAAACGTAGTGTATGTCTCATATTACCAACGTAAGCAGACGCGCATTATTTTGTTCATTTTTCTTAAGCATTACTAATGACAAAAATTTGTGAATGCAGTTACTTAAAGGGGAAAGACGAAATATAGTAGAAATGTTCTGCGATTTGAGCTGCAACTATAGCAGCTAAGAGATGCATATTCATTGAGTTTTCATAGACAAAATTTATATATAATATATGACAATAGGGTGTGCACCGCATACCTCCACAGCTTAGAGCAGTCGTCACTGATAAAATGTATATAAATGATTTAAAATATTAGTAATATATTTAATTTTTTTTATATGTTATATTGTTAAGTGAAGTTTATAAAAGTTCTATCAGTTCACTCATTAATATAAACGAACAAGAGCTTTAACGAGACAGTGTGAATGTACTATAAATAAATTATATATAATTAATAATAAAAAATTAATAATTAATTTAATAATTAACTTTAATAATATACTTTGGCAGTTCTTACAAAATATTTACCAAAAGTTCGTTACATATTAATACTATTTATATTTCTAACTATAAAGTTTTATATTACTAATTATTTTGCAAGTTATATCATGAACGTGTGCAAGTTAGGCTAAGTGGATGCTAAACCGAATGGGAGATTTTTTGGGATTTTTTGCACTGCACACATTTAGCCATTTATTAACACGTATCGACACATCACTACATTTTCGGCACAACTTCGATTTTCCCACATTTAGAACGCAACTTAGTCTAACTCGCACACGTCCCATATTTCCACTGCATCTAAAACTACTAATGTTATAGCACATTCAAACTGTCTCATTTACGTAGTTTTGATCATTATAACTACTAATGAGGATAATTTACCATATATAAGTCTTTCTTATAAATGAAATCATTAACAATAAATCAGCTCATTTAAGGCGAAAAATGTTGATGTGACTTTTGAAGATAAATTGTCCACAGGGGAAATTTTCAAAAGCTGAAATATATGTAATATATTTCATATGTGAAATGTGCACAAACAACAGCTAAGGTATAAACAAAGGTAATTAATATATAAAATGTATATATATTAATTATTATGTCAATTATATATATAAATTTTTTTGGGTGATATATTATTAAGTGGGGTTTATAAAGTTCTGTCAGCTTATCATAATATGAAAGTTTCGCCATTAAGGTCATGTGCGAGTTCGAGTAAATTGAGGTAAAATAAATTGAAATTTTCTAGGGATTTTTTGCACTGCACTAATGTAGATATTTCATTATTTATTGCACTTATTTTTTATTTTTGGTTTCAAGTTTTCAAATTTATTTATTTATTAAACATCATAAAATTTTCACAATGGTAACACCTAATTTATCTAATTTAACCTACTCAAAATTCTAGTAAATACTAACATTCACTACCATACCATTTATTATTTCTCTCAATTTACCATCAATTTACTCGAACTCGCACATGGTCTAAAAGAAATCGTTTAATGAGGATTTAATTTTAAGTTTAATTTAAGTTATGCATTTTAAATTAAATGTGTACTAACTTTATTACAAAAATGTTGGATTACTTTAGTAATGTTCGACTGCGCAACAAAGTTTGACATCAAGAATGAATATAGTTTGAATTTAGGTTTACTAATCAAAATCGCCAATATATCAATTCCATTTTCAATTTTATACAAATTTTGCTGTTCTGTTTTTGTTGTTTATATCAAAGCCTATTACAAGCATTGATAATATTTTTTTTTTCGAATATAAGTTAATATTACTTCAGTTATTATAAAACAAGTATGACAATATGCATAATCTAGTTCTTATAGTATGCACAAGAACTGACTAACGAGTCTCGTTATCACAATTTTGACATTCTCCTGCTTCGCCTGTTTATTTACAATATGTTCAATATCAATTTCATAAGTTTTATATACTTTGCATAATAGTCATGAAAAAAAACAAGATTGTAATCAATTATTGGAATTATATAAATAATTCTTAATATATAATATTATTATACAAATTCTTTCAAAGTTTTTTTGTGTTGTTTATTTTGGCGATTGCCGGTCTTTGGACATGCGCATTACAAAAAACAATAAAAACAGCTGATAATAAGAAATAATGACACTTCATTTGACAATTCGATCAGAAAGGCAATTATGAAATTTAGTCAATAGAGAAAATCAGTCTGTGAAAAATTCCGTGCGATGTTTAACGATTTTGGTGACAGTGAAAACAGTTTTTAATATTGGAAATTTAAAAAATCCTATAAATGTTTTGCTTAATAACACAATCGAAAATAAACAAACTATAAGTTAATATTGAGCTATGGGGGAGACTGCTCCCACTCCGCACACACCAGCACCATCGCCTACAGATGAAAATGCTGGTGACACGGTCGCGACAAGAGTTAAAGTGTTGATTGTGGGCGCTGGAATGGCCGGACTTTCTGCTGCAAATCATCTAAAGCAAAATGGTTGCGAGAACTTTCGTATTTTGGAGGCCAGAAATCGCATTGGCGGAAGAATTGTCTCAATACCTATGGGAACGCAAAAAGTGAGTTAACGCTGTGGGGCGGTGTATAGCACAAAAAGCATTATGTAAGCAAGAACTAGGATTAGCTCATAGGCGAAAGACTCTAAAAATTAATTGTTATTATTTTATTTTATTTTATTATTATTTTTATTTTTTCGCTCTATTGTTTTTTTTTCTTTAATACTTTGCAAGTGTTCCGTATTTATATTTGGTATTTTTAATTTTAAGAGTTTTAGTTCCCAGCTGTTGCTGCTCCAATTTCTTTATACTATTTTTATTTTTAAACATGTGAAAAAAGCCTAAACATGTGAAAAATTTAATTAGACTTTTTTATTTATATTTTCACTTAAAAAAGTCTCTTAACATTTCTAAGTTGTAAATAATGACGCATACGCAAAGTCAGCCGATTTTTATTTTTATTTGCGAGCTTTCACATCCGCATTTTTATGCCAAATGTCCTTGCCTGAGGTTTTGTTTATTTGGCCTTTCCTTATTTTGATTTTGTTTTGTGTAAAATGAACAATTTTGGCAAATTGTTGATTATTTTATAATACAATGGTTTTCTATTTATATAATTGTCCATTACTCTGTCCTACTTTATACCATACTTTAAAACTATCTAACATATGTGATATCTCAGTCCATAAATAAACGGGGGAGTTACTATTCCTTCATTATTATTATGACATGTTCCATAAATTACAATCACAATTTAAGAACATATGCTTTCCACCTTCTGTTGTTATAATGCTGCCGAAGTATTCAAACTGTTCGACGTTTTCCACGATTGTATTACTTATTGTGAGCTGGTAGGTGTTAGGTCTGTTGATACGCATGGATTTTGTCTTAGCAATATTAGTGTTAACTGTTGCACACTTAGTTGAGAGATCTGTAATTTGGGCTTGCATATTAGCGTGTCTGTTAGAGATCAAGACCACATCAACGGCATATTCCTTAAGGGTAAGGGATATAACTAAAGGAGTTTTTGATTTTTGTTACCAGGAATCAATATTAACAATTAATTACATATAAAATAAAAATCCTATAAGACAATTTTGTCTAATCAGAGTTCAACAGCTTTCAATATGCAATCTCTTCTTCCACTGTAAAGCACATTACTGAAGAACCCTTTATTAAATATTAATCGCAGCTATCTAAACATAAGTATATTCCAATATTCAATAGAATTTGTAAACTTAAACATATATAGAAAACGAAAAAATTGCTCAATAGTCGTGGTAACGTATAGGATTACCACTTGCACATTTCGTATCATCCGCCGATCTAAAATAATAATAAGAGAATATAAAATTAAAGATTAAATTCTCAATGAATACGACGTGCCTCGTACTTAAAGTATAGTTTTGGATTATATTCTGCTGTTCATATTATATTCATGCAATCTAAAAACTTGCAAGTTTCAACTTACCGTGTTCTTATTATTATTATTAATATTATTATTGAAATGTTCAGAAATAACATATAATATATGAACTTAGTCTAATCACAAGAGATTTTCAATTTCTACCATCGCGAGCTATTGCTCTTAGCTCACTTAATGATTTGCTCCTTTCTTTATTAATACTTATTTTCCATGTTGTTCTCGCCCGACTGCGATTTCTTCTTCCCTGCGAATTCCACTCGAGTGCAGCATGAACAATTTTATTGCTTGGCATGCGTGTTTTTATTATGCTTCCACATAATAATTAAAATAATTGACTACAACTCTGGACTTACTTAGACGTAAGTCGTCCTTGGCCGCGTCGCCTAACTTCCGCTAGCCAGCCCGATTAGTTACTTGCTGTCGCCAGTTGGTAGTACGGAATGCCCTCAAATCGTTGGTCACCTGGTCCTTCCACCGAACAATGGTTTCCGCATCAATGGTACTGAATCAAACACCTTTCTAGCCGGATCACTTTTTTCCATTTGCAGAACATGACCACCTCAGCGAAGCCGCTGAATTTTTATGCGCTTAACTATGTCAATGTGGCGCTATATTTCATCGTTCCATCTAATTTGATACTCATCGCCAACGCGTAAGGGACCATAGATCTTCCGAAATATTTTTCTCTCGAATGCTCCTTCTATCAATTCTGGACTAGGTATCACTATTCATTAGTATATATGCACTAATTTTACGCAACAATTTATAAATGATAATATTTATTAATAGATAAGATTAATTTATATAAAGTGAGTATTTAGTAAGGAACTCGGTAATCAAATAATATGGTAATAGTGTTGTGCCAAAAATAAATGACACTAGAAATGTTTTTTTTACTTGCCATTTGACACTATTACCGAAGTCGTACTCGAGATCGTGAATATCGCTTTCGTTTTATTAGTTTTCAATAACTAGTTTAAAAATCAATAAGATTATTAATCTGTTGTTGTTGTATCCCTCTGGGCATATCCCGAATGAGTGCCTCCGGGACGTAGACCCGGTCGTTCTTGGAACCATTAATCTCATAGTAATTGGTATTAAACTCTGGATTTAAACCTAATTTACTATATACATGTAATATTCCAGAAGTCATATCCATTTCTCTTATAATGTTGTTATTTCGCTATTTTGAAGTCATATGATTCATATATATGATATGATAATTCTTTCTATAAATACTGTAATATATATGGTAAGTTTAATAATTCTAAAATAAAGTAATGTTACATAATTGTATAATAATAATGATAATAACCAGTATAATGTTTTTGCACTTAAATGTTATTTTATAGCAAATTAAGTAATAAAACTCAACTGCTATTTGTTATTAGTATTGACTTCATTATAATTATTAGAAGTTATAATACTGATTTAAACATTTGTTGTTTTAATCTTAGATATAGTTTACTAACTATATAACTTTAGTTTACTAAAGTTACTAGACTGGAAATTTTAAGACTATTAATAAATCAAAATATATTGTTTGGTTTAACACTCTAGACCTCATCCGGTTAAATGAAAACTAAATTAAAGTAGTAAATCTCTTCCTGACAATCGTATATCATGTGATGAGGAAATGTTTCCCTTTGCATTACACAAAAACTGTTATTATCAGTATGCTTTAGACACTGTATCTATATTTTAACAATTGCAGAATTGTGGGCGTTAGTATACTTCATCATAAAATTGGCCTTTCTTATACTTTTATCAAGAATGGTAATATTCACCAGGAAAGTACTAGCATTTGACATCAAAATTGAAAGAAAACTAATAAATACTCAAGAAACCACTAATTAATATAGGTTTCATTCTGTTTAAACAGAGAAGATTGCAAATAGTTTTATTATCAATGAGCAATTGCCTTATGCCTTTCGGACTGATACACAAATCTATTCTATACTTGTACGTACCTACCCAAGCGTTCTGGCAAGTAGATATCTTGCAGTTAAAATATTGATATTTTTTAAAAACAACTATATTATACACTTCGATTAAAAAAATAAAAGATAACAAAATTATAGTTAAACTAACTTCATAAAAAATAGTTAGAACTACTGCACGTAATCCCGCTAGTAAAGAATAACTTGATCATCCAGCAATTACTATAGTATAAACTCCTATTTTATTAATTCTTAAAAAATAGAAATCTTAAATTAAAAGAGCTCGAGTCCCATAAAAGGAATTAAGGAATTTCTGTGAATTGTTTCGTTACCGTTGAATCCTTCGAAATCAAGTATATAGATGAGTGTTACTTTATTCATATTAATCTCTGTAATTATTATAGCTCTGCAATCATTATGCGACTATAAAATAGACTACAGTTCTTGTAATGCCTCTTGAGAAAATAAAGTACATAATATAAAAATATATTACATATTAGATACTGCGAAAGAACTATGAAAAAATAACCCACGTATAAATGTATATATTCTCTTATTTGAAAAACCCAATGCTTTCTGTTAGCACTATTATCTATCAAATCTTATTTGGCATTGAATTTCGTTCAATAAAAAAGATAGTAAAAAGTTACACCCTTTTTACTAAAAATGGTCAGGTTAGTTAAAGTTAAAAAGGCTAGTTGTGGTCCATACATAGAGCTATTGGATCCTAGAAATACCGGTTAGAGTTCAACCTTTACATTGATTTTATAGTAGATATTTTTATGAAATAAAAGGGTGCTTGAAGTTCTATTTCTGAAATAGAGACACCGAACATTTTTTAATGATTTAAAGCGTGTGTTTATAGACCAGAACTTTAAGTGACTTGAACCGAGATCTTGTTGTCATAGTTCTGGTACATATGTATGTATCTCGGTTGCCATTAAAATAAAATAAGTACTGACAAATGCCGTTTTCAAAAAAATATGCATATACTTTATAAGTAGAAATCAAAATATTTAAAAAATTCTGAGTTCATAAGCCTTTAAAAAAATATTTTTATATTAGGTGAAGTATATATGTTATGTGTCATATACACATATAATTATATACTTATAATGGAATCAGCTCTTTCATTCTGTGACGTATTTTGATGCGATAATATAAATTTACTAGTTTGTTGAGCAAATATTGATGCTATATAATAGCAATATAAATATGTTTATGTAAATGTTTTTGAAAAATATTTAATAAATTTAAAGAAAAAAAATGAGACTTATTAAAAGTAATCTATTGTTAGGAAAGTACAAAAAATTGTATAAAAGAAATTATCTTGCAAATCACGTAATTAAGACACCTTGAGAGCGCCAATAATTTCGTCTATATGACGTGAAAGGAAGCAACAAATCAAAAGACCATGATCGCCTCTACACAGTGTATCTGATGTTGTTACGATAAATAACAATACATCAACTTCTCGTATATAATAGCAGTTTTTGCTGTCAAATACTAATTTTAATTATAGCAAATTATAATTTGTGAAAATTACTTTAATATGAAAGAGCATGCATCGCACCCAATTTTAATTTCCATGTTAAATTCGCTGCCACTTAAAAAACAAACCTGATTTTATTCATATAAAAATCCACAAGTGCCGCTGGCGGTTATTGTAGCGAAACGCGGGCTTGGATTTAGATCTCTTGTTTTCGCAAATGTCATTCATAGACATGATCCATTATAAAAAAGTCATTAGTGTAGTGATATGCAGGAACAAGTCTATTCAAGTGAATTCAGATTCAATCTAAATAAACTTGTTTTAATTAATTCTCGATTGTATCGAGAGAGACTACGAAATGCATGTTTATTTAAAATAATTAATAAGAAATTTTAAATAAAATTAAAATCACTGAAATGTGAAAATTGCTGCACTTGATGCTACTTAACTGCCACTTTTGCTTTATTATCATTATGTCAGAGTAAGACTTTTAATCTCATAGGAAATCAATCAAATCAATTAAATTTATTCCTAATGTTAACGCTTTAATTGTCTTGAAAATGCATCTCTGAACAGACAAAAAAAATTTAGAAAAAAAAAATTTCTAACTACATTTACTCATGCGATTTCATTTCCCCTTTCTACCCTTCAATAAAAAATACAGTGTCAGAAAGCGAACTGCATAGAGTAAGAATATCAGCTGTTTAACTTGTCAAATCAGTGTGGCATATGCACATAGCAAACTTATGCATTTGACATTTTCAGTGTTGCAAATGTATGCAAGGAAGTTAAGGAAGGTTAAGGTTAAGGAAGAAGATAAATGCATACCATTTAAAACACTGAACTCTTAAGACTCTTTTTGGGAACAAAAATTATTATCAAAACCAAAATCTTAATATATATAATAATGACTCTACAAAAGAATACTATTAAAATTCAATAATTGAAATATAAAAAAATATAATTAAATTGTTCTACAGCAAATAATAAATATCATTCTAATATTCATTCATTCTAATATAATACAGCAATTGAATTATTTAATGAAATTTCACAACAAATAAACAAAATTTCAAGTTCGAATACACAACTTATATACAACTTTGGTTCAGTGGCCTAATGAGAACACTGACTCTGAACTTCAAATTTGGCAGGGCACGAGTTCAACCCATTGTACTTGCAGTCCCAAAAGAAAATTTACGATTAAATAAATACAAGAAATAATTTCAAGACCACTTCAAGATGATGGGTATTTGGCAGTATCGAAATAGCTGTATAGCAGCCAAGAAATTCAATTAATTAAAATTAGTAAAAATTTTTGCTGTTGTAATTTCATTACTATCCGATAAAAATCTCTATTGAAGACAAAAGTTTACATTAAGCATTTAGTTTCTTTCGTCAAAGAAATCAATTTAATGTCTTAATATATAAACTATTAATCAGATTAAGCTTACTTAATGGCTTCGTAGCGTTTGGTAAAACGTACAGACTATGTTAAACAAATTTTAATATAGCTATCAAAATATAGCTCTAAGAAGACTAGTGAACGCAAAAAAATATGGCATAACCGAGGCTATAAAACTGAGACAATTTTAAAATGCATTAAGAATAACGCCCTCAAGTTCTTCGGTACTATGAACACTCTTCCGAATGCAAAACTATTTAAATTACGCTAAAATATTCGCAAACATTCTTTGGAAGCGTTTACATGGCTACGTTTTTGATGTACAACAGATTTTTTTCACAATATATGGAAATGCTATCTCATTTATGCATCCCGGACGCGCCTATATAATAATTGTCAAACTTTTTTTTTTTATTTATTTATTTTTTTTTCGACAAATAAAAAGCTACAAAGAAAATTATTCTTATTTTATAAATTGTTTATAATTTGTACGTCGTGACACAAAAAGCCTTCTAATCAGAGAAATATGCTAGGCTTATTTTTTCCAATATTACCATATTGTAAAAAAAATTATCAAATAACTCTCGTATATATAAACTGTGCACGATTCGGTGCGAATGTTCTAGAAAAACAAAATGTGAAGTTTTACATTTCTTGCGCTTGCACACATTTGCAACACTGAAAATGTCAAATGCATAAGTTTGCTATGTGCATATGCCACACTGATTTGACAAGTTAAACAGCTGACGTCCTTACTCTACGCAGTTCGCTTTCAGACACTGTATTTTTTATTGAGAAAATGGTTGCAAAAAAATTAGTAAAAAAAAGACTAAAAACACACAAGAAATGGACATATGACGAAATTAACATTATCTTAAATTATATCAAAGAAAATCCGGCACTAGAGGTAAGTTCAGAAAACGTTTGCAAGGTTTTATATAATCGGTTCAGCAAATGGTTGAAAGTACCTGCTGTGTTTTCACTAGAAACTGCAGCTATCATATGCAAATTCAAACAATACATATGTAATATTATTATGTATGTACGAATATCTCTAGGATCCAACTGCGCAAGTTTATTATAAAGATTTAATTGCGAAAACCGGTATAAACACTACATGGGATTTAATACGGTGGAAAGTAAGGCACTTGAAGGCGAAATATAAAAAGGCGAACGATTGGCGAAATACGATTGGAGCTGATTTACTTGAATCGGATGCAGAAGCTACCAGTATTGAAGGTAAACTTTCTTATATCTACCATAAATACGAAAATCTGATTGCAAGTCATTATTTATATAGGAAAAGTTCTACAAATTTGCCCCTTTTACAATCAACTAACTGAAATTTTATGCAAAACATCCGATGAGCAACAGATTACTTCAGTGGTCAACACTGAAAGTAGGTTAGATCCGCTTAAAACTTCTTTGTCCAATGATGGTTGCGTTGAGCAAACCGCTTACTTTATCGAAGTTGTTTGTGATAATGTGAATATCAAAGAGGAAGTTATTGAGTCTCAGAATGCGATTTCAACAGAAGGAGCTCCAATTGACTTAGCAGAGCCAAGTTCTTCCACAACGACGTCAAGAAATAATGATTTACCAAAGAAGACCTTTGTGGACAGGTCTTCGTCGGCTGATCTTGCAGATTTTCAAGCTGAGCGAATGGCAATCTGCAAATTGAAATTGGCTTGGAGAAAGGAAAAACATCAACAACAATTATTGTTAAGTGAAAGAAAAATGAAGTTAAAGGAGCAAAAACTGAGGGCTGACATAGATTTCAAAAAAAGAAAATTGGAATTAAAGGCTTTAAAAATCGAAACAGAAGAAAAATTAAAAATGTTCAAAATCGAAAAAGATGAACGAATTGCGAAATTCGAAATTGAGTTGGCGTATAAATACAAGACAAAATAATTATTGTTAAATACTTTTTCTTTTTAAATACACTCCATTTAATTAAGTATTACTGATTATATTGTTTGCCTATTTATTTCACCATCAACTATTGTTTTAGTCTCCATAGAAACAATAGTAATAGTAACTAAAATAACGTCAGTACCTTTGATCTACTGAACTATAGGATGACATGGAGCTAGAACATGGACTTTGTCGAAATCACTACAGATTGTGTTTATCGGTGCACGACGAGAAGACACCAGAACACTTATTCTGTCATTGTCTAGTCTTAAACAGATCCAAGCTTAAGCTTGGAGGCGCCCCATTCTTTAATTGACTCAGCTTATATTTAACATTGAAATTGTTCAAATATTTGTATTTACATTCGGCTGGTTTTAAATAAACTTACAGTTTATATTATAATTATACAATAGCATAATTATATTATAAGACTGCATTGAATCGGGAATACGGCTATAGTAATAGAAAAGTTTTGAAGGGTAGTCTGACTGATAACTATTTGGAATATTGGCAAATACATATTATCATTCATAGATAAGGTGGTTTTTAAAATAAACGAGATTTTTTTTGTTTTACTATTTACTTTGTACTGTCAATGTACAAGTCATTAAAAACAATACCCTACCCAAGTTATACAAATTGAACTATGAGGCTTTCACACCTCATCCATCTGGCATCCAACTATTGTTGCCTGTATGTAAACCTTCAAAGTATGTTGTTGAAAAAAGATTGGTCTTAAATTATTTCTGAAAGAAATATGGTAGGGACACGGTTCGGATTACTAGGACATGTCCATTTGACAGCCGATTTTATTAAACACAGCTATTTAATTTAAATTTTTCTACTATAAACATAGTGGAAAAATATAATATATATTTATACTATATATATTTTAGTAACTATTTTAAATATAAAATATAGTAAAAATTTAGAGTTAAGATTTACAGTAAGATAATATTGTATGAATAAATAAGCTATATCGGCATATTGCGTGTAGGGAAAAGTTATTAAATCTTCTTGAACTAAAAAGCGTAAAGTGTTATCTACCGTTATGGAATGTCTGTTATGCATGAAGGGAAAGTTTGTGGGGTGCTAATTGAAACTATCAGTGCAATGAAGTATAGTTCTAAATCAACAGGACTTAATTCATTTCAATTCAATAGTGTGGTTATTTGCCGTGAATACTCGTTCTCACTGATGTACGCTCGGCTGCATTACGTATACGTTTTTCATGATACGAAGAAAGTAAATGACGGATGCAATACTGAATATAGGTTGACTGATTGTGGGATGCTTGTTTGTGTGGCACGCAGAGTAATAAATGCTTACAGAGCAGTAGATTATGTTATTTTATAAGAAAGATTTTGGACTGCGCATAATTTTAACTGTCAAAAATTTTCATTTTGCATTACTTACTTACATAGTTGGCTATTACAGACGTGAGTCGTCCTTGGTCGCGACGAATATACTCCGCCAGCCAGCCCGATTAATTGCTTGTTGCTGCCAATTGGTAGTACCGAGCGCCTCCAAATCGTTGGTGATCTGGTTCTGCCACCGAAGATACAGACGTACTCTACCGTATCTTCAATTTGCATTCGCAACTAAAATTACAAACATGACAGCTAAAATTACAAAAAACTCTCGTTTGAATCCAGTATATGAAAGTTCGGTATACGCTGAACGATAACAATAATTTAAAACTCGTAGAGTTATGGATTGATTTGCACAGCTATTTGTTACTTTTTCAAATCTCTCAAATCTATATCTATACATTGTTATTAATAGGTTAGGTTAGGTTCGAAAGAGCGCATGCTGACCGTTGTCAGCACTTCTACTCGGAGGCATATATTGCCCATTGTGATGTCCTCAAAAAATTTTACCGGGAGAGGCGAGTTGATAACCTTTGTAATCCCTGTTAAACCATTTGGTGTTCCAGATGAAGTTGAAGAGATCCGATAAGTTTGCTTGTTATAAATATATTGTAGACTTAATGTTATCACGCTTAAGTCTACTCTACTATTGTAAGAACAAATAAATTTTATAAACTTTTAGTTTATTATTTGATCGATTATTTTTATTATGTGTTTAATTTAAGATAGATTTACGCATTAACTGCATTTTTCTCTATTTGTTTTCAAATCAAAATGTATTAAATACAAAGTACATGAATATCAGCAGTTTATTGTCATCACTGTCATCCATAAATGTAGTAACTTTCACTGTATGTCTGCAGGCCAAGCCGTCTGCTCAACTTTTTTCTCTGTAAGGTATTATGAACGTTTAAGTCATGAAGCATTTTTTTATTTTTATTTATATTTATCAATAACTTCACTAATAAATAATTAATTATCTTATTACCTTTTAAATGCATTAGTAATGCAATGTTATGCCGCTTAGCAGCGATTGCTTTGTAATCTTATCAAGTTACGCTATAAAGAATTAGGTTGGACTAATTTGTGTGCTATATTTTTATAATTAAGTATACTCATAATTCGACCAACGTGATAAAAACCTTATAGTCTTAACGCTTTTTCAGTGGTGGGCACATTATTTAAATGTAAAATATTTATTCTTACTTTTTAAAACTTATTTAGCGTTACCAATTTTTAATGATTATTTTTAGGTTGAACTTGGCGCGAATTGGATACATGGAGTATTGGGAAATCCAATTTTTGAAATGGCAGTGCAATATGGTCTAGTCAGTGTAGTTAATGTGCCCAAGCCTCATCAAGTAGTAGCATCTACAGAAGATGGCCATCAAGTTCCTTTCAGCATATTGCAAGAAATCTATGAGGCTTATGTGTGTTTCCTGCGTCGTTGTGATGAGTATTTTCTATGTCAATATGTACCACCGCCCGATATAAACAGCGTTGGTGAGCACATTAATTACGAAATCGAAATCTTTCTAAATTCTGTGAAAGATCCAAAAGAAAAACGCTTAAGAAAACTAATTTTTAATTGTTTGCTTAAACGTGAAACATGCATTACTGGCTGTAGTAATATGAACGAAGTAGATCTATTAGAACTAGGTGAGTTATAATACATAGAGCATTCATTTTCAAATAAATAACTTAAATATATACATTACAGGTAGTTACACGGAATTACAAGGCGGTAATATTGTACTGCCTGCTGGATATAGTTCAATTTTAAAACCACTTTCAGCACAAATACCTAAAGATGCTATAGTTATGAAATGTCCAGTTAAAAAAATACACTGGAAACGAAAAAAGACTCTTACCGGTTTAGATACGCTCAATGAAAATTCTGAAAATGAGGATTCTGATGATTCGGAAAAAACTGTAACTGAATATCCTACAGCTGGTGCTGCTGCAGCAGGTATTCGTGGTGGTTCAATTGAATCTGATAGCGGCTGTGATTGGTCTAGTGATACAAATGATAGCCCTGTTCGCATAGATTGTGTAGACGGGCGTACATATTATGCTGAACATGTGATATGCACAATACCTTTGGGTGTGCTCAAATGTACACATAAAACGTTATTCGATCCAGAACTACCGCACTATAAACGTGAAGCTATAGAAAACTTAATGTTTGGCACAGTAGATAAAATATTTTTAGAATATGAACGACCATTTCTGAGTGCAGATATTTCTGAAATAATGTTACTCTGGGACGATGAGGATGATTATGAATCAAGTACCACCGATATGCAGCGTACATCAGTTGAATATCTTAGCAAAAATTGGTTTAAGAAAATATACTCATTTGCAAAGATGTCAGATACATTGCTTTTGGGTTGGGTATCTGGACGTGAAGCGGAATTTATGGAAACTTTATCGCATGAAGTGGTTGCTGAAAAGTGTACAGAAATATTAAGAACATTTTTAAAGGATCCATATGTGCCCAAACCAAAACGTTGTGTTTGGTAAGTCTATAGATTAAAAATCAGAATTTCCCCGTTCGACTCGTCGATGAACATTAGCATGACTTTCTCAGTATTACGTTCATAGATTAGGTTCTATACATAAGGAAGAATATATAAATCATGAAAAAAATACTTCTACAAACAGAATAGTATTGAAATTTAACAAAAATAAAAATATAATTAATTAGTTCAATTATTCTACACCTGGTTTATGATTTGGTTCTAATATAAACACAGCAAGTGAAATTGTTAATAAAACTTTCATAGCAAATTAACAAAACTCCGGAAAAATAAGCGAATATAAATGTAAAGTACGATTTTGGGTCAGTTGGTTAGATGGCGCTAACTCTGAGCTTCAAATTTAGCAGGATACGAGCTCGATTCCTGATACTTGCAGTCTCAAAAAATTATTTATGAATAATTAAATAAAATAATTATTTCCAAGACCACTAATGAAGGTATTTGGCAATACTCGAAACAGCTGTATGGTCAGCCAAAACTTCAAGTAATTAAAATAATATAAAATGAATTTTTGTTGTTGTACTTTGCTACTCGTCGGTAAAAAAACCTCTTTTTTATTCAATAACAGAATACTGGAATCAAGTATACTAGTAAAATACTTATATCCAGCAAATTTTAATGCCATGATATTGACAATTAGTTCTCATATTTAATTATATAAACACAGACTTATATATTTCACTGATATGTACATTTAAAATATTTCCTCATGCAAAGTATCCTTTAAAAAAATAAATGCCTCGGAAATTCGAAAGAAATGCGATAGCAATCGATTTTGTATAATTTTTCCGACAACTTTTCTCAGAAAAATATTATCAACTTTAATAGAAAACGTATCGCAAATGCGATATATCACTGTTAAGATATTTCGAAGGTTGTGTCTTGTTAGACGCTAAAAAGGATTCGTAACCATTCTTAAGTTTAATTATGTTTAGGATTTTCTTTTGGACTATCAACAATTCTTTTTCAAATTTTTGTTTTATAATAAATACCTTTTTTAAACTCTTTATATGTATTTTCAGTACAAGTTGGCATAGTCAGCCGTTTACTAGTGGATCGTATACATCCATACCAGTTGGTGCTACACAAGAGGATATTGACAACTTAGCACAACCACTTTACGCGAGTCCACATGCTACAAAAGTAAAAAAAAATATATTATTAATATAAAAAAAAATATTTTAATTGTTTTTTATTGTGTTATCATAGCCTGTTGTAGTGTTCGCTGGTGAGCATACTCATTCCAGTTTTTATTCAACAGTACATGGTGCCTACTTGAGTGGTCGTACCGCTGCTCAATATCTCTTACAAAGTGATGAACCCAATGAAATAACATTGGAATCTGATGGCAGCGATTTGAGCGCTTGGATTCAAGGGATTGCTTTAGATTAAGTATGTAGACAGTAAATAAAAAGTTCTGTGAAGTACTACTAATGTTAGCAAAACATTACTCAAACTAAAGCACAACAGAGAACGCAAATTGCATATTAAAAAAAAAAATTATATAAAACAAAGTCTTATTACTGAATGTGTGACGAGTTTATGGAATTGTGAGATTTGCTTAGATGCACATTATATGATATTTTTTTATGTTGTTTATAAATTTAAATCTATTCTAGATTATAAGTATATAACACAGATTTGCATGTATTATTTCGTTATTAATCACGTTGTTATATTTAAAAAAGTAAATTAATTAAACAATTTTATTTTATTAAATATTCTGTTTTATATTTTATTTATTGATTATAATTTATTTATATAATGTTTATTAATATTTTACGAATTCAACAGTCAAATTCATTGATATTTAACTCATATAAATTAAGTAGCTTTTATTTAAATATTTATTAAATAATAAATTCAGTGATAGCGTTAGATATTTATCAACAGCTTAAGTATTTTATTTCTACTGTAAATAAGTATATAAGCCACTTTTTCTATCTATTCTTCTTCTTTAAACATGTAAAAAATATTTCATTTAAATTTGTTTATAACATTAAGTCATAGTTTAAATAAAAACAACAAATAGACTAGCATAGCGCATTTATTTGTAGGCTTTTATAAATTATTTGTATACAAAATGATAGAAGTAATATGTAACTGTAATTGTGTAAAGTTCAATTGATTTTATTTTCCCAATTAAGACATTTTAACTAACTGTTTTATATGAAATTAATTAAAATAATTATTTTAAATATAAACACTAAGTTGCTGGAAAAATATACTTGAATGTATTTTAAGTTTCTTTTTTTAAAGCATAGAATGACATTAACACCAAACTACACTGCAATAAATATTTTATATAATTAATTAATTAATTATATAATTAATTTATATAATTGATATTATAATAATTAAATTCAAAATAATATAATTAAAATTATGTTATAATTTTTCAATATAAAATAATTAAATTTATATAGTCAATATTTTGAAGCATTTTGTTATTCTTTCTTTGAGCAGGTTATTTTAATAACTGAATTATTAAGTTGTTGACACGGGCCTTAATCAGTATAAATAAATAAACATTTTATAATAAATCACTTTGTTTTTAGACTGACATCTGAATTAATACATATTTTTATTCTATTTAATTATTATTTATTTTTTTAATACCTATTTCACATATTTTTCATTGCAGTAACTCCTTGACTGAATAATTTTTTCTAGTTACTTTTAATTTAAAACTATTAAAATTATCCAAAGTTTTGTTTTTGTTATTTATTTTTACTTATTTTTCTTTTTTTTTAACTACTTAATTTTTTTGTTTTGTTTTTGTTATTTATTTTTACTTATTTTTTTTTTTCAACTATTTTATTTTTTTGTAAAATATTAATTTTTTTTGCTTCAATATTTACGATATAGCTATAATAGATAAATACTTTTTCAGACTTTAAGATTATTAATAACTTAAAATTAAACAATTATAAATTGTTATAAATATTGATATCGACCTCAATTGTTCTATTAATTTTTTTACCAGACATTTTTTCATTATTTTAAAACTTTAATATAATTCTTAAATTATTATAATTTTAACTAGAAGAATATAACATAAAGTTGGCTTATAAATTGTAAAAAAATTCTTTTTATTTTATTTTTTAATGCTCTATTATTTGTTGAAGTAATATTTTCTCAATTTTTGTAATATAAATTTTTCAGTATTCATACTTTTATTTTAAAAGAATAGTGTTTACCAAAAGTATATCTAAAAAAATTTTGCTTTTTGTATTTCATCTATTTGGTTCAAAATTAATAAATTATATATATATCATGCTTATATATTACAAGGATATAATGGTGCTTATGCTACAAGAATAATCATCCATAATTATAGAATTACAGATCCTGAAGTTTTTGTATAGTTCTGATATAATTTAAAAACTAATTAAAAAATTATTGAATATTTTTAATAAATTGATAATATAAATATTTTAAAAATTTTTTTATTTATTTTAATTAAAATTAATTTTAATGTTTAGTTTTTTGTTCATTACAAAAGCCAAATTTATTTTGCCTTATATATAAAAAAAACACTAGATAATTAAAAATTGCATATTTATTTTTTTACATAAAACAACAAAAACTAAATCAAAAAATTAAAAAATAATAAAAGTTTATAAAAAATTGAATTTTCACATTTGAAATACATATTTAATAATTTTAATATAAATAAATATATGTTAAAAAAAAAAACGAAAAATATTGCATATAAACTATAAATAATGAAGTAGATTTTAAAGTTATATTAAGAAATAAAATTTAACAAATTATTTTTAATAGCAAAATCGTTTGTAAAAATTTCAAAATATTTATAATTTTAAATTTAATAATTATAAATTTTAATTTGTTGTTATTGCTTAAGAAAAATGTATGCAAAATTATATTTTTAAACTAAAACTAAATTATTTAAAAAATTTTTAATTTAATTTACTAATTGAAAATCACAAAATTATTATATAATAGATTAATTAAAAAATCATTGAAGTCATGGTATTGTGCAAAAGTTCGTTTTGTTTAATTTTAATTAAGTACAACATAAATAATATAATATTAAAAGTAAAATATATGTTTACGTTATAAATTATATTTAAAAACATCTTAAAGAATATTAATTTTCTTCTTTTAATTAATTAATTTATTACTTTTTTATGATTTATTTGTTATTTTTTTATGAGTTATTTATTATTTTTTTATTAATTTTTATATTAGTTCACGCATTTTACTTATGTAAAAATTAATTTTTTTAAACTTATATTCTATATATAATTATATTTATATATAATAATGTAAATTATAATACATTAAAGATGTAATTGTTTTTGATTTAATATAAAAAATCTCTGTCGTATTGTTACAGTCCGACGGTGACTTAATTTCATCATTTACTGATGATATTGCTAAGTGACCCAAATATGTGAAGTTTTCTTTGTTAATACTCATAAATGTATCTTTCACGATTTATCACTGAAATAATATTTGTGACATTTACTTAAATATATAATTTTTTTTTTAATTTTACACAAACGAACTTTTGCCAAAACAATTTTATTTTTAAAACAAATAGAACTATAAAGCTATAATCAATAAAAAAATTATTTATAAAAATAAAATAAAAAAATATATACTTTGTGTTTTATTTGTTAGAATAGAAAATATATTTCACATTTTCTAGGCACACTATTTTGGCCCCAGATTTTAGAAAATGCAGTTATTTCGAGCAATTTATTTTTTTGTATGCTATAAGCCAATATACCTATTTCTTCAGATAGATATTCAGGTTTAAAATTGTAAACCCTTTGCATATTTTATTCTAACAATACGCAATTTTTACATTAATTACAAAAAGAACCAGAAGAACAACAAATTGATACGCCAGATGGCGCAACTACTTGCTAGAATTTTACATGTAGAAGATCCAAATTCAAAGCCCGATATCTTTAAAACTAAACTATATTGACATATAGCGTAGTGTTAAATGACGTGTTCGAAAAATCGCTTTATAATAATTCTTTTGAAAGTAACTTGGAAATGTTTCATATTCAGGAATTTCATTATTTAAAAACGGTTCTTAGATAAATGTAGATTATTTGTCAATTGAACAAATTATATTTTAATTTAAAATAAATAAAATTTTATATCAGTTTTAATTGGGAAACTATCAAACTTGAAGAAATCTATAATTCGTGAAGTGTAGAAAACCAATGGGGGCGACAACGAAATTTAATCGTTCTTGACGAATGAGTACCAGATGTAGACTCTATAGATTCTCAAGCCATCTGACGTCATTTAAAAAAGATTGTTTTTTATTTTATTTATTTATTACACTGATGTATTCATTTATAATACTTATAGGAATAAACAACTGGTTTCTCCTAATAATAAATATATATGTAATTATTAATTCCTTATAATATATATTTAATTTTAATAATGATAAATAAATAATTTGTAGTTTACTATATTTCGAAATTTCTCTATTTAAT
Source organism: Teleopsis dalmanni (assembly GCF_002237135.1). Lineage (NCBI taxonomy): Eukaryota > Metazoa > Arthropoda > Insecta > Diptera > Diopsidae > Teleopsis > Teleopsis dalmanni. The sequence continues at coordinate 155,555,510 of NC_051847.1, read as the reverse complement.
AAAAATAATAAATTTTTTTCATTGCAGTATAATTGTATGAAAAACTTTCTTCCAACTCTGTTAATTAATATATTTTATTTATTTTATATTTCATTTCAGATATATATGAGATATATTTTGAATATAAGTTTAGCTGGCGTTTACTGTAATTTAAAGATTTAACCTGCACGTGCTGCGTAGATTTTGCATTGGAAAATAGAAGCTTCTTGATGTTTTGTCTCACCTATATGAGCTTTTAAAAACAAGCACATTAGCGCTACATTTATTTGGGTGGCTTATTAAAATACCTGAAATATTAAAACGTGTGCAGAGAATGGATATGCATTGAGATAAAAATAAATTTTATGAGTAATTTTGAAAAATTGTTAATTGCTTTCTATTTTCTCTATATATTCATTATTTCGCAATGAAATGAAATTAATGGCACATTTTAATTGATTTGATGAGTTCTATTAAATAAGTAAATTAACTAAAATAAATTAATGATAATAATACGTAAAATATATAGTTTATATATATAGTGTAATTGATATTTTACAAACAGTACAGATTTAAATAAAACTAAACTTTATTACTTTCGATTCGTCTGAAATTTTTTTACTTACCAACTGAATTAAGAAATTAACTAATAAACCATTAAATAAGTCTTTTCAAAATCTTTCTGAAAAAATTAGGTGAGTCAATAATAAAAAAATTTTCCAAACTGAGTGTTTATTAAGTTTAATAAAGAGCAGTGTTCGTCAATTTACTCATAGGTAATTACTCCACGCAATCTAAATCAGCGAATCCAGTAAACACTTTTACCGAACTTGTCAGGTTGAAAAACATTCGCTATGTATACCCATCCCAACACTAATAAAGGAATTTATTTATACTTTGAACTTCAAAATATACGTTTTACGTGACTTCAAGCACTCTCTTATGTTGGTAAAGACATTTCTTCATTAATTTATTACTTTGTGATGCATATTTATATATATTAATGAAGTTAGTTAGTTATAGAAGTTAGAAGTTAGTTATATGTTATATATAACAGATCGTTTTGAAGTCCCACATATCTATCAGACACAAATAAGTTAAGATTTGATTCGAGTCTACTTAGTACTGGATTTGAATGAACGTCTCTTGTTGAAAGTAGTGTGAAGGCTTTATTTTTTATAACTGATTAATTTTTTTAATTTGTATGCATTATTGTTTTCTGTATTTCTTATACACTATAGAAATTTTAGATACTCGTATCATCTGTATACAATTTTTTGATAGTTCTGTGAACTTTAAGTAGTAGAACTCGTCTCTGTTTTCAACTTGATTTTAACTATAACAATATTAACAATAAATTAAATAATTTACTTCGAAGCGTAATTATTTATGTAAATTGAAATAAACCTTCAACAAAGGTTTGTTTTTCAATCTGATATTAACAAATTGTGAAATGTATGTTTTTAACTGAGCTCATTTTTATCAATAAAATTTATCAATAGAATACCTTCATATTCGTAATAATTTTTCTTAAATTTTATTTCATTGAAAAATCTCCACTGTCAATTTTTGTTTACTATACATACATATATAAACATATATACGCATTTAATAATTATTAAATAAGATTGTTTTTTTCATAAAATTGATAGCTGTGTTATTAACTATACTCTGTTATTCTAAATTAAAATAAAAATATAATAAAAATAAAAAAATAATTAAAATTTAACTATATTGTTGCTAGAATTGTTAAAAAACATTAATGTATGTTATAATTGATATTATCATATTTAAAACACAATTTTACGTGTGTTTTATAACTCTTAGTATTTAAAAATAAATCTTTAATTTAAAAAAAAAACAGATTTTATTTAATCGCAAATTAGATTAGAATTACAAATTTTAATAAATATTTAATATTAATATAAAAAAAGTAATTTTTAATTTAAGTAATAGAATATTTTATTTAATCGCAAATTAAATTAGAATTAATAATTTAATAATTCGTAATAAATTGCTGGTCCCTTGAAAACACCTCGTTAATTCGTAAATAATGCTGTTCCCTTGCGATTTCGAATTTATTATAATATTTGACTATATTATAATTATTGTTATTCATTGTTATTAATGCTCTTCATTGTATATAAAAATATTATAACAAAGCAACAAATAATTTATTGTAAAATTACATTAAAATTTTCAATATATTTAATTAATTCTTTTTATACAAAATTATTTTGTTTATTTTTATACGTTACTATATTTTGTATTTATTTATTATTGATTATGGAACTTATGTGATATGGCCCCCAAAGGAGAGGAATACCATATCTTGCCCACATTTCATTATATTTGCAAGAAATTTTTTGAAATTTATTTTATTAATATAATAAATTAACTATTAAAATATTCAATATAATTATAAAAGAAACCACAGAACCTAATATGCTGGCCGTAAGGTGTAGCTATTGGAAAAAAGCTCTGCGACTTTACGAAACCGCTTACTCAGCCAAAGACCAAATAAAGCCAAGCAGTCAGTTTGCTTTTGTACGCCGGTCGCTTGTGAACGTTGTGGTGAGGGAGACGCAGAACGTAGAGACACAGCAAAAACAGTGCATAGATTGGAATCATTTGAATTTCACGGATCCACTTATAATTTCTGATCGAATTTATAATTTGTTTTTACAACAACAACAAAACATGTCTTATCACAAGCCAGAAGCTAAAGCCGTGCAGGAATTGAAGGATATTGCGCATCGTCTACGCATACATTCCATAACCTCCACGCAAGCCTCGAAATCTGGGTAAGTGCAAAATAATAAATATAAATTAAATTACAAATATAATTAAAAGCGTGACGAGTGAAATATGAGGCTTATTTTTATATTATTATTGCGTTTATTTTGTTGTGTATTTATTGAGATCCCCTGCCGAGCGGGGAACATATTTTGCACGGTTCTTCTTAAGCCACGTGTTTTTTGCCGCAACAGTGTGAACGGCGATGTTTGTGAAGAACATCGATATTTAATTATAAACAAAAATTTGCTAATACAAACCGCACCTAATTTGTAATTTGTTCTTTTGATAAGAATAATTAAATGCTGCGGCTTATTAATTATTTTTTTTTTAGTTTTTTACGACCTTTTTTGACCTTCATTCATTCTCGCTTTAACACTTGTAATCTTTTTCCTTGCCGCAGTTTTTTTTTTGTTTTTTGTTTGTTACATTTTGTTGTTGTGTTGTTGTACTCTTTTTTTATTTATGCGCGTATATGTTTTTGTTGTTGCTTTTGGTTGTCAATTGCATTTTCGATTAAAAGGGCAAGCAACCAAAAACCGCTACCGATAAAGTCATTCGATTTTTATTTGTTTTTGTTGTTATTTCCAATGCGTTATGCTTTGTTAGTGACGTTGATTCACAATAAAAAAAAACTGCAAAAGTAATCAGTTTTTTTTATTGCATTTGGAGCTTTCAAAGTCATTAGGTTCAATTTATTATATAAGTGTTATGTGAAAATCTTCTGATATAAAACGGAGTATAGTGAATTTCAGTATAGAAGGACAGTGACGCAACACAATAAAAAACATAGAAAAATGGGTTCAAGATTTTTTTTATTGTATGATTTGTTGTTGTTCCCTGACTTTTTATAAATTTTTATTAAGAACAGTAAATTGCCAGATCAATTCATTTGTATCCAACGAAGATACTTGCCATACGTCTAGATTAATGTGATTGCGTCTAGAAAAAAGTTAAGAAATTTTCTTGGTTTACCAACAGACAGGCTTACCAACACTGCGTTATCGAATATCTGAATGGTTACAGGCTCCTTAGAGAGGTATGTAGATCTGAGATCAGTTATTGCTTAGTCTGATGAAGTGATAAACAATAATCGAGTCAAGTCGTAGAGAGGGGTTTTGAAGAAACCTCGCAGTTAATAGAGAGTAAAAGTGCTCAAGTGCACTGACTCAACTAGCCTCAACATAATAATAATAGAGGTCTTGTCTAAGGTCGTGATTTGCACATCCGCTCACTGGCTATAGATATACTCAATTCTCTTTAATAAATATTGTAGGAATCTCATTGTAAAGTTGTGAGTTCTGCAACCGGCACTGGCTTTAACATAGTTTACATGCTTACGCTAAGACTTTCTTCCTTTAGACTCTTGGCTTGTACAACCGACACTGGCTATAACATAGGTACACACTAAGGCTGAGAGACCTCATTAATAAATATTGTGAGAAATGTGAAGATGAAGGAGAGTAAGAACCAATGGATACAATGTTCTAGAGCTGCCAAAAGCAGAGGCGCAGTTCATGGGGAATTATGCCTTCAGCTCTATTATAGAACTATATTATAGAAAATATTTTATAATATTGTTATGCTATTGTTGCATGCAAGATTAGGTTAGATTGGAGAAATAAACGTTTGTACCAAAAGTTATTTGAGCACAAATTATAATCTGTTATAATATCAGATTGGCTTAATAATGTAAAGATCTGGAACGCGTCATTACCAAAAAACAGTGTAGGTCAAATGGCAAAAGCACTAAAACCATCTGTAACTCAATTGCACCAAAAATATTCGTTATTTGCTTAAGTAGAAAATCGTTAATTTTTTGAATGCCTAGAATGAATTACAGGATGATAGGTGCACCTTAATTGCCGACAACATAATTTGACTGAAGGCAGTAATTTTGCAATGAAACATTTTGGTATTATCATATGTTATAAACTGGAGGAGATATAGTCAAAAAGAATGTGTCACAATATATACATTAAAACAGGAAACAAACGTTTTTTGTTACACCGAGTAAAAATATCTAATTTATTTAACACCTAAATAAATTATTTTATAATATATATATGTATATTAAAATTCAGTAGATATCTGTAAGCTTCTTATATACTGAATTTAATAATTATGTGGACCACAGTTAAATTTTATAGCTGTTAGTATTATAGTCACAACCAGGAACGTATGTACATATGTAGGGGAATGGTATCATTTATATTCTATAGCACTTAATACTGCAATCGCAGATAAATAAATATTGTATAAATATTTACATAAATATCTACATACAGAACTTCTACATATCAATTTCATCAAAAGTTCTATTATTCGGGTGAATATTTCTAATTCAATTAATGCATCAGAGTTATATATAATGTCACTTTTATGATGGTGTACAGGGCTTAATAATATTTATAATAAAAACAAGATATTGCACTTAAGTGCAGATATGAATATGCGATAAAAAGATTATAGACAGGCAATAAAAATTCAATTGTAAATAAACAATTTTTTCACTTTAATTTATACACATATACATATCAATTTGATAACAAATTAATTAAAAGAAATACATCATTTACTAATTCTGTATGTAATTCAATTATAGTATGTATATTGAAAATGTTCTCATAGGTATGAATACCATTTTGTAAGAGTCCAATTAACCTTATTATACATATAAGGTTACGTTGACCTTTTATAATAATTAAATTATAATATTGTTAGCTTAATAAATAGTCATTACACAGCACAGAAAGTTTCTAACTTACTGTAGTAATATGAATATTAATAAGAATTTTTAGAATTTATTGCATTTATAGTCTCATTTTATTTAGAATAACGTATATCTAACGTATCTATCGCATATTTGATAATATCTTCGGTATTGTATATATAATAGCCTCTTCATAAAGTACCTTTTTATTCTATTTCTCAAGATGTCGATAGTTTTATAGATATTTATAGCCGGTGATTAATCGCATAAAATTCTTACTATACATGGACAAGCTTAGAAATCCATGCCGTATCGATCAAAAGCCAGAACTAGGGAGCTACTTATGTTGAACAGAAGTGGCATCCGACTTATCACAGGGTTTCTCACTAGTACTGAACCTAGGTATCACTATAGACCATAGCTGCAGACTTTGTTGCGAAGAAGTAGAAGCAGCAGAACACATTTTGTGTCATTGTGATAGTCTCGCCAGACTCAGGTACTTAACCACTGCCTATCCACTTATAACGGAATTAGGCAACATCTGTCCAAAGGACATAATGGCGTTCTTAACTGCTACTCGTCTATGGAACTAAAGTGGGTATGTCACAATAATCCTCAAAGGATGCAGTAATGTAGTGACAATTTCCCAACCCGCTTTCAAATTTGCACGAATATACACGGTCTGAAAATGTTTAACGCAAGCATTGCTCTTAATCTTTATAATATGTATTGTTACTCATTACTAAAAATATCAGTTAATTATAAACTATATTACCATCGTAAACCACAGACTACTGTCACTGTCTGAGCAATATCTGTTCTGTTTAGAGTTCCGACTTAGAGTTCAAAAATTGGACAGAATTTTCCATTGCAACAAATCAATTTTTTTGTTTCCGGTATGTGGAAAACAGATTACAAAACGAATGTATGGGTTGGGATGTAGATCAGTAGTGTTTGAGGTAAGAGTAGGTAAGCATCGAAAGACACAGTGTACCCACTTAAACTACCTTTTAGGAATGAATTGAGAAGATTTCCACACCAATGCAGAAACTTCATTTCAATAATCAGGGGTTAGAGATATGAGCAAGAAAGAGGCTTAATACTTAGCGAACTAGATTTATTTAAGCCAGAAAGCATGGGTGTAGCGCAGGTAGTATGGGACAACAAAGAAATTGGGCGACGACTATTATTTTTATACTAGTATGTGATTAAGCAATAAAACAAAAATAAAAAGAAGAGATTTGAATTTTTCTTTGTGTCTAAAATAGATTAATTGATCTAATTAATTAAATTAATATCAATTGCAAAAAATTCTTTCTCAGCTTTGGCTAAGATTCACTTTCCACCGACCTACAGTCTATTCTTACTTCTCCTTTCACACTACCATCTCCTAATTTCTCACAGGCTATCTACTCGATAGATTTCCGTGGGCTACCGCAACAATAACGAGGAAAACCCCTTCGTTTCACTCACGTATGCGATCAGTGCTCAACTAGGCTCGTATTTATATAAATATTAAAATTATATTTAAGTTTAGTTTTCCAACCTCTTATATACGCGTTTATATATACAATATACTTTTACATATTCATAAATATCGCCAATAATACATATTATAAAAAAAAAGTTCGGTTACTTTTTCATGTTTTTATAATATAAATGAATAATTTATAATTTAAATCAATAATTAATGAATAAATAATTAAGTAGTAATATTAAAAGCTTACATAAACTGAAATGTGTGCAAAAAAAAATTAATATATAACTTTTAGAAATTTTATTTTTGATAATAATTTATTTTTGAACGAAGTCAATGGCCCTATTGGCTGAAAAAGAAATAATAAAAATGTTGGCCCCTCTTCTCGCTACTTAAATATATTTTCTTGAATAAGTCGCCAATGTAGCGGTTTTCAATGCCAAGCATGCGAGTATTGCGTCATTTTGGCGAGCCCCCCGACCGTTGGTGGCTACGTAATCGCAAATAAGACATAAATTAAATCGAAATGGATTGTACGTTCACTTTTATTTGTGCTTTTGATATCGTAATTCGGTGTAGATTGCGTAGAATTCAGATTGTAGGTCGAGGGCAGTGAGGCACTTTCCAGTATTTTCAATTATTTTCATTGATAAATACAAAAACAAATAAATAATATAGTTAATTCTCATTTAACTGAATAAATAATTAAATATATTAAAAAAAAAAAATAAATATTCTATATGATTTTAGACATCCGACGTCATGTTCTTCGATCGCCGAAATAATGTCAGTGTTGTTTTTCAACACATTGCGTCTTAATATGAAATGTCCTCGCGATCCTTCAAGTGATCGTTTTGTACTTTCTAAGGGTCATGCAGCACCAATTTTATATGCAGCCTGGGCTGAAGCTGGACTCTTCCCAGTTGAAGAACTGCAAAATTTGCGTAAAATTGATAGCGATTTGGAGGGACACCCAACACCACGCTTGAATTTCATCGATGTTGGTACTGGTTCTTTAGGTCAAGGTGTAGCTGTTGCTGCTGGTATGGCATATGTTGGAAAGAATTTTGATAAAGCCGATTATAGGTAAATATATTGGAAAATTTTTACGATATGTTATATTTAATTTATCTCACCAATTTTTTTTTTGTACTCTAGAACTTATGTTGTTGTTGGTGATGGTGAATCAGCTGAGGGTTCAATTTGGGAGTCATTGCATTTTGCTGGCCATTATAAACTCGACAATTTATGCGTTATCTTTGATGTCAATCGTTTAGGTCAATCTGAGCCTACCTCTTTGCAACATCAAATGGATGTTTACTGCAAGCGTTTGGATGCTTTTGGGTTTAATCCACTTGTCGTTGATGGACATGATGTTGAGGAGTTGTGCAAAGCTTTTTATGAAGCTGCAAATACTAAAAATAAGCCCACTGCCATTATCGCCAAGACATATAAAGGCAAATTCTTTCCCAATATTGAAGATAAGGACAATTGGCATGGTAAGCCTTTAGGAGATAAAGCAAACGAAGTTATCAAACACTTGGAAGGTTTAATGGTTGACGCTTGTGCGTCTCCTACTATTGGACCTAAAACACCCACTAAACTAAAACAAGTACCACAAGTTGATATTACAAATGTTAAATTGTCATCACCACCAAACTATAAATTGGGTCAAGAAGTTGCCACACGTTTGGCTTACGGAACAGCACTCGCAAAGATAGCCGAAAATAACTGCCGCGTAATCGCACTCGATGGTGATACCAAAAACTCTACTTATTCCGAAAAGATAAAGAAGGATTATCCTGACCGTTACGTTGAATGTTTCATTGCTGAGCAAAACTTGGTTGGCGTAGCTATCGGTGCTGCTTGTCGCGATCGTACCATTGCTTTTGCTTCAACTTTTGCCACATTCTTTACACGCGCTTTTGATCAAATACGTATGGGTGCTATCTCTCAAACAAATGTCAATTTCGTTGGCTCTCATTGCGGTGTTAGTATTGGTGAAGATGGTCCTTCACAAATGGGTTTGGAAGATATTGCTATGTTCCGTACCATTCCCGGCAGTACTGTATTCTATCCTTCCGATGCTGTAAGTTGCGAGCGTGCTGTTGAATTAGCTGCTAATAAAGAAGGAATTTGCTTTATACGTACATCACGCCCCAATACTGCCGTTTTATATAAGAATGATGAACCGTTCGTCATTGGCAAAGGCAAAGTGGTAAAACAATCAAAGAAGGATCAAGTTTTGCTTATTGGCGCTGGTATTACTTTGTATGAATGCTTGAATGCCGCAGCTGAATTGGAAAAGTGTGGTATAAACGCACGCGTTATTGATCCTTTCACCGTTAAGCCTTTGGATGCTTGTTTAATAATTGAACACGGAACCGCATGTGGCGGACGTGTTGTTGTCGTTGAAGATCATTATCAGTACGTAAATTAACACACATTAAATTGAATTTTTTTTTTAAAAATTAAAAAATTATTTTAATTTACAGACAAGGTGGACTTGGTGAAGCTGTGCTTAGCGCACTTGCCGAACAACGCAACTTTGTAGTAAAACACTTATATGTACCAAGTGTGCCTCGCTCTGGTCCTGCAACTGCTCTTATTGAGATGTTTGGTATATCAGCTGGACATGTGGTTAATGCTGCTAATGCTCTACTGGAGTTGTAAAGCAATTATAAAAAATTGCATTTAACATTTAAGAATTTATAACAAGAATATATCGGTTTAGTGTGATGTGGTTTCAATAAATACATATATATAAACAATTTTTTTTTTACAATTACATATATACAAATCAAATTAAATACAATAATCAGTCGAATGATTACCGTTCATTCCACCAATATTGAAATGTTTACTAAAAGACACTTGAATAAATTATTTTGCCTTTTTATATTTTGGTAACAAATTAAATATATTGTGTTCCTTACTTTATCCAATAATGAATATTTTATGATTTTGAATAAAAAATTTAAACAATATTTCCTTAAGTTCTAATTAGTACATACATTGTTAAAAAATATAATTATGTCTCTATATACAGGGTTAAGTCAGAATATCGCAATTTTATGTTGTAGCACGCAGGGTTTTGCTTATAAAATTCCTTTGGGAGTTGAAGAACGGTACTTAGTCGTCATGTTCGACGAGTAGTTCCGGCACATAGCTCCGGCTGTTTTTGCACAACCTGCATAACCGAGCTACCGGCCTTACGCAGCAGGCCGCGTGCCTTCTTCAGTCTCATACATCAAGTCCGATTAGTGCTCCATTAACTTGATCACTCACCTCTACATCTTTTTCGTTGCCCGTTTTTGGAACCATCATAATTTTACCAGACAACCAAGCTGCAATTAAATCTCTGGTAGGTATTACACCTAAGTTTCTATTGTATATCGAAAAAATCGAACTTTTGTTAACGAGTTGATTAGATTTCTTGGCGTTCAACTCATTTGGGTTCCTAGAAATAGAGATACTCTAAAGCAGACGAACTCGCTAAAGCAGGCACGCTGTTCTTTGATTTATACCTTTCGAATACTAGTATGTCTCTTCCAACGGCTAAACTGGCAATTAAACTTAAATATATAAGGTTAACTGGTATATTTTCTTTCTGGAATGACGTAAGACACCAATGGATGAAGCCATTATCAAATACAAACGAAAACTTACAGCCTTTTACAGATGTATTTTCCTCTTCGAGACCACGGTTGTATAGGTCAAAAAAATTCTCAAGAGGCCTCCGCCTAATATTTCTCAGGAAGAGCTACGCCTTCCCTGTACAGCAAGAATTGTCGCAACCCAATTAAGGTCACGATATAGCCATGTGCTATACAGTTTTTTCACACGCACAAAATGCGTGTGCCCGAAACTGCAGCTCTACTCTACCCCCGTATTGTTTCCATTTGTTTTGATGTCCTAATCTAAACACCAAACAATCCCCCTCCCCCTATTTCACACTTCCTTTACCCAACAATATTCTATTCCACGTATTCGTATTTGTAATTATTTTTCAACAATTTAAGGTTAACAGTGAAAGCTTGGGTAGATCACAAGAGTTACCTCGTTCATCATATTAGGCAAGTTTTGTTTCTCGGCAGAATTTTAAACAAGATTTTACAATATTCTTCGAAAATATGACAAATGATTTTTTTATTAAAAATAGTTTAACAGATGAATATACATAAGAAATGAATTTTTTTAGGTAATTTTATTCAACATTAACTTGGATGGATCTTAATATACTTTTCTCTTGCTCATTTAAATGTGGTACAAACATGTTAAAATGCTCACTACTAGAGAAATTCTGTAGGAAACCCGCAAGATATTCCTCCATATTTGCTTGGAATAGTGGATTTTTTGAAAGTTCTTGTGTGAGTAAGTCGTCATCGACATCTTCATCGTCATCATCATTAAAATACAAGTCGGAAATAAAGCGACCTTTGGGTGGTGAAATTAATTGTTTTTCACCACTTGGTGGATCGTCTTCATCTTCAGAATCAGTTTCCAGACAAGCCAATTTGACCTCTCTAAGATGAGCCAACTCATTGATAAGCAATTTAAACATCTTCACTAAAGCAGGTATAGTAACCCATTGCTGCGAGCTAGCAGCCTGTGAACGTGTTTTTACACGTGGTGTTGTATTAAGATTATCAACATGTATTCGTTCCTTGATGGTGATTGAAGTTAATCGATTATCTTGTGTAGTTAAACCATATTCAAATAGTTTACACATCGCCATTGTGGTGACCTAATCAGATAACAACGACAATAACAAAACAGATGAGGTTTTGTATGTGAAATATTACTCACCTTGCGTTCATATGCACCAAAGAACGAGGCTTGTCGAGACAGCCAATTATTAAAAACAAACTGCATAGCTGGCTCGCCGGTTGGACCTGGTACAGTGGACAAAAAATTTAAAACGGCGTCCATTTGTGTCAGGAATAAATGCGCAAATATAACAACTAAGCTCATTACAACCTTTAAGCACTCCACTAATTGCATTTTACTGATAACAGCTTTAAGGAGTAGATCTACATTTTCGCCAAGCATGTTACCCATTTTGGTTATAATAGTTATAACCAAGCGACCTATTTGGCCTGCTGTCATTTCATTGTTCATCGGATTTAATAACATTGTAGTAAGTTGCATAACATAGTTAAGACCTTCACCGTTCTTATAAGTGCAAATTTGCTCCGGCGATAGAAATATATAAGCGCGTAAGCATTCGCCGCCGGACACCATAACAGATTGATCATCAGTGCGTAGTACACAATGTATCATAGCAGGAAAGGCGTTCTCAATTAACATATTGGATAAAGGCGCCGCTGAGTGCTTGACAATGGAGGTCAATATATCCAAAGCTATATCCTGTTTCCCAGCCTTTGCCAGATCACCTTCTAATTGCAGTATGCTAACAAGAGTGGGTATGAACTTTTCTTGTAGGGACTGTTGACATGATGGATTCTGAGATATAGCTTTTATCATTTCCTGTAGTATTTCCAAAATGAAAGGATCTTCAGGATATTTTATGAATACTGCAATAATCAGAGGCACTAATTTGCCTTGAGACGTAGCAGCAAAATCGTTATCAAACTGCAAGTATTATTAAAGAGAATTTCATAAGAGAATTTCAATATTGCAATTGATTTAGTATTTTACTTACATTAATCATCGTAGTAATCGTTTCCAAAAGTAAAGCTAATACAGAGCTTTTGCTACCAGGAATAATGCCTAGGATACCATCAAGGCAACCAATTAATTTCGTTTTTATTAAAGCACGTTTTTCACTTTCGGCTCTCAAGTGAGAATAAATGAAACCATAGACAGCTCTGAAAAGAAATGTTTTTTTTGTTTTTTGAAAGATATATATGTTTGGTGCTATAAGAATGCAACTCACCTGACTGCGCAAATTTTTAATACAATCGATTTATCTGGAGTCAAACTTTGTAAAGTTACATTTAATATCTCTTCCAACATTTGTATATTGTATAAGGGCGACTTCGAGTAAGAGCTTAAAGTCCACAGGGCACGTCCTACCAAATGTGCCGATTCATGATAGTTAAGCATCTCGCGTGCAAATGTTAGGTAATTCAATAAATCAAATTGATCTCCTGAATCCAAAATAACTTCATTGAAGGTATGTACAGCAACCATACAAGCTTCTTGAATTTTCCACCAATGCGAATTACCAGCTGCTTTCTCAGCTTCAGCCACATTCATGTGACGTCTAATAGCTTCTTGAAGAGCAGGTAAAACTTTTGCGCTAAGTTCGTCATTAAGTGTCTGTTGAAGTGGGATAATAAAATAGTTAAAATGGTTATTATATAAAAACGTGTAAGTATAAGTTTAAATACATATGGGCATTTTGAACAATATATATAGATTATTTGCATTAGTGTCTTCGAGTCTAAGAATTATAATTCAGATAATGTTATAGTCCAATATTAAATAATATGGATAAACGTATAACTGGCGCCAGAAAGTTGATAGAAAATATCAAGATTAGTTATATGGTTAGTAAAACATTTTTCTAACTTTTGGAGTAATGGTCATCATTAATTCCTGTATCTCCCATAGGGACCAAAATTTGTATTCAAAATTATTATTCTTGAAAGTGGATTGAGGTATACTGCAGGTACGCAGGGAGAGAATTATATATTTATATATATATATAATGCATATTCATAATTCATATAATATGAATAATATAATTTTTTTAAGTTACTAAAATTGTTTGAAAGCATTCCTCATAAGTAAATTTTTGGCTACGGGCCTACGGCAATATAAAATACTTTGTAAGTTTCTAGAATTGGTCGGAACAACATTGTTATATATCGATTATAAAAATAGACGAACTAAGAATCTTTCACGACCGATTCCTCTACTTTCATTAATTGAATGAGGTCTTCTGCAATCTGGAATTAAGAGATACTGTTAGATTGCACAAAAGTCTTTATTTGTTCTAGGGGTTTATCTTGCAAGATTTTCTTCCGGGATAACATAATAGATCTTATAGGTGTATAGTAACCTCTAGTATATTCGGGCTAGTACAATAACAATAGCACCTACAATATGATATCCGTTGAGAACATTCGAGATCTAATCAAGATTATGATCAAGATTATTTAGTGGTATATTTTCAAATATAATATGGTGCAATGATGAGATAATATTTATTTCATGTTGTGACAGTCATAGAACATATGTAGGTACAATCAGATTTTTCGATTTGGGCCCATATGGAACAGATACAGTACCGTTTCTGAAACAGTAGTTAAAAGAAATTTATATTATATCGGTGTTATACCGCTGCTCAAAGCTGTGAAAGTAGACTTCGTTTTGGAGACACTATTGAAAGTTGTCAGTCATCTTAAAAGATTACTAGTTTTGGTATATAGCCACTGACGCATCAAAGAACCATTTTTATATCTCCCGTAAGAACATTAAAGTGATTAAATTATATTTTATAAATTAAACTAAAAATATTGGAAAAAAATTTTCTTTTTCGATATTTCTATGTTAAAAATAATACACTTGTAAAAATACTAGTTATAGTATTTACTTAATACTTGTTAAGTACTGTTCACCTTTTTCAAAAGATCTATTTGATTTACAACAACAAAAATAATAAACAAATTGAACTTACCACTAGTACATCTTGGCCAGATAACCTTATAGTTAGCTCTACACCAGTTTCATCTTCATCTTCTACAAACTTTTCTGGATCTTCGTCCCAGTCCTCTATTTGTTGTGCAGATACCTTTATAAATTTAAATAAATAATTAACTTTTAGGCCTGAATTCAGCTTACAGATTACTCACCTGTATGTAGACTATAATAATATAGACCAAATCAGTTAGCACACTTTTGATGACTGAACGAAATCTGCCGGCACCAATTATGCATTGAATGAATTCGAATATCTGTATAATCATATTGGAGAAATTAGCCTGCTCATCATCTTCCTCGTTATCAGATGTTGTGAAAGGAGACGGTTCAGTTCGATTGACTATAACCTTGACATAGACTCTTGCAATTTGTGTTAATAGTTGCCATATTATGGGTAGCAATTGATCCATATAAGGCAAAATATATTTTGGCATATCAGTTACCAGAAAAGTCAAAACTGCATATTTGAAGGATAAATAATTTAAAGTTTTAAAAATTAAAAAAAGATTCTGAGTGCTTTACTTACTCTTAACGATTTCAGTTCTCAATAGAAAGTTGGAAGTTTCTCCGCAGTTCATAGAGAGATAATGCAATAGTTTGTCCATAAAATTGGTTAGAATGGAATTCATCATTGATGCCTGTTCTTGTTTATCTAATATATTAATACTAATGGACAAGAACACAGACTTCAGAATGCGTATAGCCGATGTACGCGTTTTAATGCTATAAACCTGTTCCGAGTCAAAAATGCGATACACTTCTGATATAACCACAGGACCTAATTCCTTTATTTGCTTTTCATCATATGAAAACTCCCTTAGTATTTGCATGGCACCATGTATAGAGTTTTCAGTACCACCCAAGCATTTAATAATAATATCAAACAATTCCGTCCATACCTGGGGCCAATCGGTAGCGGAAATTGTCGATATTGTATGCGCCACAGATGAACGTATTTTGGAATTGGGATCATATAGTCCATTCGGTAATATATTACGTATAGAGCGTTTTGAATGTTCAGGCAGAACGCAATTTGTATTCTCAGCGCCACTTTCGTCCAAACTTGGTTCGCTCCAATGATTTTCTACGTATCGCGTTAACATAATTGAAGCGATTTGACGCAGCGGCAGTTCAAGCGCTTGATTCATAATTAATTCAGATAAATATATGCCATAGCCTAATGCAAGTAGATATTAATAAAATTTTTAAGCAATTACTCATTGTTTTGTGTGATACGCACCATCGGTGTATTCCAATTGTTTAATACGAGCTTCAGCACGTTGTAGGGCGGCTGTGTCCGAAGTAAGCAAATTTTGCAATTCTTCGAGAAGTGCCTGCCTTATAGAATCCGCATTTTGAAATGCCAGCGACATTTTGTTTAATTATTTTTTAAAAAAAATTCAAAATTTAAAACCAAATATTTAATGCGTATTAACCAATAGTAACGCGGTTCTGCCTGCCTTAATTTCTTTGAATGTCTGTGTCCATCAACAACTGTTCGCGGCGTGCAATATTTAACCGCGAACTTTTTTCTTGTTTCGAAACAGCTGTTATTCGAGACTCGAAAGCGGAATCAAAGCAAATATCATAATTAGAACTATTTAATAGTAAAATTAAAAATTTAATCAATTGAATGTATATTTGCTTCTTTTCATTCGAAAATTATTTCAAATTTTACAAAAATTTAGCAATTTTATTTTTGTAAAAACGAAAACTAAATACACAAAACAAATGAAATGAAAATATTACAAATCCAATTGAAGTTTGCAGTAGATGGCGCTCTTATAAATTATAACCTTTTTTGACATATAACAATATTTATTAATATATTTTAAAATTTATTAATAAATTTTAATATTTATTAATATATTTTAGTATTTTTAAATATATTTTTAAATTGATTATTTAATTATTTATAAGACAAATTAAATTCTATAATTGTTAATTCTAATGAATAAATATTATGATATTAATATTTGATATTAATATTTTTCAACTATTTTTTAATAGAATAAATAGTATATTTTTAATAACATTTATTTATTTATTTTTTGATGAATAAAATTTCAAGACTCAAATCAATAATGAAACCAATAAAGTAATATACATACATATATTTTCATAAGAATAAAACATAAATGTGATATTTTAATAGTAATATTGTTAATAATATTTTATTATTGTAGTGATTTCGTTAGAAAGGGATCGGGACTCATATGGTTATGTTTGAGCACTTACTTCGCCATCTCCACATATTCTAAGTCCTTTTACTAGTGATTTATATTAGAAATCTTAAAAGACAATCATATGATTGGTCCTTAGTTGATCATTTGTGTAGACAAAGCTGAATTTTTGAATAAAAATGTTCAATCGTGTCTTCAATACTCTTATCTCAACACTTTCTATTGATTTCCGACTATTCTCTAATGTAAAAATTTGTAAAGGAATTAAACTTTCATCAGGACACAACCTTTTAGAAATATAACAAGTGCCAAATCGTGTCTTTCATCCTTTATCCTAAGATCTACTGTCTATTCTTAAAGGTAGAAATCAGCTAAAAGTCATGTTAAAGAGACAATCATATGATTATCACGGCAGTTTTATAGCGTTTTTAGTCATGACCAAAAGGCATGTTATATAGGGAGTGATATAACAAATGTCGATTTCGTACTTTCACTATTTTAATACTTTTTATTAGTGCCTAAATTACAAACGTAATAGTTTTATATAAAAAGGCATAATCACACAAATATATACATATTTGTAAGCACCTAGTAGGCACAAATTCTGACATTGATACTGATTGGTACTGTTACGATCAACGTGACGTGACAAAAAAAGTTTCGTCACTATGACTAACTTTTAAATGAAAGAGAAAATTTTCTCTCATACACAATTTTTAATTTATATTAAAAACAATAATTCTACATTTGACTAGTATGTATGTTGATCCTTTTTTCGAGTCAGCGCAACTGAGCACTTTTACTCTTTGATAGCTGGGGGTACTACAGGGTCTCGACTCATTGACTAATTTATGTATTGCCTATAAGCTTCATGATTATTCAGTGCTTGATGTAAGATCTGCGTACCTCCCCGTGCGGAGAGTGATTACTCTAAGATTGACTAGTGAATTGATCCTATGGTTGAAGAGGTCTGGAGCGCTACGGACAGTGCCATAACCAGTACTTAGTGTATTATTGTGTCGTTATTCTGACTACTAGAGGCACATGATCTAGTCGCGGGCACATACATCACGTAATGATCTGTAAAAACGGATATCAACATAATGACACTACTCCTTATTTAGAGGAAGAGAGTGTCTGTTATTTAAAGACATATTTCTGGTCAAAGTTGCCTTGATATATGTGACATATTTGGTTTATAAGTATTTTTTAATTTTGTAATATTTAGTACTGTACTGTAGCATATGATTAGAGAAAATACAGTTCGTTCCAGATCCAGCGACATCTTAGAGTGATTGGTAGGTGAACAGTATATATTTCATCTACTTACAATCAAAATTTCAGTGAATTTGTGAAGTTGAGAAATATATTAGTTTGTCTAATATGCATTGCAGGACAAAATGGTCGCGTCTTTTTTGAAGCATTGAAGTTATTCAGTGACAGATATGATATGTTACAAAGGCATTAAATAAAATTTATTTCTCTTGATGTTAAATCATTAAATTTTATTATAAAATATATATAAATTATTTTTATAGAAACTGCATACAGTGTCAGTTGATGATTTACACTTAATCACCACCTTCCTTTTTCTCCTTGAGGGCTTCCTAAATATAAAGAAAATAGATAATATAAGCGCCAGTTCTATGAAATATTTGTATTGATGTTTTTAGTTAAGTAATAAATATATCAAATAAAAATAAACTAAATGCTATAATAATTATTTTTAAATCAATAAATAATTATAGCTAGCAATACAATATGAAATAATCTGCTACACTTACAGAATTTACAGAGTCTCTGAAATTCAAGTTGCTCCTATTAACAAAGTTTGGTGGAACTTTAGAATCTCTTACATTGTGTAATAATATAGAATTTTGCCCCTTATGACTTCTTTTTATTTTGAAAAACTTCACTTTTGCTGTATAAACATAATTAAAGACATTGTCATGACTTACTTATTTCCATTGGTTAATACAGTATCCCCACAACCTCAAAACACGAAGTCGGGATATACACTGACTATTCACTGCATTATTAATTCGACTATATAATGTTATATATAACGTTATGTGCTGAAAGCACTATCAGAGTATTCTTTGGGTAGTATTGAAGAAAATCTGTTGGACAATTACAAAGCGGTCTATGCTGCCTTAGTTTAGACTTCATAGTTCTGCAAGACACAATGGCTTAATATCTAAATGTGTAAGCTCAGCCATAAGCATTTCAGTTTGCCATCAAAGCATGCTGTTCGTAGAACATTTTTATGCCGAATTCAACTTCTACTTCTTTTCAAACAACATAATTATGGATATTATAGTGGAACTCACATGTTGATTGCTATCTTCATATCATAAATGCATCGCCTTAAATTATGCTCAAACTCCATGATATTGCTATAGAGTCGGAGAGATCGAGTATAAACGAGGGTAATATGCCTTGCACACAGTAGTTTTTTTTTAAGCTCATGTTTCAATTCAGTGAGTTTATCGAGAAACTGAGGCTCCATAATTATGTAGTGTAAACATAGTTTGGTATTAAAGTATATTAAAAAGAAAGCCTCATAGACTCAATATACTTTAATAATGGTTCGTCTTACCACAATGTATATACTACTTTATACTACTAGGGTTTTTCTAAAAATTGTAAGAAAATATGTTTTTATATAAACTATGTTCTATGTTAATCAGAAATACAGAATTATGGTAAGTAATTAACTAAAGTCATGTTAATATTCAGCAACAATTGCTAAGAGAAATTCTCAAATGTGTTAAGACATAAAGACTTCTGAAAGTTCTTAATATTATACAAGTTTTTTCTATTGAAAATTAAATTAGCAAAAAGACTATGACTAAAGTAAAGGCAGTGAAGGTTCTCAACTGGTAAAGTGAAATATAATACACGTGGCGATGCAAATAGGCGTTAGAAATTTATTTAATATAGAAGAATCAAATTCAAATTTAGAAGATCACGTCGGGGTCATAAAAGGACTTCTCTGTTAACTAACACTAAAACGAATCTTAAACAACGGAAAACAAACTTTATTTAGTTTTTCTCGGTACGAAATTGTAAACGTTCTTTCTCCAAAAAATTAAAAAACTAAAACTCTCTGAATTTAAATTTGACACTTCAGTTTCAATAAATATTCAACGCCTATATTAATACCAAGCGACTACACACAGAGAGCCCCCGTTTATGATTTTTTGGCGCAATTTAGCAATATTGACTTAACATTCCAATCATTCTTCTTCCTGAAACTATTTTGTTATAGTACTTACAAATAACTTAACTATAAAAAATGTATTCTTAATTATATTTACTCTAAAGCGCTCCTCGAACAACGACAGTTCAGACAATAAATCCGTAATAGCGTTGGTCAGTGCTTCCTGTGGCGACGACTCTGATGTTGTTTGTATGCGTAGTACAAATTTATGTTCCAGAGGATGTGGCACTTTGTAACCAGCAAACAAAACATTTGGGTCTTTCAACAATTGACTGCACGAAAAGCACGAGTGTTTATTTTTACTAAATTTATTATTATTAACTGATAATTACTTACTTGCGAATCATGTTGCCCAAAGTGTGGTCTTCCTTATTTATAGTGAATATAGCGGCATTAGGAACCTTTGTGTCCAATTCACGTATGATTCTGTAATAAAATGCAATTATTATTGTTGATAAATTTATTTTATTTTTTACTTCTTCTCGCCATCATATAATAAAAACGATTCAAATGTCGGAGGTGCGTTCATTTAGCTTGTAAATTTATTCAAATGTCATTCATCACTGACAGCGACTTTTTTGCAATGCCAGACATTTAGTAATTGTCAGCTGCGCTTTAGTGATGCCAGCTTTTTGGTAATTGGTACCACTTTTGTGCATTTGTATAATTTTAAACACAAAAGGGTTCTATTCCTCAACTGTATAAACTGAAGTGTACACAAAACTTTGTTTATACTGGAGTCACATGGGAGTTTTGTTTGTAATTATAGCTGTCAAAAATATTCAATTTGCATTGAAAGCAACAACAATTTACAGCTAAAATTACACACAATACAGTCGTGTGAAATCCAGTATTAGCTTACATTTTGATTTTACTATTCCTCAACTATGAATAGTAAGTTTTTCTAGCAGTTTCTGGCAGTAAGTTTTGTAAAAAAAACAGAAGATGTTATGTAAAATTTAATATAAATTTGTTTTATTGTTTTTTTCATATGCTTTAAAAATTAAAAAGGAAAAAAGAAGACAAGGAGTCAAAATTTGTAGTCGAATGTAATAGCCGTATTTTTTTCTTTAATGGGTGTGAAAAAACAGCATTAAGTCTGGTTGAAACATTTGGCATCACTTTTAAAATATGTCATATGCTTCTTTTTGGTGTGTTGTGTACAATTGACAGACCTTTTCTTTTGTAAGCATATCGCTAAAGAACAAATAAAATAAGCACTAATTTCGATGGCAACTCTGGGCAAAATCGAAATTTTATTAGGCTTATATATTCAAAACACGTAATAAAATTTAAAGTTAAAATTTTGATAATGAATTATAATTCTTTTCAAATATTGGTAAGAATATTTTTTTTTACATTATTGTGAATAAAATATGAATTTTCGTGCCTTTTAACAGTAAAATAATAAATAGAAAAGTGACGTATTAGTTACGAATAATGACGATACGTAATACGAAGAATTAACGAAATCATTCGTTGACAGTTAACTGGAAATTTTGTTTGTTCTTCCAAAAATCGTTCACAATAGAGTTTTTAGTCTTGGCAACCATGTGATTTGAGCTGTTTATTAGTTAAGCGAATTTAAAAGATTTCATATGTTATTTTTAAAATAAGCGGTTGTTTTTTCTGATATGCTTACAAAAGTAAAGGTCTAATATGATATATTAAAATTGTAAATGCTAAAAATTAATTAATTTAAATAGAAGAAAACAAAATGAATATTAGAAGGACAATTTTTGTCTTAAATATTTAAATTAATTAATTTATTTATGAATTTGGATATATTAGTAAATGAAATTCTAATTTATTTATTTATGTATTTGGATTTATTAGTAAATGAAATGCTCTAATGATTTTAACGGAAGACTGGAATTTTGCAATATATTTCCAGTGAACATTCACAATAGACTAACTTTTGAAGTTGGCTGCACTAAAACTTAAGAAGCAAAAAAAATTTTGATGGTGAAACCTAACTCTGGGTGTATTCTTTTGTCATGAATGCTCTAATAGAACAAATTTTGGTGCATAAGAATAACTTGGCATCACTGCCAAAACCAGTAAACATATGACAAGTAAGAAAATTTCAAACAAATTTGCGGTTAAATTTTATAAGTTTTTTTTATATAAATATATATATATATATATATAAAATCAATGGCACAAAAAATTTATTGGCAAGGTTCATATAATTTTCAAACTTGTAACATCACTAGTTAATGCTAAATGAGCAGTATTTAGCACTGTTTTAGTTTTCTTGCAATTGGCTTACAACTTTTTGCTTTTATTTTAATAATTGTGTATAAAAAATTATTATTAGATCTAATACTGGATTCACACCATAGTTTTCTTTGTGATTTTAGCTGTCAAAAATATTAAACTGACATCCGATATCAAAAGCAAAAATATCGATTCACACGACAAATCATTGTAATTTGATTGTCAAATTTATCATAATAAAAAATTTCAGATGATCCTAATTTCAAATAACAGTAAAAAAAAGTGAAGGAAGGATTTAAAACATACAAATAAAGTGTAACGTGAGCTACTAAATAGTACAAATAAAGTGTAACGTGAGCTACTAAATAGTACTATTATAATTGGGAGCGAGCGAGTACACAAAGCACCGTATCTGATTGCATATAATATGGAAAATATCAGCGCTGTCACATAAAATCAGGCGGCAGTGAATGAAGTAAGAATGCATCGGAATTGGAGCTGGATGGCGGACGATCCTCACAAACGAACAAAGGACTGTAATTTACGAATATGTGCTTGGAATATCCTGATCTTCTATAGGGAAGGTACCTCTATCCAACTGACGAAAGCCATTAATAAATGTAAGACTGACGTCACCACCAGCCAGGAAATGAGATGGACAGATCTACTACAGCTACCTTACAAATAGGCGTGAATTTGGATGCGATTTTGTGGGAAGCAAGAGACTGTTAAAATCAGTCCAGCGATTTACACCGTTGAGCGGAAAGCTTGTTAAAATCCGTATCAAGGAAAAATTTTTCAATATTACCTTCATCACACCGACGGAAGACTATATACATACATATATACTTAAATCAGAATTTAGACAATTATTTCCTTTTACTTTTTTATTTAAAATTTTTTAAAAGTAATATTATTTTCAGTTCGATAAGGTGTTATTGTTTGGATCAATATGCAATACATTATTATCAACACAAAAAAAAAATCATATGATATATACAGTGATGTTGTGTTGTGTACGTACAGCCATTGTACGTCCAATTATCACGTATGGAGCTGTTGTTTGGTGGACAGCTCTGAGTAAGAGCTATAATATTGGTAAACTCAACAGAATTCAGAGGATGGCATGCGTTAGCGTCATATGAGCCCTGAACGTGATGATACCTACCCTGCTACTTATTGATCTTCACATCAAAAATATAGTTTCTAACAGCGCTATTAGACTGAAAGCAACAGGCGTCTGGTCGGAACGAACATATAGACATAGTCGGATTCTAGATACAGTTTCAAACTGTCTGTAACATCGGATCTATACGGATGACTCGAAAATGAACTGCGGGGCAAGAGCTGCGATCTTCGCGCCATTTGAAAACATAAACAATTCTCTTAGGCCACCTAATGAGTTTTTCAGGTTATTCAGGATGAAATCTTAGCAATTAGAGAAATATGCTGGCAAATTGCAAGTCACGTCAACGACAAATGTAGTGTTACTATTTTTATTGACAGCCAGGCAGCAATTAAAGCCATTCAATTCTTCACCACATAATCAAAGATAGTTAAAGAATGTAGTGAGGTAATGGGCGAGCTAAATTGGTTGCCTAACATCACTCTCATCTAGGTTCCTGGACTTGGTAACGTCGAATTGAATAAGAAAGCTGACAGTTTAACCCACTCTGATACTTTTCTGGATGTGCCAATAAGAGAAGTACTTATCTCTACTTTCTTTAAATTGCCAATAACAGATGGAAAGCACTTAAAACGTGTGCAACTTTCAGGCTAACATGGCCCACCTATAATAAAATTACATCCTCGGAACTCATCAAAAGAGACCGCGTGAATACCGCAAGGCTTACTGTGTTTCTTTCTGGTCATTGGTGAGAAGGAACCTATGCAGGTAAACTTCGCATTCCTTATAATCCTCACTGTAGAAGTTGTGCAAACCCGTTGGAAAAAAAAAACATAATGCACTTTCTCTGTGAATGCCCGGCTTTGGTGTCTAGAAGAAATAGGTTTTTAGGAAGATACTTCTTTGTCAGTTTGTCAGACCGTTCATCGGTGACAAGTGACCTATGAAATTACCTAAATTCGACGGGATGGATTTAGTCTTTAGGTACATGAAAGTTATTACATGATCTACCACTGCAACCAACCAACCATATACGGTGACGAACACAATTATTGGCACAGCAACCATATTGAACTTTAGCACGGTTTCTATTAGTGCTGTTCACTAAAATACTGAAGTTATCAGATTATTCGATTAATCGGATAGCAACAAAGTCTCCGGAGTTGAAAATAAAATTGGATTTTTTGTAAATCTAGAGTTTTCGAATATTCGGATTTGTGATTATTACTCGTTGTGAAATTACTCGGAGACTTCGTGGGTGAAAGTTAAAGGAAAAGCACCAAATGCAAATGAATTTGCATCATACAAATAATCACAAATTAGGGGTGATGGAATTTTCTGATGTTTGTAGGATTTTGTGTGTTTGTTATTTAAATTTCCATTACTAATAAAATAATAAAAATAATATCTTTATATATGCATAAATATTGTTAAAATTTTACATATATTTCCAAATAATTTTACTACGAATAATAATCGGAAATCCGGATATTCGAAGAATCCGGATTTAAAAAAATCAGATTCAAATTAAAATTCAACTCCGAAGACTTCCTTTACTATCCGACTAATCGGATTCTCCAAATACTTCGTAAAACCGAATACCAACAGCACTAATGTTTACCCTATTTTTAAAGCGATTTTTAGTAAATAAAAAATTTTTTATATAAAATGTCTAATTTACAATTAAATTCATTTATTGCATAGTAAAATCTCTCAAATTTAATATTTAAAAATTAAAAAATCAAAAAACAGACTAAATTAGGCTCAACTAAATTATTGGCATCTTTATGAAAAAATAAAAAAAAATTAATATTTAGGACGTGTGCGAGTTCGAGTAAATTGAGGCAAAGTAAATTGAAATTTTGTAGAGATTTTTTGCATTGCACTTATGTAAATATTTATTTATTTATTTATTGCACTTATTTATAATTTTTGGTTAAAAGTTTTCGAGTTTATTTATTTATTTATTAAACATCTTATAAAATTTTCACAATGGTAACACCTAATTTACCTAATTTTTATCTAATTTACACTACTCGAAACTCTGGTAAATGCCAAACTTTGCTGCCGTATGACATAATTTACTATTTCCCTCAATTTACCATCAATTTACTCGAACTCGCACACAACCTTAGTCGCTAAGCTCGTTTGTTTAAAAACAGCTTCCAATTGTCTTGGCGTCAAAGAAACTATTTTTTTGTGTCATTTTTGGTCCAATTATTTGCCACTCTTCAGCAGTGCCATCTTCAGTTCTGTCTTTGTTGTTATAGCGCACTTTTTTAGACGTCTATTCAATTCTTTTCACAACTATTCAATGGGGTTGAGATATGTAGATTGGGGTGCATGAGACAATGTATGTTTTGCATGCAGCGCGAGTTATATACGCACATCATCAACCATCTGCTACAGATCATTGCTGATAAACTCAAGGTTTCGGCTTTTTCTTTGACATTTCTCTTGAGGAAGGCTATTCCTATAACATGTTTTATATCTAATGCTATCAATGAATTCCAATTTACCGACACCTGCATAGGACATGGGCGTCCACATAAACATAATTTTGCACAGATATAGCAGAATTCTTTTTTTCGTTTGGTGGATCGAAATATATTAAATTTTCTTTCATCCTAGAATATTACACCTCGAAGATTTTTACCCCTTCCAAATGTCGATTAGATTGCTTAAGTACTTCTTTGCATAGGCTATAAATGTTTTTGGTGGTTGACCTGCAAAATTAACGGTTTTCATCTAGCAATACGCCTACTGTAATTCATTTCATGCAATATACTCCTGATTGTAATGCGATGAATATCCTTGCCAAACTCTCAGTTAAGTTCAGCTGCGATTTGGGTTGAAGTAATTTTTGAGTTGACCTTTACCTTTCTTATTATTTTGCTGCGTTTACGGCGGCTCAATGCATTAGCTCGGCGTCTGTTCTTAGCATTTTGCAATGATGTCCCCGTCTTAGTATGGTGCATAATTCTCCGATTGACGTAATGGCCCAATATCGACATAAGATTTCGCTTGATTGTGCAAACATAGAATTATTTTCCGCTGAGATTCGGTGGTTTCTTTATCTTTACTGCTTAGTTTGTTCAAAATGGATTTTTTAATATTATAGGCAATCATAACGTTTTCAGATAGAAACTAAACTACCATGTCATTTGGTTTTTTAATTTTAAAAAATTAATTTTAAGAGATAATTCAATAAAATAAAATGAATATATAAGCAAATTAAATATTTTATATAAAAAAATTTTATTAATTAAAAATCGCTTTATTAACGGGGTAAAAACAGTGCTAAAGTTTATTATGCTTGCTGTGCCAATAATTATATTCGTCAGTGTATATATATATATATAATTATATATAATCATTATATATATACATTATATATATATATATATATATATATATATTATATATAATCATTATATATATATATATATATACATTATATATATATATATTATATATATAAAAACTACTGTAAAACGTAAGAAATAAACAAAGCAATGGTAGAATTAAGAACTTAAGAGGTGTTTTGCTTTCTTTATGAGTATCTCTGTATCTCTCCAGAGCTACTGATGTGCTTACGATGTTTACTGATTTATGTGTATCTACAGATGCGATACTGTTGCGATTAAAACATTTGTTTGGAGGATCATCCTATTTCACAAGACTACTTCTGCTGATCTTATGACGTATTGCTTGCTGATTCATCAGTATTTTGAGACCCGCCGCTAGCCCTTTTAGTCTATGAAATTTTTTTGGAGTTCTTTTAAGCTTTATTTTATATTCTTTACTGATTTTATTTTTTAACCAACGCATTGGTTTTAGGCCATTAGCAGAAAATAAAAGGCGGAAAACATTTTAATACTTCTCCTTTTCAAAATCGGGGAAAACCGTTTTTATACGAACAATGCGGTAGCGCTCAGGACAAAAATGGCTTAGGCCCTAAGCAAATATGTTTTTCTAACAACTTCTTTGCATAAAATTTATATGTATAAATGTAGAATTAAAGCTTACCTGGAGCAGTCACAATTGGGTATTTCATTGCAACACTTAACAATTGTATTTATGTTAGCAATCTCTAGAACCGGTGTATTTAATGCTCTCTTTGAAGCCACATCTAAGTTTGCTCTACGTTGAAAAGATTTATTCAAAAACATAACTAAATTTTAACTTCAACTTTAGATTTCAAGATTTCGAGAAACTTCTCCTCGCCAAGGAAAAGCAAATGTCTGATATTTCAAGCTTGTGGTTTTTTGCAATGTTGCATTTTTATGTGTTGCAATGTAGTTATAGGATGCATTACAGAAACTTTAAGATTATAACATGTTTACATTGCGAACTTTGTGGTGAACGTCGACTTTGAGCTCGAAACCAGTTATCGACGCTTGATTCCTCATATAAAAATAAGCTCAATCAAAGTTCGACTTTAATTGAGAGTTGGGTATATTAATTCCTTTTATTTTGTATAAAAATAAAGAAATTTATATCTCCGTTTTTATTATAAAGGTGACAGTTGCGCGATATTTTACACTTTCTTCTTAATATAAAAAAATCTGATTATAGTACATTCACACTGTCTCATTAAGGCACTTGCTCATTTAGTTTAATGAGTGTACGATAAGATTATAATGAGCTCATTTATGCAGCTGATAGAACTTTTATAAACTTTTACAACTTCACTTCATATCATACATATCATACAAAAAAATTAATTATATGATTGATATATTAAATTATTTATATACATTTTATATATCAATTACATACTCAAATAGTAAAAGGCGGATAAAAACAAATATTTTATTAAAGACTTGCTCAATGCTTTTGTTTACAGCTCAGCTGTTGTTTGCTTACATTTCACATACAAAACATATGACACATATTTCAAATTTCGGTAATTTACCTTACTAGAAATTTATTTTTAAGCGGTGCATTTGACATTTTTCACCTTAAATGAGCTGATTTATTGGCAATAAGCTCATTTATATGAAAACTTTTTGTACGGTAAATCATCCTCATTAGTGGGTATAATGAACAAAACCGCCTAAATGAGATAGTGAGACCAGTGAAAACATGGTATTACTTATATATATAACAAAACAAACAGAATCAGTTGCTTTGATAATTTTATTTTTCAGTTTTGGCGAGAAAGAATTAAAACTTGAACTTGAGACGTTTATCGAATATCGAATTATCAATCCTCTGATTACTTCTATAGTTTGATTTTATTTTATGAAAATACACAAAATAGTAAATACTCTCATGCTGAAACTTTTTACCAGGTATCAAGGCGAAGGCAGACGTTAGAATAAACAAGGCTTAGTATTTAGACAACAAATAAATCTAAGCCAAAACTGTGAACAAATGAGAGGAGGAAGGGCCGATGTTCTTGCTAGGTAGTAATTAGTGACTAAGAGTAAATTCTAAATTTTTGTTTACATATGATTTTTGACATATGATTTCAATATTCGTTGGAGTTTCTAATGAAGGTTCATAACAGTTAGTTTATTGCGTTGGTAATATTTGTTTCTTTACTGCCCAAAGTGTGTGGTCAGTTTAACTATACCGCCGAGATAGAAAAAACAGTTTGTTTTGCGTACATTTCGGCCAGTATAGGCAAATTGTTATTTTTTGCCATACTTGAAAGCCACCGAAAAGACCTTATGTTAGGGAAACCAGTTAGGGAAGAACATGACTGTGAAAATGACTATTTTTGCATCCAGTTAATGCCTAACTCTCTTTCTTTTGGTTCTTCAATTTCTTCTATTTTTATATTATATATATACCTATTATATATTAACATATATATCCCGTTTAATTTTTCGTTTATGTTAGTATCAGCTTCAAGCATATGGTTTACTCAACGCAATCCAAAATCTGTTAAGAGATTATATTTTTATTTTCTTCCACGACTGATCTATGTTTACTATTACATCTATTACATCAGCTCTTTGATTATCAAATTAGCACGTACTTGCATTATAAAAGACATAATATTTATAATTTTCTTCACTGTTAAGCGAAACACGGTTAGAAATACGGCTGAGTCGTTAATAGAGTGTACTGTTGTACGAAATGGCTGTTAACCGAGGTATAGGTGTCAGAATGCTAATCGGTACAAACAAGAGGCGCCCGTAATTTTATGAAATGATTTTGATGTGATTCACATCCGAATATGTCAGAGTATTGACCAATTTTATATAATTTAACATATGTAGTATTAAAATTGTATTTGGACTTAATAATTAAATAATGTGCCAATCCGATTTAATAATTACTTGAAATGAAAATAGGTCTATTCCACGAGCTTCTCGTAGTAACTTTGAGTAACACTGTGTATACAGAAGTACTTTCCACCAGCAAATTTTCAAGTAAATGAGAGCATCTGAGAGAATGTAACATCCCTGTCGAAATTTGAAAATGCTATACAGACTTTACTCGCACATTTTATTTCAAGTGAATTTTGTGTCATTGTGTAAATCAGCTATTTTGGTTTGAATTTAAATTTTTATTTTGTTTATTTGCGCGGCACTGGCGTTCGCACCAAACTTTACACAAAGCTGTTCCATGAAATTCTGTGTAAAGAGCGTAATTTGGCACTTTCTTTGTGTTACGCTCTCAGTTTGTATTTTACTTGTGTTGTACTTGAATTTTACAACGAGTAGCTTCTGGAACAGACCTAATGAATAGCCCCTTGTGAAATAATGCGGGTATTACACAGGACGCCGGACTTGTTTGCCGGGCGCTTTTTATGCCAAGTTTCTTGTGTAGTGGCAACATTTGTAGGAATGACAAGTGAAGCGTTGGAAATCAAAAATTTTGTTATTTCGTCAGTCTTGCTCGTTTTTTTTCGTATACAATCGGATTATTGTCGGCTTTTATGCAAATTTCATTCTGTTTTAAGGGATGGAAATCTGTTTCAATTAACACAAATAAAAAGGCGTAGAAAAGGCGATTGAAGTAAGCAATATCTCATGTTACTATTCATATAATACTTATTCATGGAATGAATACAATTGGAATATTTGATCTTCCTATCGGAATATTATCTGATGAGACCATAGAGGCCAATCGTAAGCAAATACGTAAAAGTCCTTTATTTCACAGTAGGAAAATTAATTTTTTGAGTTTTGTGTTTGACACTACAGACTCTCATAATTTTGATGGAAGAAATATCTGAATTATGTTGTTAATATATAAATTTAAGCTTTGCTTATATAATTCTGATAATGAAGTAAGATGGGTAATAAAAATTTGTATAGATTTCACTGAAATTAATCAATATTTATTATTTTGAATGATTAACTTTGTGGGGCATATGTGCGTAAAAATAGGCGAACCATACCCATTATTTATAAATATTTTTGTATTATAAAAACATTTATTTATGCAAAATTTTAATGAAATTGATTTGTGTTTGTTAATTTTGACGAATAACTTTGTGTGGCAGGTGGGTTAAAAAATAGAAAGACAACGTACGTACTTCGGAAATTTCTTATTATCAACAAAATAAGCTTATATATGAAATTTCAGTAGAATAGCATAGCATTTATAAATTTTGGCCGCTGCTTATAAGAACTCGTTTCACTGTGTAACGTCACGCCTAGCCAATAAACATCATGTGTAATACCTGCTTAAAGCATAAACCAAATTAATATAGTTCGATCGAGTGAATCTGTGTATGGCCTGTCAAATGTACTTATATTAATTTTGAAAAAACGTCACAAGTTTTCTTTCTTATTGGTTACTTTTTCAAGAGACGAGTCGGCAGTCGGATCGTTTTTTGAGCTGTTTGTGTTTTTATAATTGAGGTTTGGTTTTAAGGTTGGTATATATATCATTACACAAAATTCGTGATTCGCGATTCGTGACTTCAATTTTGATATATATGCAACTAGTTTTAATTAAATATTTTCAATTAATTCTGGAACTTGCTAAAAGTGTTTTATTAAGGATTTTTCACTTCGTTTTCTACTCGGAAAAACTTTAAAAAGCCTCCATTTTTGCTTGTTTCAAGAAATAAAATTTCTAAGATATCTCCAGAAATTGAATGGTAACTATTAACTATATTATTATTATTATTATTATTTATACACGATAGGTTTTATTTATACACAAAAAATACAAAGGTAAATTTGCCAAGTAAGCGTCACTCAGCGTCCTAATTGATAGTATATAGCAAATGTCAATAATCAAAATTAGTTGATTACGAGATCTCAAATAAATATCTATAATTCGTTCGCTTTGGTACTTTAATCAAAAGTCAAAGCAGTGGTTATAGTAGTTGCTCTGAGTTCATAGCGATTGCCGATAATATAAAAAGAAAAAATTTTATCATGAAATACATTTTTTAGCAAAACAATGTTGCCTTCAAATATACGCGAGTTGTCTGGAGTAACTGATATAAGAGAACCTCCATCACATGATGATGAAGAGGAGCGTCATTTGGCTTGTAGCCGCACGGTATCCAAGGAAGACTTGATGACTGAAAATGAAAATATAAATAAATGTTTGGAAATTCACCAGAAAAATCAAATCAGTCGTGATAATGCATGGTCAATATCAGTTATTCAAACATTTTCTGATTGGCTTGAGCATAACCACAATTTTTTGAATAACTTTAAAGTAAGTATATTTTTGTGCATTAAATTTAGTTTTTGTTGTAAAATATGAACATGATTTATTTTTTAAGGTTGCTTGCCCTTTGCTAGAAGCTTCATCAAAGGTTTACGATTTACGTGTAGAGTCTGTATACAGTGACGTTGTGCGTTTTTCCGCAGGTTTAGCTGCAACTCTACCGGACATAAAGGCTGATCCACATAAACCAAAAAAACGGATTCGGCGTCCAACAAGCACAGTTACCATAAATAAACACACTTTAAACGGTTTATTGGAAACTGTTCCAATGGATGATGCCATATTTGGCAGACTTAGTAAAGTTCATGGGTTAACAAAGACACCAAAAAATTTAATGAACAACTTTTTACTGACAAATGATTTAAATTTACAATTGGATGCAAATTTTGGTTATTGGGCGGCGTCCGATAAAGAAATCGATTATACATTAGAAGTGGAAGATGATGCTGCTCAATCTGATGTTCCTGCAAATATATTTGAGGAAATATTACATATAGACCTTAAAAATGGCGATTTAGTGGAAACTAAAGAAGAAGCAATATATAGTGATTTACATATTAGATCACTATATACTGGTTACACAATAACCAGTAAAATTGAAAAAAAATCTTCACAAAATTTGACACCATCAGAAATAGATGTAAAATTTGATATGGATGCTGAATGTGAGCCAGTATGTCTTGATCCCGAAAAATCTTTGTTAGATATTGATTTTTCTGAACACGATGCCTTAACATTAGGTAAGTTATTTTATTTATATTAATTTCGTAAACTATGTAGAGAACTAATAGACCTTCTGCTCAAAAAGTATTCGGATTTTGTTGTTTCTTAACTACTCCTTAAGTAATAGACCTTTTTCAAACAATTTTTTTTTGTTATGTTGGTACACCCTTTCTGGACATATGGTACAAATTTGAGCGCCATCTGTCAATTAGTTTGCTTACAGCAGTTGTTAATGTGAGACTACCTCAAGAGCATTTAGCGAAAGTGTGTGGAAGATTGGGTTAAGCGTTGGCATATGTGAGAAAACACTGTTTTGAAAGTAGCTAGTAAAATAAAAAATAATATTTTCAATAAAAAAGTATTTTAATTTTGAGTAAAAATGGTGTACAACTGAAAGTTATAAAATTTGATGTACATATCCTTACTGAAGTAACATAGATTGCGAACTAATATATATTAATTGTTTCTGTCCAAAAAGATTGCTCAATGCAGTATTATATAGCCAATGTATAATTTCACTGCCAAATGTGAACAGGAACTGTTATAATCAGTCAGCTAGGACCGTACCATACACAATACCAAAATACATTGCAAAACCGGATTTAGCTTTAGGAGTTCTTAGTATGTTATTTTTGTTAATCAGTGGTCTCTCTATTAATGAAATAAGCTATACCACACGTGTCAAAAAATACAACATTATTATTGTTGTTGTTCTTCAGGTAAAAGATTTGTAAGCTATATCGAAGTAGAGAGATGGTCATCATCCAGGAAATTTAAATTAGTTGCCATTCTGCCACTTGTGTGGTTGATCATATTAGATCATAATGAGTAATACAAACGTGTCAGTGGTTTCTTTATCGCTCGTAATCTCTGGTCTTTATATATTGTTTTTTAAGCGTGTTTAACTTTAACTGAATTAACTGTATTCTCTTCGAATTTTTTATTATACTTTATACCCTATATCTATACCCTAAGAGTATATTGATTCAGCAAGCTAATCAAACTAAAGCGATAAAAGTTTTGTATATTTATATAATATTATATAGCGTCAATACAAATTATTTTAATGGATCGCAACTCTGAAGTTGCACATCTAAGTCAAATAGGCAGATAGTCCAAAGATATCAGAACAACATCCTAAGAACAATTGCTAATGCTTCATGGTATGTCCATAACAGCGACCTTCATCGTGACTTGTATGTTCCGAGAGTTACTGGAATAGTCACGCTTCAGGCAGAAGCACATAAAAAAAGACTTGAAGTTCACTGCAATATAGAAGCTTCTTCAGTCCTTCAAACAGAAGACCTCGTAATTTAAATATTAATCATTATTCTATAATATTATAGATAAGGATTAATATCCACTATTTTAAGTTCCTGATATACCATAAACATATTGCTAATTAGTTTTTATTTATAACTAGATGCAATTGAATAAATAATAAAAAAAAATACAAATTATTTTTATTTAAATAAAAAATAAACAGAGTCAAATATATTAGAAATCGTTACTAATTTTTATATAAATCATCTAGTTAAAGAATACTTAAGCTTCCGCAATTCTAAATAAATGAACATTTTTAATTTATAACTAATTTTTTTTAAATGTTGATATTTTTCAGAGGAAGTAACTGCAATAAATAGATGTCAAGGTTTACGCCGTTCAGTTGAAATTATAAAGGACTTACGCTCTATCGATTCATCCAACTTGGAATATTCCTATTTTCCATTAAATAAAATTTTAGGGTTTTGGGCTGGTCCTTCCCATTGGAAGTTCAAACCACTTTGTCCAAGTCAGTCGAGGAATACTCAAAATGGTGGACTAATAAATCAACGGACACAACGTACACAAGTGGTTAAGGCACGTTCAAAACCCCTTATATTTGGAGTAGACGTAGACGAGAGTTTGTATCTGCCTAATGAGAGGGCCACAAATCAACAACGGCGTAATAATGTATACAAAAAGTGGGATGACCGCAAATTAAAATTACCTACTGACTTACATATTAAAAAAAATACATTAATGCGAAGCTGGCTCGCACCTAAAGGTTATGGCACGCAAAATTCAAAACTGGCTAAAACGATGGCCAACGAATCGGCTGGTAATATTGCGAATTCCGTTAATCACCTTGATGATGATATAGTCTCAGGTGTCGATTCTAAATCGGAGGAATGCAATGATACGATTTTGGAAATTACTACAGATTTGGATGGAGCGCCTCCTCAAGTAAGCGTTGAATTACATAAAATCAGTTTAATAATGAAAATTCATTAACAATAACACTACTTTCACTAAGTTTTAATCTAATTCATGGTAAATATATATTGTTTCTCTGTTAATTTGTAAATATATATATATATATATATAATGAGAACTTTGTTGCGGTGCACCCGTGGTCTTAAAGAGTGTACTGCACGTTTATATTCATTTCAAAAGTTGTCGGTATAACTATTAAAGGAATGGACGGATACATCTTAGAGCGTGGACTCTACTGTACATGATGACGTCATTGTGGTGATGATCTGAGTGGAACGCAAGGGGTGTTGCTTGGAGAACAGTTCACTGTGTTCTTTTATAATTTTTTTGTATAAGAGTCAAAGATTTTTATTTTTGTTTTTAGTTGTTAGTCCCTTGTTCTCCAAACTTTGTTAAAGCTGGCAAACGCATAGTAAGCTTTACGAAGCTGATTGGCAACGTCTATGATCACTTGACGTCCTGAAATGCCGTAGTTGCAAAAAACTGCAAAAAAAAATAATTGCAAAAATAAATTTGAAAAAAAGGAAATTTAAAAAAAAAGTAATTTAAAAATAAAAGAAAAAAAACGGAAAATAAAATAAATTGGAAAATATAAAAGGAGACAAATTGAAGAAACAAAGAAAATAAATGAAAAAAAATAAATGAAATAAAACTAAACGAAGTGAGACATAAAATCATAAAAAGTCTCTTCAAGTTCGGATTCAAGTCTGGGACTTTAGTCATTGACGCTTCCCCCAGTCTACTAGACTGTATTCTTCTAAACTTTGCGTTTTTTTCTTCTTTATATAATAATTACATTGAAAGTTAACATTTTAATATGACGTGTATGGAAGTAAGCTACTTTACATATAATCAGTATCATTAATTTCATATTCATATCAAATTTTTGATTTGTTTTAAAATATATATATATAATTTTTATTTAAACAAAAATGTTATTATATACATAATTTTTTTTTAGGTAACAAAGGTTGTTGTTCCATTTGCCAAACATGACCGTCGCATTGATATGAAGAACTTAAAAGCAAGCTGCAAATCACTGCTGGACTTACAATTTGAAGTGAGTGCAAAAGAAGAAGAAGATGGTATAGCATCATTTAAAAAAATGTATTCTTCGTTGCCTGACGTGGTTTCGGAACCAAATGCATCGTCCTTAACACCTATCACGTCATTTTATTCCCTACTACATGTAGCCAATGAAAACAGTTTCCGATTATCAGAAGTCAAAGATTCTGACGATATTATTATTAGAAAAATAAAAACGGAACCACAAAAGGAAGATGACCTTCCATCAAATTTTTAACTTCAAATTAAGTTAATTATAATTTTAATTATAATTTTTACAATTTCTCAATTTTTTTTAAATAATAAATTAACAAAATTCGGCGAGAAAGCCGGATGCTAATATTTTCTTACTTCATTTAATTATGTAGAAAAGTATTTTTTTTATTTTTATAGGAAAAATGTATAATTTGCCCGATTTGTGTGAATACATGCCTTTAATTAACGATATAATTATGATCATAGACCTGCTGCTATTGTGCAATGAATTATTATTTATTTCGTACGATAATCTATTATAAAATGGTGTTCTCTCTCAATAAATCTAAATTGGAATTATGGAAAATGCGTTGATCTCGTGCAATCTTATGTACCTAAAGTAGTTTTTGTAGTCCGCATTGTGAACCTTCGATTCATCAATGGGTGTGGTAAGTGGCGAGTAGTTAGGTTAAGTCTCAACACAATATTTTGACAAGTTAAATTGTGAAATTGTTTATGCTGAATGTATAAGTATTGCCATAATAACACTATCATAAAATAGTTTAGGTCCAACTACTTGCTTATAAAGTAGTTTCCTTCTCATCCGCAAAGTCACAACCTCGACAAATGTTGTTTTAAGATAGATCCATATTCATAGCATGTCTTCCTATTATACAGTGACCCGTCATCATCGATACCATAGTACTGAGCTGGTTACTCCTTAGTTGAAGCGCCAACTTTTGTATTTTTGTCTAGTTTAGATCAGATCAATCTGGAGATTTAACAAAAAGTTTCATCTGACCTTGTTCTTGCTTGACAATGCTTAGATATATTTGTTTAATAGCCAGTTTAACTGTTGCACTAAATAATACAGCAATATTAAGCATTACTTGCAATAAGGAAGTTAAACAACCTGTGTCTTCTGAGGACTCTTCTGAAATGATCAAACGGTGGCATATTGTGTCTACTATCTTTATTCGTAATATATTTAAAGGGTTCTCACTGTGGTCTCAATGAGAAATCCAAATTTGGAGAAATCTAAACTTGGATTCTCATTGAATAAAAATAAAATGAGAGTAGTTGTTTCTTGGTTCTGTGCATCGACGTCGGCATACAGCCAAATAGTTAATCAGAGGTCAACTACCATTGAATGCTGGAATCCAATCGCTTGCTAAACTTCAACATCTGTTGATAAGTGAAATATTTTTATATACATATTAAAGATTTTTATTTATCATTTATTTATCAATAAAATTGTATAGTCAATCAATTAAATTTAATTAAAGAATATCAAGGAATTTCATTGCATGTATAATTGACAACGTGAGTTTTCTTTTAATTAAAAAACATTTAAAAAAGTTTTTTAATTTAATATTTGTTTTTCAAATGTTGAGCATTAATGTTCAAAATTAATTTACCGAATACCAACTCGAATCATTTGAAGTTTCAATAAATGGGAAATGGGAAATGGGAATTCGTCAGTCCGTTAGAATATATATCAGCCAAACAAGCACATCCATGAATGAATGTCCTTTAATTGCAGATTGATTTGTTTATTCAAAATTGAAAATTGCAAACAAATAAGTTTTATTTGGCATGTTTTGAAGTCTTCCTGATTGAATGTATACACACTAAACTATGTCAAACTAACAAATAAATACTTAAATATTTTGCTGTATCGAAATTATAGCAAAAATTTATAATAGATTGAATATCCATAAATACAACAGAAGAATTTGTTAGAGTATTTTCGGTATCAAATCAGAAATAAATATTTAAATTTGTGTTTTAATTTTTATCTAAATTTATTTCAATAGGGAATTTGTTTATTTCAATAATTCTTTCATTTAGGTCCTTAAATTTATTACTAGAAACATTTGGAATAAATCGATTTATCTAATAGTATTTTGTGTGATGATTTTATATAAAATTATCCTAAAAATATATAGCTATATGATAATATATATATGATAATATATATATGATAAATATATATATAATAAAAAAAAAGATTTTTCAGTTTTTTTTGTTAAGCAATATTTACAAAAATTATAAAACGGAGTTAATACTGATATAAGTTTTTAAACCACGAATTAAATTTTTTACTTTTTAGAATAATAGAAATAATGAAGTTAATAAGGAAGTCATATGATCTCTTTGGCGGGTATTTCATAAAGGGACAGGAAAAATCTTATTATAAAAAAATTCTTACTTCTTATCTGGGCACTTTTACTCTTTGATAGCTGAGGGGTTTCTGCAGAGTCGCACCCATCTCACTGACTAATTTGTGTATTCCTCATAAGCTTCGTGATTATTCAATGACTGATCTAAGATCTGCGTACCGCCCTGTGCGGTTTGTGATTACTCTGAGATTAGATAGTGCTAAGTAGGGCAGCCTGTTGGTTTTCGCATATCGCTTCAAGGCTCTGTTCCTTACGTATTTTTTGACCGGATCTATCCTAAGGTCTCTTAGCATGTCATTCGTGCGGATGTACCATGGCACTTTGAAGAGTCTTCGGAGAGCCTGACTTTGAGCAACTTGCAGCTTCTGGATAGTAGAGTCGGCAGCTTAGCTATACGCTGCACACCCATAAAGTAGTGCTGGTCTAATTATCTGGCTGTAGATCAGCTTTCTGTTATTCTCACTTCTGTTATTCTGTTGTGTCTGAAAAGTGGTTGTGCAATGTGCATTGCAGTGTTTTTGCGGAACTACTTCTTTTGATTTGTGTATGCTTGTGCCAAGTGAACCGCTTATCAAACGTGATTAAGTGAAACTATTCGTTAGTTTTTAATTAACTATATGAGTTAACAATCAATATTATTTGTTATTTACTTTTATTGTTATTGTATTTTCAAAAACGAAGAAGACAATTTTTAAAGAAAAATTTAACTTAAAGATACATTTGAGATGTGTAAGATGTTGTATTCATATTTACCTTATTTCCACTTTTACAATTTTGTTCATTTTCTAGAATAATTCGACTATGGTAAAGATATGTTCCCTTATGAGCTATAGTAGATAAAAGGATTAAAATAGAAATATTTCTATTAAAGTTCAGAAAATCTTTTCGAAGAAGTAATATTCGTTGTACTCTAATTTGCAAATAGTGAATAGTAAGTTTTTTTTTTATTTTATATTTCCACAATTTAGGAAAGTATTTTCATTTTGTTTAAACAAGAACAAGCAATTTAAACAATTTAGAAAAGTTTTGCAATAATTTTATTATATAAAATATAAATGAATTGGTCAGTGGGGACAAAGTATTTCCATTTATTTGTGTTAACTATTTGATTTTATTTTCATATTTTCAAATTTTGAAATTCAGAGATGAAATGAAAATTTAAATAATTCATTCTGTTTAATTTCTTAAATTTTTATTGAATGTAATCTGGAAAATAAACAATAAATAATAACAACTCTCAACAGCAATAAAGTAAAACTTAAGTTAAATAATTTTCAAAATGTGTATCTTATGGTTTGTGTATCTGTATATTTGCTTT
This sequence comes from Teleopsis dalmanni, assembly GCF_002237135.1. NCBI lineage: Eukaryota > Metazoa > Arthropoda > Insecta > Diptera > Diopsidae > Teleopsis > Teleopsis dalmanni. The sequence continues at coordinate 155,515,730 of NC_051847.1, read as the reverse complement.
AAGAAAATGAATGAATGGATTGCAAAACTAATATTAAAACTGTGAAGAAGGAAAACATCCAAATAAATGTTCATATAAGTATTTAATCACAACTCAAGTAAGAAGACAAATTCGGAAATGGATTCATGTGTGAGACTTAAATGCAAACAATAAAATTTATATATCTCGAAATTAATAATAATGCGTTTACAGATACAAAATACAAAATACAAAATACTCCTATCAACGATACTAAGTAAATATATACAAGCAATTGAATATTGTGGAAATACATACGTTACTTTAGAAATAAATTTGAGGATATTTTGTGAGATGAATTCAAAATTTTAGTTTGGGGACCTATAAATCAATTGAGAGTATGTTTCCTTGCAATGTGTATATGTACCTATATTGCCTTGACACAGAAATCAGCCCTCAAATTATGTTAAAGTTAAATTAAACTTTTAGATATACTGGATACTATTATTTTCATAATACTCTTGATTTTATACATTTTTCTGATAGTTTTGAGTTAATGACTTTGTTATGTCCTTGATAAATCATTTTATATAATCTAAGTGGATTTGCAACAAATATGATAATTCATCGCTATTATCACGTTATGTTACAGTAAAGTTTATTCACCTTAATCTCTATAGTTTGTTTTCGTAAGAGTTCTTATATCTGAGGCTTTTAACCAGTCCAGATCTGTTCACCTCAGTCTCTGGGTAAGACTTTTTTGGTTGTTTTCGTAAGAGTTCTTATATCTGTGGCATTTAACCAATCGTAATCTATTCACCTTAGTCTCTGGATAGGACTTTTTAGTTTGTTTTCGTAAGATTTCTTATATCTGTAGCTTCCACAGACCATAGACCAGTTGTGGTCTATTCACTTTAATCTCTGTGTACGACTCTTTAGTGGTTTTTAAAAAATCATTATCTTTTCTCCTTAATCTCTTTAGTTTGTTTACGTAAGATTTCGTATATCTGTGGCTTCTACAGACCATAGACCGGTTGTGGTCTATTCACTTTAATCTCTATGTGAGACTCTTTAGTTTCTTCTCGTAAGAGTTCTTATATCTGTGGTTCTTAACCAATCGTTATCTTTTCACCTTAATCTCTGGGTAAGACTCTTTAATTTGTTTTCGTAAGAGTTCTTATATCTATGGTTGTTAATCAATTATAATCTATTCACCTTAATCTCTGGGTAACACTTTTTAGTTTGTTTTCGTAAGATTTCTTATATCATTGACTTCCCTAGATCATTGGTGATTGGTTTATTTCAAACATGGTCTATTCACCATGATTGCTCTTTTGTTTTGGCCACAGTTCTCAAATGTATGGCATTTCTGGGTAACAGTTTTCAATTTGTTTTAGCAAGAGTTATATCTGTAGCGTTTATTCTACTATTCGTAAAAACGTTTCAATTAATAATTACGAAATTATTAGTAGCATCTTAATACTTTAAATATTAGTAGTGTAGCTGTTAAACTACTAATTGTTAGCTGTTCAAAAACAGACACTTAAGCATGTGCATTATCTCGATACGATCTTTTGCCGATATTCACATTAAAGCTAAACGCAGACAGCTCAGTATCAAAGCTAAAAAAATGTACTAGTAACGTGGACGAAATTCTCAACTCAGCGTAGAGAACAAAGTAATACTCTACAAGGCCATTCTTAAACTCATCTGGATATATGTAATTTAGCTTTGGGGTACAGCAAGCAATTCTTAAATTAAAATATTACAAAGATTCCAGTCAATCACAATACGAAAATTTAGAGATGCGCCTTGGTATGTGACAAACGATGAACTACACAAAGACTTACAGATTGCTTGGATAAGAAACAAAAGAAAGGTTAAGTGGCAGGTTCGTCAATAGACTTGAAGTTAACTTAAATTTTATTGCTTTGTCTCTGTTAGACAATAATCCAAATACAAGACGACTGCGAAGAAATCATAGTCTAGATCTACCTTATAGAACCTGAGGATATTTTAGAAATTTCGTATTAATATTATATTAAAGATAATAGAAACAAGTATAGGTTAAAAATTGTATTATATATAATTAACTTGTATGTATTATAAGTTACTGATAGGATAGTGATTAGATCTTAAATGTACGCAACAGTTAATTTCACCTGAAGTTAATTAAATTTGATTATTGTCGTAAAATTGAAGATTCAAAATAAAATTGCAAAAAAAAAACAAAATATATTCAAAATTTGTATACAAATTAATTAGTGTTTAATTATCATTTTTAAGTGTTAAACAACCTGAAGAGCTCGGTAAAAATTAGAAAACATATTGATGAGAATATGTATACGTATATGATTATTACTAATGTACTGCAATTATATTTTGTTAAATATTTACGAACAGTGCTGTAGTCGTATCGTTGTAGCAATTAGTCAAATTGATTTGAAGAGGAATTTCACTTCTGTCTTACTAAACAAAGATCATTTAATTTTGCATGTGTAAACAGTTTTAAATATTTGCCTTCTCCACCGCAAACTAACAAAGGGAAATCCTGTAAATTGTAATTGTAATTGCATATTGGATGCATTTGCATCCAAATTCATGCTACTTGATTAGTGAGCCATACATTTTAACATCGCATTGCTCATTGCACACGTAAAGTATGAACATTCGTCTAATTAATATAATTAATTATTTCTAATTGCGTTTGAGGTAACGGAAAGTTTGCTTTCGCATAACACATAACGCATGACGCAGCTCCATCTTCTGCGCTTCAGTTACATTTTCATTTGCTGTTGCTGTTGCTGTTGCGATGGAAGCATCTGTACAGCATTCAAACGGAACGCATCCCAAATCATAACTCAAAGCTTTCCAACATAAACAGTGGCTTCATTTATAAACTTCCAGATACTTCAAATTCTAAGCTGGCAGCTAAAGTCGAGCAGAAATCTACACTTCAATGCGGGCGGGGCAGTGCAAAATTTGACGTATTTGCGTTGCTGCTCAAATGCGAATAAGTACTCAGCAAACACACGGATACGCAGTTATGGTACATACGAAGGAATTGTTAAAATCCCTTTTCGCAAGCAAAATCTAACGGAAACGGATATAAGCAAATAGCCGACGGAAATTATGTTGATTAGGCTTTGAGGTATGCGAAAAGGCTATGGTGTGAATGAGGCGGGAATTTCAATACGTTGCCTGTGTTTTGTTGTGACAACGTATTTGCATTAAGCTTAGTTAGTGAAAGGAAGTGTGATAGCGAAAGTCTGCCCTAATAGCTTTAAGTTAGTTTAGGATTAAATAGTTAAAAATAATTTGATTTAAAAAATACCACATCTGTCCTTGATCATCATGACAACATTGAGGCTTCCGCTCTTCTACAAAGGACTGCTCAATTTCGACGGTTGAAATATGCAACAGTGTGACCCCTTATGATGTGATAGAAAGCTGCACATATATTTATATAGTTATGTAGACATTTATTGTATATATTACTTTATTATTTATTATTATTATGGAATTGTTCTTGATGGACCTACATGAGTTAGAAGGCAGACTTCCATATTTTTGATTTTTCTTAAAGTGAAAAAGTGAAAGCATCAAAGCCCCAATGTTTATATCATACCCTTTTCCATCCATCTGAATTTTATAGTCTCCTATTTCCTGAGAAATTATTTTTTATTTCTATTACTATGCGGTCAGTTTTATGAGTATTAATCAATGGAGATATAGAATATTCTATAGTAAAGTAAGCTGTGTATTATAATTGATTACCTATTATTTAATAAGTCAAGTGAAATATCTTTATTTTAATCATATATATTAGTACTTGAAATTGAAATTAAATTAAATTAAAATAAATTAAATTGAATTAAATTAAATTGTAACTATCAAAAGTCTTTGTCTAGCGTTAACATACGTAAATAAAAACAAAAAAATCCATCTCTAATGAAAAATTTTGGAGGATATATTTATAGAGTTTTTTATTTTTTAATAAATAAAATAAATATTAAATATTTATATAATAATATTAATAATAATAATAAATATCAAATAATAATATTAAATATTACCAGCTAGGTAAGTAGTAAATTCAAATGGTTTTTATTAAGTTAAACGCTAGGCCCCACCCATTTCGGAGAGTAAGTAAATTGGAACTACTGTGTAAGCGACAACTGATGAAAGCAGTAAATAAGTAGTGAATCGTAAGGAATAATGTTCAGAACATATATTTAAGCCAACATGCTAGTGAGAAGTAATGAGAGATAATAAGTAAAGGAAGTGAGACTTAGGGAGCCAATTGTTAGGTAAATATTCATTGTTGCAGGTATTGTATTAGTATAATATTAATATTTAGAATTTCATTTTAAAATTAAATTATATACTTATGTATATAAATATAAATATTGTAAAATCACTTTAATAATTTATCCAAGTGGATCATCCAAGTCGTTATAGACAGTATTGAGCAAAGGTGCTTCAAAGACTAGCGCGTGTTTCATCAAGCAAAGGAAGGAGAAGAGAAAAGGAAGAAGAAGAATAAAAGGAAGAAGAAGAAGAAAAGGAAGAAGAAGAAAAAAACGAAGAAAAAGAATAAAAGGAAAAAGATAAAGAGGAAAAATAAGAGGAAAATAAGAAGAAGAACAAGAAGAATTTTTATGTAAGCTGCTATTGTATTAAGGATGTAACCAATCTTTATCAAATATAATGGTAGAATGTCTAAGCAAATCTTTATGCCATGTCTTCTTTAAAGAGATCAGCAAAAGACATGTTCGAAATTAGCATGTTAGTGGCAACTAATAAAATAATAAATAATTTAATATAGGAATTAACGGCATGAAGTGAAAAGTCACTTATAGACTCCAATCTGTTTCGAAGAAACAAGCAACCATGAAGCTATTTCGAATTAGATATATGTAAGTATTGAGTAATAAATAGTAACTAATAGAATACAAGATTTATGATGGAAATTAGAAATTCGAAAGTTCGGAGAGACAAGCAAACTTAAAACATATTCGAGTTATAGTGTTATCGAATAGTGGGAAAAGTGAATTAACGGTGAGAATTGCAAAGTCAGTTTAGGAGCTAATTTGTTTTAAAGTGGATTATTTTGACCTTTATGTTAGTCGCAAATAATGAACAGTGAATTCACTGTTGCTTGTATTCATTTTGGAGATACAAGTAACCTTAAATCATATTTGAAGTATTATCTTGGTGGTGGTAATGAGTAGTAATTAGTAAAAGTGAGGACTTATATAAACAAAAAGTATATTCGACATGCCAATAAAAAGTTAATAAATACTGAAAACTGAGGATCATTATCATTAGCAAGATTATCAAGACGATTGAAAGGTCAGATATCAGGAGTCGTCTGCTACATAGAGTTCAGCAAGAAGAAAGCACATTGAAATGAGTATGCAATGAGTAGAGTATATTTGAACTACCATATTATTAGCAAAGTAATAAGAAGAAGTTAGTAAGTGCGACGTGAAGTGAACTACCATTGTATAGTGAAACGATGAGGTTTTTTTTAAATGAAGCGAATCAGTTTGGTTATAAGTAATACCAATAATATTAATATAATTTCGAAGGTCGAAGGACCCATCAGTCCAATTCCTTATTCTTAGTTAACTTTAAAATTAATTTTAATGTTAACTCACAAATATATATATATATATATATATATATATATATATATTGTTTTTTAGTTTCTAAATGTCAATTATATGTAGTAAATCAAAAAATTTCCTTACTTTCATATCCTCTAGATTTTACAGTCCAATTAAGTTAGCCTGATTAACAAATACTGCAACTTCTATGACGTTGTTGATGTCTCATGACATCTTTACTCTGTAAAGTGCAGCGTCTACAGCTTGTTATGTTTATGTGTAAACAAAAAGTTTGTTGGTTTTTCATCTTAAATGTTGTTAGCTATTTTCTGTTGTCTGTGACAACCACTTTTACTCTGTTGGTATTGCTATTGCTATTGCTGTTGTTGTTGGTGGTGTTGATGGTGTTTTGTCTAATCATCTTTATGTATGCGCTTGTTAAGTTCTCCGGTATGTGTTAGTTGAACACCTTTCCTGAGGCGATTTTCATACATCTCTCGCATAGAAATTCAACTTTTGTACTCCGGATGGCTTACAAATCCATTGAGCGAAGTTATGTTTGCTTTTTGTATTTGGAAAATCCTTAGCGTAGGGGCACCGAAGGCTTCCTGCTTTGTTCTGCAATTGAAATCAATACAGTGAAGCAATTTATGCCTTCTGTGTATCTTTGATCAGTTTCATCGTTTTTGTCAACATGAAAATTAGAGGCGTTATTCAGCGACTCCGGATTCGTTTTCTTGTTTGCTATTGCGGAGCTTTTGTCTCACATGACATTGTTAGTGATACTGTTTGTTTTGCTTGGAAAAAAGACAGATTTTACTCCAATAACTGAAACGAAACCGCAATGGCTACGTGTAATGCCAATTTGGAGTTATGTAAAATTAAGTAAACATTTGGCAGCAAATAAACTTGGTTGAAATAGCACGACAACTTAGCTTTGTTATTGAGAAAATTCTTTTTCTTGTAAGAATCGTTAATTGAGTTGCCATTTAAAAACTTTAATGAATGAAATTTTCTTTATCTTTAAAGTATGTCTAAAAAAAAGTAAATATATCGATTTTATGTTCTATGCAGTTCTGAAGAACTAAGGCATACAACCAATAAAACCGCAGAATACTAAAAATCAATAACAACTATATAGAATGAAAAAACTACTGACCGATTATACACTTTTTGTTTAACAAGGTGTTAAGCAATCGAAAGGCCAATCAGTGTGAGACTTCAACTCATTAAAATCACCCCGATGTCCGACGAAAAACTCTCTCGGGTACACCGATTCGGTATTTCCTCAAGAGACTGTCCAGAGCACGAAGCTCAAAAGTCAGTTTTTTATCGTCATTTTAATAAACTACATTTTTCAGACTATATATTTGCATTCGTCAATGTTGTATGTTTATCACTGCACCTATTCTTCCAAAAATAAACTGTACAGTGTACACTATCAAACATAGTGTACTGTTTGATATTTTTGTTAAAAAAAACACTACGTAAACCGTACTTAATAGGAATTTAATAAGAATTCCGATATTATTCTAATAAAAATAAGCTAAAACACATTAAAATATTTCAGCGATCACTTAATACTCTTACAGAGTATATTACTTTCGTAAAAACATCACTACAAAAGATCACTATGATCGTGAGGATTAAAATTACAATTTTTTTAAAAACAACAAATGGAACATTAAAAATTTTATATGAGCTTTTTAATAAATATTTGAACATTTCTCTTTTTGAAAGAAAATTCAAGGAGAGAAGTATTTGGGAATATCCTGTAAACATCCTTTAAGCCGAAAATGTTTATCTGTTCATTAGTAGCGAGTAGCGACAAATTCATATATTTCTTAAAATAAAAATCTTTCATTAAATCTCTAAAATCTCAACTTTTGAACTTTAAGCCGGCATTTCCATAGACCCATAGTCTAGACTAGGACAAAAACGGGCTCCGTTGGTAAATTAAAGAAGAGTATTTAGTGTCACACAGTGATATTATTATTACTTTTTATGTTACAAAACAATGAACTTGCTTCAAATTAAACCAAGTACACTGATTTGACAACGTATTTTATTATTTATTTTAAGAAATTATTTCTACCACTCTATATGCCCATATAGTTTACTTCTTGCGATTTCGGGGCTTAAAGCTGTTAATCTTTACATTGACTACTCTAATTGAATACGATTGATTAGTTTCGCGTCATAGGAAAATCGTCATGGTATATCGGACATCGTATAACGCATTATGTACAAATGATTCATGTTTAACTATTCTTCTTAGAGTGGGTTTAAATCGAATATTGAGGAAAAACAATGTTATGAACGAAATATGTGCAAACGTAAGCGAAATTGATTACAAACTGTACAATTCTGTAAAAATTTCACAGTACAGATATATGACGTGGGAACCCTCCATTTTATGAGGGAAAACATGTATTATATGAAGGATATGAAATCGTGTGATATTAAAACGTGTGATATGAAATTGTGTAATATGAAATCGTGTGTTATGAAAACGTGTTATACGAATACAGTGTTATAGGGGGGATTACTGTATCTATATACCATTTATGCCAGAGGGTGCGTTTACTTAATGTTAATGGTTTTCATATAAGCCTGAAGAAAAAGTTTTTTCAAAATAATTGTCTTGACTAAGATCCGTTGATATGCTGATTTCACCATATTCAGTTAATCGGAATAATGCCAAATCAACATATTAAAATTGAGTTTTTGTGAGAGCAGTGAACTGGTATTTTTTCTCATTTAGTTAAATGTCTGCAAATGGCAATCAACTTCATTTAAATGTAATTATTTAGCACCTTCGATGGAAACGTAAAAGACATAAACTATTTACTTTGACTGCAAATTAGTTTAGGAAAATAATCAGAATGGAAGAAAAAGTTTTCCACTTTTCCTCATATTGAGCAATCGTTCAGTCAATGTCCAACGCTTTGTGTTCCTGAGTAAATATTAAACAAAGTTTGTTTGCTGAAATAATGCTGCAGCTGATGATAACTTGACGAATTTCGCTTTGTCTACGGCCAGTGGAGGAAGTGAAGGAAGTGGAGTAGAGCAGTGTATCTCCAGCAAATTGAAATCCAAATAACAACAGCAAACATTTAACTATGCGACGAAGCGAAAAAATAAGAATTAAATTAAATGTCAATCATTCTGCAGAACGCTGCGTTTCTGTTTGACAACATTTAAGGTTAAAGACGCTACTAAGCAAACAATAACTCTTTAAGGCATTTGAACAAAGAAGAAGCAGAACGAATCAAATTGAAATTAAAATTAAATGAAAATATTTATTTAGAAAGAATTCAGGAAAGCAGGTGAAAAATGGGCAAAATAAAAAATCCGCTTAAAAAAAATTATAAAAAAAAATATATATATATATAATTCGAAATATGAACCCGAGACAAGCACTTGGCAATCAAAATTTTTTATTAAAATCTGACATTGGGAAAAAAAATGGGTAAATAATAAAATAAAAAAAATTTATTTCAATGAACGAAGAATTTCACTCTCTCTCTTCTATATTTGCTGAATTATCTTAAATTCTTCGTTTGCTGTCTAATCGATTTTTGACTTTTCATTAACTTTTGACCCAAATTGACTGCAATAAGTTCTGGGCAAGGACACAAATAATTACTTTGAACTGAAAGTAAATAAATGAGAAATCTCGTTTGTTATTTGTGATAGAAACTCATAATAGAAATTCAACTCATTTCGATTGCTGCAATAATTACTTACAACCAAAATGAAACGAAAAATGTTTACTTTATGTTTTGGCAAACATTTATAATGACTATTTAAGACAATAATAATAACCTTTTAAATTACAACATTTAGCAAAACTAAGGATAAAATAAAATAAAAATTAGAAGACAATCGCACAATTGAAATTGCTAGCAACGTAAATTACACTTTTGCCAGTGGTGCTGCAACTACAAAATGTCAACAACAACAACAACAATCACCAACATCAGCAACAACAACAACAGCAGTCATGAGTATTGCAAACAATGGTAATGGTGAATACAAACTTTACTACTGCAATATTCGTACTAATGGCAAAAACAGCTATAGCAACAATCAACAATAAATGTAGTTGCAACAACAAGTCAAGCCGTGATAAAACAACACCAACACCAATACCCACACATACACAACAACAACAACAACAATAATGGCAATGACAACAGCAATAGCAACAATAACCACCACAACAACAACAAAGTCAACAACAACGGTGACGGTAACGACAACAGCAACAGCAACGGCAGCGGCAACAACAACAACAACAACAACAACAACAACAACAACAACAACGACAATATTAGAATTGAAATGAGAATCAAAAACAGAATCACTGGCAGTTGCAATTATAATTTCAATTTCTACATTTTGCAGCAATTGCCACCAAAACAAGCAACATCACATCACATCACATAGTAAAACAACAGCAGCAACAACAACAATAGTTGCTGAAGCAATAACAACATTTGCTTTTCGAAAGTCCCTAGCAATTTTCTGTGCTGTGGTTGGGTGCCAACGTTTCAGGATGTCAACGTTTGTGTTCCGAAGAATGCAATATTTTTGGCGGCAAAGAGTTCGAAATTACGACTATGAGCCATGAGTAGGTGTAGTATCAATTTAGCCGGATGCGGATGTGGTGTTAAAAATACATGTTACACAAATAATGTCAGTTTATCCATTAACATATTTGTTCAAGCTTTATCCGACATTGTTTGGCTTCGAAATTGAGCAAACAATTAAAATTGTACTACTACGAATTTTTTTTTTCGGATACAATTTAGCACCATACCTTAAGGATATATACCTATATTATATATATTCATTATTTACAATGAATATATAAAATAAGAACTGAAAGTGTGGACTGATTATTATAGTGAGTACATACAACGAATACCTATTAAAAACCTAAATTTGTAAAGTGAATTAAAATTCACCATCTGATCTTAAGGAATGCATCTAACAATTATATATAAAAAACTTTAAAGTATACGTAGAGATAATTAGGAATGTTCCTTGTAATCTAAGGAAATTTAAAAAAGATATATAATACCGTTGAGTTTCTTATAAAAGCCAACGAAGTAAGTATAACGAGTGTATACTAAGAATTTGAAGGCGTCGGGTGACCATTGGGAATACTCTTAATATACCGAGGAGACCCATCAAACAGTTCCATGGAGCTTTCAAACATAACGAATATAACAGAAATAAATGTTGGCTGATCATTGGAAATGTTCTTAATATGTATATGCGCTCTAAAATAGATCCATTGAGGTTTAGAACACATTAACTTTGGAATATCCTTAATTCGAGGAATAAAATCTTTAAATGATATAAAAATTATTTTATTTTTTAAATTATTTTGCTTTTTTATTGAGTATTTTAAAAATCAACATAGAATTAACAATAAGTTATCGCTAATTGTAGTATTAGATGAAAGAAAATAGATAATAAATTGTCCTTAGCCAAAGCTTTATCTAATTATATATCCATGTCGGGTGTTATTCTTCAATTATCATCCTCATTATCATTAATTTCGGTATCTCCCATTGGAGCATAGGGCGTCAATAAAGCACTTCAATCTGGTTCTTGTTTTCGCCAAAATCTTCAGCTCGTTTCACGTTTTTCCGTACTCCTCGATTTCTTTTTGAAATGTTCTTTTCTATGTGTTTTTCGAAAGATTTTCGATTGAGCTCTTTACAGTTTTTCAATGTTTGATGGAGAAGCACAGCTTCAGAGTTCAACTCCATAGGTCCATATGAGTTTGTATTGTAAAGTTGCACTTTATTAGTGAGATTAAGTTTAGAGTTTTCGTTAACTAGCCAGTTTAGTTATTGACTTTCAAATGGGTTACTTTTGCTTCTATGTGTTTTTTCCACGTAATCCTTCGGTCGTGGTGTATTCCTAAGTATTTTGTGTCATTGCATTGGGGTATTACTTTTCCATTAACACGAGGGTCCGTGCAGATATCTCATCGTAGATTGAAGGTTAAACGTGTACTTTCCGTTTCGTTGACTTTTATTCTCCAGAGATCGAGACATTTTTTTAATTTTCTGAGGTGTCTTGAACTGATTTTGTGGCTTTGATTGGGAAGTCGCTAAGACTACAGATGACAGTATTGTCCGCAAATGTTGTTGTTATTGTATAGTTACTGGTTGGCATATTTGTTATAAAAATCAGATAACGTAAGGGGTCCAGTACACTACATTGAGATACAGCGGCCATAATGGGAAATGCATCGGAGACAAAAGCTTTTTTTTAAATTCAAATTAGAGAGGTAGTTTTTGGTAGGTAAGTATTGTTTGTATTCATAGACCGCCTTAGTAGCTACTAGATAATGAAAATGTTAAGTCTTTGGATAAAGGAACTGATGCACTTCATTCCTTAGTCATTAATAACATTACATTATCTATTATTTTATGAACGGTTAACCAAGTGAAGTTATTTATGACCAGGGTTTAGTTCAGCTAAGGCAATGTCATAGTTAACTATAGGGTAGTGTTTCGGGTGATTCATATTTATTATTTAAATTTTATATTCTCTGACAAAATCCTTTTTGTGAGTATACCCTTTCGTAGGTGTAATTTCGATATAAATGAATGAGAATATAAATGTAGCATTATTAGTTTTCATGATTTTATAAATTCAAATATATTTTTTTAAATAGAAACTTTTGCCATTTCTTTAGATTTAAATAAACAGACATTTTACTCTTTGTAATAAAAACATTAAAGAAAAACATTTTTTTAAGATAAAAGAAAAATTCCAGATTCAATTGTGCGTTTTGTATCTTTAGCAAGTTGTTGTGTACATATTTTAAGCATGGGATTATGTTTGTTTCGTAATTTTTACTCTCCAACCGATAGGCGATACTTTATACAACTGATAGTATTCCAACTACTGATTCACTTAAGGCTTACATCGTAAATGCACCATCGACTGTTACGGTTACCTTCCATATTCTGGGACTGAAATGCTGAACTTCACTGCTCGTTTCAGTGCAGCTGGAAGTATGTTGCCAAACGTTTATTGTTCGCAAAGCTCGTACTTCGATTGTTTTATTTTGTTATCCTTTTTTATGCAATTTACAATGTGCAACGCGTAATGTCTTTAAGCTTGTTTAGTTGGAGTGCCAATGCAGAAATGTAGAAATGTAGAAGCCGCCAGCATCCACAAGGACTTAACGTGGCATCTTGTGCTTTTGAAAACAATTTTGTAACATTTCAATTGGCTTTTGTGCAATTTATAATTTTCATTCCATTATATTTTTCTTTTTGTATTAAAAAATATTATTGCATAGGTTTACTATGTGAATATAGCTATTTAAATTTTTGAATTTATTTAAAATTATAAGAAGTTTACATATTCAACCAGACATCCATTATCATATAAGCTTCACACTGAGAAAACAAGTCAGCCAATGTTGTAGATCTCATATCAGCTTTTCAGATCCATATCTTTAAGCAAACAATATCATGTAGTATGCTGTGCGATCATATGGCTATACAATGATCATGTATGATCATGTCGTTGTGCGATTTTTGTCACATCTTCGTAATTTACAATATAATATCATATAGTAACTTTTATTGTATGGTTAGTCTTTCCACAGTTAGTTGTGGATTTTCGCTATGAGTCCTCATATGCCTCAATTTTGTTTGTTGATTTATAAACCAAGTTTTACTAAAGGTGGTTTTTTGAAGTGTGAGACTTCAACCCACTTAAAGTGTATCTTAAAAATGGATTGAGAAGATCTCAGTCATTAGACTCTGAAAGATTTTTGGCTGCAATTATTTTCTAGTAAACGAGTGCTGAAACATAACAAGCTTAGTATTTCAATTTCCAAATGTATTTAAGCTGAAGTTCAAATTGGTTTTTAAACTACTGAGTTTTTATACAGTCACCCAATGGGCAAATGAAGTGAACCCTAAGGATGGCTGGTATAACTTAACCTATATATTAAATAATATATGATTCTGAAAACCGTCATGATTTTTGTAGTAGGTCTTTAGTATTTTAACATATTCATCGAATGTTAAATGTCAAACCATAAATTAAATATATGTTGTCTTGGAGGATAGTTTTGTTTAACATTTCTTAATGAAATGTTCCAAGGTTTTAGAATCTCTTATATACAAATATAGTCGTGATAAAAAATTTCTTATATATGATTTTTATTCAATTTGTTAAAATACAATTCAGCTCTAGTACGATGCACCAGTCTAGTCCAGTTTCTTATAGTTAACTTTAAAATAAATTTTAGTGTTGATTCACAATTGAGTAAATAAATAAATTCAGCTCTAGATTTTTATTGCAAGACATCTAGTATTTTAAAAGTGAAAAAAGTTAGACATATCTAATTTATTATTTTTAATTTTTTAAAATGTTTAAAAAATATATATATATGATAAAGTCGCATAAGTAGTAATAAATTACTTAAGTAGAATTGGATTATATATTGTGAAATATTTATAAATCGTTTTGTGGAGGAAAATCCATATGCTACCTGATTCCACAAATCTTTAATGTATTGAACGCGTGATAACAATGTACGAGTAAACACATTTCAATGGCTATTTTGGAAATCATTAGCATCTGTGGTATTTTCACAATATAATGTAATAACTTCTCAATCATGTCGATGTGGCGCTTTCCTTTCCTCGGTATTTCCTTGAAACTTTTACTGTGCAATCTGCCCACAAAAAACAAAACGAGATATTTAAATTCAGTTCACTTGTTCTAAAATTGGCATATAAAAATCAAACCCTTACCTAAAATTTAATGGCATAGCAATAGAAGAAGTATCAACCCCATATCAACATATCAACCATCAAACTCACTGGACCATGTGGTACCACAGGCGCAACTGACAATAAAGTAATAAAGTCACGTTCTTTATATCGACATGGGAAAACATTTGTAAGCCTTTCCCTACAGTTGCCATATAAACAATCTTTCTTCTATTTTGACTAAATATAGTATGTGCTCTGCTATGTGGGTATGTTTGCTTAAGGTGGGTAGGACTTTTAGATTTTGGCACAATATTAGTCCGTCTGTCTGTCTATATGTCTGTATGTCAGTGTCTGTCAGTGACTCTAAAATTTTATGTTTTCTGGTATTTAAGGGATTTTATGATTTATTGATTGCATGTTACACATCTCAATTTGCTTGTATTGTTTAATACACAAAAACAAACCTTAAGCACAAAAGCACACAATAAAATCGTAAAGATTGTCATACAAAATGTTAACAATATTTAGTTTTTCTTGTTTTTTTCATCGCCACAGGACAATAAATTTTGCTTTTCATCCTGTGAAAAATTACTTAAGAATTTTGTTTTCAATGACTGGAAAAATAAATTCGAAATCAGTAATTGTTTCGGATTTTTGGGAAATTCTTCTTTATTTGTTGTTGCTGTTCATTTAGGTCCTCCGAGAATTTTTATCATAATTATAAATAAAAACAAATTCCTAAATTCTAAAAATATAAGTAAATATTTTTAATTTTGATTGTTAATTGGCAATAAATGTTTTATTTGCAACCATGGAGAAGGAAGCTTATTTTTAATTGAATATTGAATTTTTAATAATTGCCTATTGTTTGGGAATGTAATGAAGTGTTCATGAAAATTATTTAAAAATATATGTTTCTTAATAATAAATGCAAAATAAATAAATCACAAAAGAACTTAAGTATGCAGGAGTGACTTTGCAAAACGTCTTCATTCTACAAATAAGTTGCTCTGAACAGAGATCTTCTTATAAATATTTCTTCTAATGACATCGTGATGACGGAAACTAAGAAAGTAAGTTGTCACTAATAAGATTTTTGCTAAATAAAAATAAATATTTCAAAGAATTAAAAATAAATCTAACAAATTATTATTTTACGTTTCACAAACGAAATAATTATAAATATTAAAAAAAATATTTATTAAAAACTTAAAAACAGTGTACTAATCAAAAAAAAAATAGATAAGTTTATGATATGTTTACAACTATGGTAAATAATATCATAATATTTTTTAGTGTTTATTTAAAAAAATTATAAAAACAATTAAAAATTTCACAAAAGAACATATTATAAATATTTTATTATTTTTATTTTTAATAATTCTATTTCAATACAAAATTAAAGTCTATTACTATACAAAATAATAGTACTAAAATTTAACAATAAAAAAAAACAAAAATAAATAAAAATAAAATTATTAATTCCATTATTGTACAGCTGGTTTAGGATTTCATTCTAATACAACAATTCAAGTGAATTCGTTAATGAACTTTCACAGGAAATGAACAAAAATCCGAATGCGAACATACAAGTCTGACTCTGACTAACAAATTTGGCAGGGCACGAGTTCAACTCGTAGTACTTGCAGTCTTAATAAAATTATTTACGAATAATTAAACACAAGAAATAATTCCAAGATCACTGGTGCTAGACTGACCTTTAGCAGTATATGAAACAGCTGTATGGTCAAACAAATTGTTTTTCACTTTGTTGTACACCTTCTTGTGGACTTTTATATGAATCTTTTTGTGCATCTTTTTGTGCACTTTCCTGTGCACCTTTTTGTGCACTTTCTTGTGTATTTCTTACTGCAGTTTCCTGTGTACCTTTTTGTGCACCTTTTTGTGCACTTTCTTGTGTATCTTTTAATGCAGTTTCCTATGCACCTTTTCGTGCACCTTTTGTGTACTTTTTGTGTGTTTTGTGTACCTTTTAGTGCACATGTATTACCTCTCTTTCTGTTTTATGGTAGAAACTCTAAGTTTCAATCTTCATAAGAAGTAATTATTTTAAATGAAAATTATTTTCTTTTCAGTGCATAATTTACTACTCCAAATAAAAGCTAGAAGTTTTGTTTGAATAGAAATGTTTTAAAAAAAGATTTATCTCAATACTGAGAAGAAAAAAAAATCTGTTATCAATTAAATTAAAAGTTATTTTTGATTTTGGTTTCAATTGATTTACTTAAACTTTTTACTTCGAACTTTTTCTGTAGAAAAATTTAGCGAACATTTTCAATAGAAACAAAAAATAAAAACAAAAATAAAAGCTGAGACTGAGACTGAAATACAAAATAACGTAGTAAAGTTGAAAAGTTGTGAAGTTGAGAAATAAATAAAAATTGTAAAAGATGTTGATGTAATACAACAAACAATATTGCAGCAAACTTTTGATTGCCAATAAGGATTTACAGGTGATAATGCAACATAATCTCCACAGACAACCGACAACCGACAACCAGAGAAAGAAGTGCAAAAGCTAAATCAGCACCAGATGCTGTACACGTCCAATCGGATTTTTACTTTTATGTCTTGAGCACTTTTTGTTGCCGCATAAACTGGGAAACTTTTTAAACAACAGCGAATTGAATGGCTTCGATGTGGCAGTTAAGTCTGTGCAACTGCCAAAGTATCTGGAGGTTTAGTATGCCAATGTGTAGCCGTTTTTATGAATGCGAACAACTTCAGCTGCGCTCATTGTATTAACACCTATAACTTCAGTTGCAATCCTCTTACCAGGCACGCCACAAATGTTTAAACAAAGTTTTGCTTTCTTTCGTTGCAAGTCATTATTATTATTTCTCTCCTGATCATAATGAGCATTAACAGCCCCTCGCATGAACACTAGCTGCAGTATGCATGCCAGCGTAGCTGTACTGAAAGCAGCACTACAAAAATAACGTGCACTGTACAACAATATTTCAGCTGCTTTGCATAAGCACAGTTGGGACGGCAGGGGAAACTGAAAACCTGAAAACTTGTAAAAGCTATGGTGCAATTTTGCATTATAAACACAGCACAAGTCCACTAATATTGGTTTGTAGCAGCGCAGCAGTAGCAACACGAAAAATAGCAAAAGTTTGAAAGCAGCGCTGCACACTTCATCAAGCACTTTACTTCAACAGTTAGCAGCGGCGTTTGAACAGCAGAAAGCAGCACAAAAATTTCGCAAACCACTGCTGCCATTTTTCATTACAAGCATCAACAACCAGTAGCCAACCCCACGAATTTGTTGGGTTTGCTGCCGCACCAAGCAGCGCTAACAGAAGCAGCAAAAGTTTGAGAAGCTGCGCTGCCATTTTTCATGCCCATTCGCGCATTTATTTTTATCTGATTAAAGTGTTAACGTTGAACTTTCCGAGAGTGTGTGGGTGCGTGCATGTGTGCGTGAATGGGTTAGTTGCTTTGTGGCGCACTTTACCTTTTTGCTTTGGGCAAACGGCAGCGGGGCGTTGCTGCCGCCGTTTGCTGTTTTTATTATTGAATTTATTTAGTTTTGCACAAAGTTGTGTGCAGATTGCAGCTGTGCTATGTGCTGTGTGCCGCTGCTTGCCATTCCTTGCTTGTCTATTATTAGTTGCATACAAATATCGCATAATATAAACACTTTTTGTATCTGCACACCGCCTAGCGACGTAGAGGCACGCAATGCAAGACATCGTATCTCTGGACTATGTTCCCGCTAAGCGGCAAAAGTTAAAGGACTGTAGCGCAGCACCACCGCACATAGTTTCACCAAAGTCCTGGAAATTCAGCGTAAATACATCGCAATAAAGTGGAAAAAAACATTTGCGAAATACTTGCATTTTTCTTATATTTCTTCCGCTTGGATTCGAGCACAAAAGTTTCCAAGTTTTTTTTTTTGTTGTTTTTTTTTTTGGATTTCATTCATTT
Organism: Teleopsis dalmanni; assembly: GCF_002237135.1. Classification (NCBI taxonomy): domain Eukaryota; kingdom Metazoa; phylum Arthropoda; class Insecta; order Diptera; family Diopsidae; genus Teleopsis; species Teleopsis dalmanni. The sequence continues at coordinate 155,497,438 of NC_051847.1, read as the reverse complement.
TTCTTAGTTTACTTCTATTTATGTATTTTTATTTATCGTATAAATAAATATTTCTTTTACTTGGAAATTTAATTTTCAGGTGAATAACTTTAGAAAATTAAATTTTGTGTGTGAGCGGAAAACTAAGCAAATTAGTATATATTCGTACATCGTATATTTTCTTGCATTTCATAAATTCTAACTTACTCGTATTAAAAGTTGTGAGCAAAGTTATCATAAAGAGACAAAATAATAAACAATTTTCATAAACAAAATATAACTATTGATATATTATGTTACAACAATAGTTGTATGTAGCCAATCTGACGTGCAGCAGAAAACAACGAGTCTCTAAACAAAATCTCTAATTTTTACGCCAAACAACAACACTACTCTCTTATTATGACATACTAGTTATAAAATGTCTAATTATTTAAGTAGGTGGGTTGGAGTTATTGTCAGTGGAACGCTGTAGTACCACAGAATAAACAACACTGAAAGCACGGCTATAATATTAGGGAAGGATAAACCAACCTGTCAATTATAAAAATCAATTATAAAAATAAACAGAGCAGCACGACAACTCTGTTAGGTCAATGAGAAAAACGATCCCTTATTTAAGAGACTGTAAACAAAAAAAATATATGTAAGTATTAAATGGTCTATTATAAACCCTTACTGGAAATCTTAACTTATATTCCAAACGCTGTTCCATTAACGAACCAGTTATATAGTGTCTAATTATTTAGAAGGAAGGTTGGATTGGCGACCTTAAGCTCAAATAATGGTGTATGTAAAGTTGTAGTTTCACAGGATTAGCATTTGTATGCACATGCACATATTAGCTGTCAGTGTACGAGCACGACTCTTCTAGGATAAAATAGGTAAGGATAAATCAACCTAACAATTCAAAAAAATTCTATAAATCAATCAGAACGACAACTCTGTTAGGTAAATGAGAAAAGGGGTCGCTTATTTAAGAGTCTGCAAGAAAAAATATATTAAAGTCAGAAGCGGTCTATTATGAACCTTCACTGAAAATTTTAATCCATATTCCATCTGCCAAAAGCTGTCTGTTAACAAAAATTCAAAATTAAAATAATTATTAGATTAAACATAATTAAGTTTCATAAATTTGAAAATTATGGCAAAAAAATTATTGAGTTTTATGTAAATATATAAGATTTGTTAATTGTGAAAACATAATGATTGACAGATCGCAACAGTGATGCCAATTTGTCAGCAAGAGACTTTTTGTTTTTTGTTGCACTTCGGAGCGGTCGAATACACCTAATATAAATTCATAAATAAAGACGTAGTGACGGTAAAGTAAGTAATACAAGTAGATATAGAGATTTATAAAATAAAGATATATAAAACATAGATATATAAAATAAACAGACCTAGACTTCAATTTGCGTGGACCTGTAGCTATCCATAGCCAAATGGAATTTTCCTCGTTGAGAACCGAATCCTATTTCTGATCCACAATATTTTCAGTAACTCACAATTAAACAACAATTCGAAGCATTGCTATAACAAATGCAGTAAAAAAATTGCATACTGCATACATTATTAATAAAATTGATTTGCAAAACCCTTACTTTAGAATCTATTTTTGTTCTTATTTAATTTTAGTTATATTCGTATTATTATTAAATTCACCAAATCAAGGATATATCGACTTTTGACAGAAATGTACGTTCCTCAGATATCGAGCTTACTACTGGTGACTATTCTTTTGAAGCTGCCAAGGATTTCATAAGTCAAAATTCAAATTAACAAATCGTTTCTCAAATTAAAAAAAGTTTTTCTTATTTAGAATAAAAGATGAATAAAAGCTTCCTAGGTGAGGATATTACAATATCTATAGCAACCAATTTAGGCCTGCTGACCAAGTATGTCTGCATATTCCATCTTATACTTAATTGTATTGAATAGGAAGATCTTATGTAAGTGCTGTGTTAAGATCCTTCAGATATTCCAAATGTATTTCTAAGGCACTTTGTCTTTTCGTTTGGAAATTGCTTGCGATATTACCGTGAATACAGGTAGGAGCAAAGTTACTTATGAGAATCGTGATACAACAGCCACTTGTAATATGAACTCATTTACGTATCACATGAGGATTACATCTCATCCTGTTTGTAGATTCATATATAACTGAAAATAAATCTGGAGCTCTTCGTTTGAAGACACAATAATATAGTGAGATTCATATTATGAGTTTGAATCGCATAATTCTTGCTATTATGGTTTTCAGACGTAGACGTAGGATCCATGAGATTTAGCTAATGTCATTAAGTTTCGCCTTGACAGTATTGCTTCGGGAGGTTTGTCTTGTTGTATGAACCAAAGTTAAGAAAAATCTTAATTGAATCACATAAATTCTTAAGAGGGATTGAAAATTTATTAATATAACACATTGTCTTGGATAAGTTTCAGTTTTATTCATCAATATATTTTTTTTTACTAACACACTATTCAATTATGGAAACTTTAAAAATAAACCAGCTTTTCGGTGATCATTTCATTATTCAAACCAAATTTATTTTTGGAAGCATCCTTTTGAGATTAGCGAATAGTCGCTTGATCTGACAGATGTGTAGAATATGTGAAGCAGATGAGGTGACTCATCTTAGTAAAACATCACTGCTTTTTCATCATTTGGGTGGATTCTTAGTCGATTTTATTCCTTAAATTTAATAGTAATGCTATTGGCTGTTGATTGCATTTCGGTATTTTCTGTGGCCAAGGTGTCAAGACCGTCGATGAATATTATACCACATGCATATTCCGGAATGTAGATACCATCAAGTTTTCAGGCGATGACTGCATATTTTGTATTTAAGGTTGGCTATAGTTGATTGCTGCGTACTTAGTTCTTTACCGAACTAGCTTGACATAAAGGAGTCTTTATAAATGCGTTTATACATTTCAAAAAAATAACTTAAAATTAATTATTCATTAATGCTTTCACTGACAATAAATAAGCACAACACTCTCTTTGTTAACCGCTTTTTCTAGTTCATATAAAATAGATGTAGACCCTCATGTTCTTTTGATATCTTGGAACATCATGATTTTAATGTCTTGTTTTGCTATATTTTTACGCAATTTCATTAATTTTTTTTTTATATTCAAAAGGATTTGAATAATATTTTATGCACATATTTATGCAATTTCTTTTTAAATTTTTTTTTAATTCAAACGAATTTGAATAGGTTTTCCATGCTTTTTGAAATCATTTTAATTTTTTTTTTTTTGCATTCAAAATAATTTGAATAATTTTCTTTCATTTTTTTAAGGGAACTTTATATTTTGATTTAACATCAAAATATCTTATATCTATAATTTAATTATAGACTTCTTAAAGAATTTTATCCCAGACTAATTTTTGATATTTTTAGCACCTAAAATTTCCTTAAGCAAATTTCTGCGTGCTCTAATTGACATTCTGTTACGTCGAAGTTTTACTTCTGCTGAACCCATTTGCTGAACCCATTTTTGGTTTGAAGAGCTATCAGAGATTGCTGCAAAGTTTTCTGGCGGGGTTTTAAATTCTTGTGGCTGCAGTTGCACATGTGCAGTAGGAGCCCGTTCGCTCAACATCATTAGAGCAATTGCTGCGTCATATTCATCTTTAGTGTATTTTTGAAAACCACCTGAGGAAAAAAGTAATTTAATTAGTTTTTAATATTTAAAAAAAATAGTAATAATAAATAACTAATTTATATTTTATAATATAACAATAAAAATTAGTATTTGCGACTTACTTGGACAGTTACTATAATCTTCGATGTTTTCCTTTTCGTCTTCGATGCTCCATGTCTGTGAATTATTGGCAAAATTGCTGGAGTTCACAGCACCTTCGGTCTCTTCCATGATTTCTAATACATTTTGATTCTCATCCATTTTGCAGTATAAACTTTACTCTATCTCTAATATGTGATACGATGGAAAGCGAAATCTGTAGTGATGATATGCTCCTGTGCATAGCGATTTTTATAGTGCAAAATCAGCTCGAATTTGATATATGTTTTTTTACCTAAAATCTCACTTATGCGCTATATTCATTTTTCGGAAAGACTTTTAATCCTCTTAAATATAAACCTTAATATGCGAAAAATTTCGCGATTACCTGATTAAAGATTTCTGTACAAACATAAAAGGATAGAAAATCCAAGTCTATTAAATGTATTGCATTCAAAATTCAAATTTGATTTGTCCTTTTATTTGAAACGTTGTCCTTTTAAAGAATTAGTTCATAATTTCATTTTCGTATATTTTTTCAGGAATTTAAAAAGTGGTACTAATATGTTTAAATTCCTTGGTTTAACCTTAATTCACCTAAATTAATACGAATATCTATCTCGAATATTTTAAACTCATTACGTAAAAGAATTATGTGTTTATGATCACATAACAAACTACCTGTTCTCGACAGGAAAAAAGGATACGGAGAATAAGTAGTGCGTCTTCAAACAATTAAAGTTCATTTTAATAATGTAGCAAAATATGATATTTTAATCCAATAAACTAAAATGACACTACCTAATCTGGAACGGCTATTCAGAAAAGGGATAAGTAGGGTATCTAAAGTGTGCCTATCTTTTTTGTTTTAAATTATAAAATTCAATGCACAACAACATTACACAATAAATAAAGGATATTTAGGACAAAAATTTGGTTTCTCTCTAGATTACATGTATTACTAATATAACATATGAAAAATATTTTATTTTAATTAAAACAATGTACACAAAAATATATCATTATATATATGATATGATATATACCTATATAAAATATGAATAAATATATCATTTTAATTATAACAATGTAAACAAATAATTTAAAGAAAGTTTATTTTATTAAGTTTTCTATTAAACATTTAAAAATAACTATAATTAATTAATTGAACTATCCTATAGCTGGTTTTTGATTTCATTCTAATACAACACTTTAAGCGAATTTGAACTTTCATATAAAATTAACAAAACTCCACGCTCGAACATACAAGTCAAGTACGGCTCTGGTTCAGTTGGTTAATTAACGCTAACTCTAAGTTTCAAAAAATTATTTACGAGTTATGAAATATAATAGATAATTCCAAGACCACTGCTGATGGGTATTTGGCACTATTCGAAACAGCTGTTTGGTCAGCCAAAAATACAATTAATTAAAAATAAATACAAATTTTTGTTGTTCGAATTTAATACTGTTTGAAATCTCTCTATTTTGTAGTAATAAAACTCAAATATGTGACTGTATTTAGTTATGAAAAAACTAAGTTTTAGTAATAAATTTGTAAGCGTGTATAATTATCATAGATTACATAGTGAAATAATTTGTAATTTATCTTCTATGTATGTTGATCCTTTCTTCGAGTCAGCGCAACTGGGCACTTTTACTCTTTGATAACTGGGGGTACTACAGGGTCCCACCCATCTCATTGACTAATTTATGTATTCCCTATAAGCTTCATGATTATTCAGTGATTGATCGAAGATCTGCGTACCTCCCCGTGCGGAGAGTGATTACTCTAAGATTAGATAGTGCTAAGTAGGATAGCCTATCAGTTTTCGCATATAACTTCAGAGCTCTGTTCCTTATGTATTTTTTGATCGGATCTATTCTAAGGTCTCTTAGCATGTCGTTTGTGCGGGTGTACGAAGGCACTTTGAAGAGTCTTCGGAGAGCCTGACATTGAGCAACTTCTTCTATGTAATTGTTGAAACATTTTAAGTAAACAAATAAAGGTAAAGTTCTCTCTGAGTTTTAAATTTGAATAATATAGACAATAATGGGCAAAAAACTTAGCTGGGAGATCTTATGCTATAATCTAGAGATCTATTATTTAAACTTATTTTTCAACAATATAAAAATAATTTAAAATTTTGAATTTTATATATTTGAGTTTTATTTCTTCGATAAATTGTAGTATTCAAACTCCATCGTTGCTTCTTACATTGTGACCGAAAAGTTTCCGGTCATAAATAAATAAAACGCAAAATTCTTAATCTTCATCAATATTTATTTTATCTCCTTCAAAATATGCTCCATTAGAAGCGATACACAAATGCCAACGTTTCTTCCAATCATCAAAACATTTTTTATAGGCGCTTTCCGGTATGGCTTTGAGTTCCCTCTGCGAATTCTGTTTTACGTCTTCTATGGATTCAAAACGCGTTCCTCTGAGTGGTAATTTGAGGTTGGGAAACAGGAAAAAGTCACACGGTGCAAGATCAGGTGAATACGGTGGCTGTTCGATGGTATTTATTGAATGTTTGGCCTTAAAATCGTTGATAATGTTGAACAAATTGAGGTGAATCGGAACAAGCCGGGCGTTGACACGTCGCATACACAAATTGTCCACCAAAATCAAACGAGCCATCTCACGACCGATGCCTAGCTCTCGTGCTATCTCTCTAACACTCACATGAGGATTTTTGAACACGATTTCCTTTGCCTTTTCAATGTTTTCGTCGGTGGTAGAGGTCGAAGGTCGTCCAGAACGCGGCATGTCTTCGACGGTCGTACGACAGTCCTGAAAGGCTTTGTACCACTCATAAACTTGAGTTTTCGATAAAACTGATTCCCCATAAGCCTTTTGTAGCATTCGCAACGATTCTGCACACGAAATTTCGTTCGAAAAACAAAATTTGATGCAAACTCTTTGTTCAATATTTTTTTCCATTGTTTTTTTCGCAACGCACTACTGAGGTGAACTGGTTTCAACAGCTGCCGTAAACGAACTGTCCGACAGATCGCGCTCATTTTTGGCATAGTAATTAAGGACAGTGCTGCCAAACTACATAAACTTAAAATATCGAAAAATATACAGCGCGCGAATTTTAAATGAGAACCTCCGAAAACCTTTCGGTCACAATGTATTTCTTCATCCCATATAAGATATCCAGCAATTTTAGGAATTTTATTCGTCAGTGCTAGGCAGCGCAGTTGTTTTAACAGTGATTTTTTAAATATTGCTTATAATGAATTTTAACATAATTAGTTATAAACTAGTGCTAACATTATCTTTATCTTTTGTATACATTAGTTCTTAAAGGACAAATATAGGACCTAAGGTATTTTTCTTTAGAGAAATATGAGTTGAAATAAAAAGAAAATAAATCTATGATATGGCATAGTAAATTATGTATACACATATATTTTATTTTTTAAACTTGAAGCTTCTTCACTCTCATTTTTATACAATATTTTGTCTATCCAAATTTAAAGAATAATAGGCTTATTTGTAATAAAACGTTTTTCGTTTCATGGTGTTGATGAGGCGGCACTGTTTAAATGACGTATACTAAAGAAAACTGACATTAAAGGTTTTATATATTTAGTTCAAGGCTTGTTATTTGAGACTATGGATCACATATTAACTTCTAGATGTGTTAAACTTTTGAAAACTTATTATAAAATGATTTGATTATATCAACCAACAAAATTGTTGCATCTAGAGCAATGAATCCAGTAATCCAGGATTTACAGTAATCTAGTAATTGCTGAAAAACCATTATATACCTAGCATGCTTTACATGATTATCGATTTTAATATGTTGGTTTAAAAGGCTGTGAAGGTTCATTAATAAATACTTGCTATATAATAATTGAATAATGGTTAGCCAAAAACTCAATTAATTGAAATAATAAAAACTTTTTGTTGTTGTTGTTCACGACTGTTCGAAACGTGTCTATTAAAAATAGCTTCTATAAAGTAAAATAATATAAGGATATGTAGGTTAATATCAAAATTACTGGAGAAGTATCCTAAAATCAATAATAATAATAATAATATTTGACAATAGTCAGTCGATGTTTTAGGTTTAAAGGCTATTTTTCTTGAAATGGTTAGTACAAACGTGCGTAAAATGCGTACTCATCAGTATCGAACGGAATTACCAGGGAAAAAACATTGCAATACTGACAGACAGCCAAGCGGCGATCAAGGCACTGTACTCGCATCAGGTGACCTCAAGACTGGTGTTAGACTGCCTTGATAAGCTAAATCTGCTTGGCAAAACAAATCAAGTGTCGATTCTTTGGGTACCGGGACATACTGGAGTACGCGGAAACGGACATGCGGATAAACTAGCCAGGAAAGGAGCAGCCACATCGATAATGGGACCGGAACCTTTTTGTGGACTAGGAAATAGCACGCTACTTTCTCTCATAAAAATAAAGGAGAACCAGAATAAAAAGGATTACTGGGATAATATACCAGAATTAAAACAATCCAAATCACTTATTGGTACCTATAACAATAAGAAATACCAGGATTGTATGAACCTATCAAAACATAGAATCATCACAGGAATCCTAACAGGGCACTGTAGACTAAAAGACCACTGGGTATACTTACGGATGCAAACTGTAGATTCTGTGAAAAGAATGAAGAGTCTGTCACGCATGTGCTGTTAGAATGCCCTGCGCTAATGCACATACGAACTAGGCTCCTAGGAATGTATATTCTTACGGAAGAGGCAATAAAACTCTGTAAAGTAGGTTCTATACTATTTTTTATTGACGCAACAGGGCTTAAAGATCTACTCTAAGCCCAGAAGGGGGCACAATAAACCCGACGGTCGTAGTGCTATATCCCCTAACAATAATAATAATAATAGTACAAACGTATAATATATATTTTTTTAAAAATTCTTTGTTTTGGATATATTATTTTATTTTTAATTTATTGTATATTTTTTGCTTTTATTTTATTTTATTAGTTTTATATTATTGTATTTTATTTAATTTCATTTTACTTTATATTATATTATTTTAATTTATTCCATTTTATTTTTTAAAATTTTATAGGACTATAAGCAGCTACTTACAAAAAAATTTAAAATGTTTGAAATTTTTTATATATTAAATTAATATATTATATATATTATTTTATTTTATTTCACTTTTTTATTTGTTTATTTAATTTAATTTTGTTTTATTTTATTTTATTTCATTTTATTTTCTTTTATTTTATTGTTTTTTTATAAAATTTTATTACATTATAAGCAAAAACTTACAAAATGTATAACAATTTTTGAAAAATTGTGGATATATACTTGAATATTTTATATTATTTTATTTTATTTATTTTTGTTATATTTTATTTATTTTTGTTGTTTTATATTATTCTATTTTTTTTCATTTTATTTTGTTTATTTTAATTTAATTTAATAAAGAGATTTTTTCGAACAGTAGTGAACTACAACAACAAAAATTTTTATTTTTTATATTATTTTAATTAATTGAATTTTTGGCTGACCATACAGTTGTTTCGAGTATTGCCAAATACCCATTATCAATGGTCTTGGAAATAATTCTTGTATTTAAATAAATAATTATTTTTGAGACTGCAAGTACCAGGAATCGATTTCGGGTCCTGCCATATGTGAAGCTCAGAATCAGCGCACCTTACCCAACTGATCCAAAACCGTACTTGACTTTTTATGTTCGCATATATTTCTGGAGTTTTGTTGCTTTTTACTATGAAAGTTTTTTTTTTATTAACAATTTTACTTGGTGTGTGTATATTAGAACGAAATCATTAACTAGCTGTAGAATAATTGAATTAATTAATTAATTATATTTTTTTAATTTAAATTGTTAAATTTCAATACTATTCTGTTAATTTAATTTTATTTTATTCTATACAATTTTATTAGATTATAAGCAAATACTTACAAAAAATTTTACAAAGAAATAGACTATTTTTCGAAAATTGTATGCCAAATATAATTTGTGAAAAAACCGAAAATAGTAAAGTTGAAGTACAAAAACAAAAGTATTTTGTATTTCTCATATAACAAGCAGAAAAAAAAAGTAAATATATAAATAAATGAGAGTAAACTTAATATGAACTATCGTAGTTCAGCAACGCTAAGTAATAAATTCTGAAAATTAAGCGCAAAGAAATGGTACACCGACCAGATAGTGTATACCCTACACTATCTGCTCTTAAGCAGTTAACCAGTGTGCAACAATAACGTAAATAATAGATTCAACAAGATGATGATAAAATAAAATTTTTCGTAATTACAATACGCGACTTATTTTTGCTCTCTCGTAACTCAATTTAATTTATGTGAAAAGCGTGCTGTTGGTAGCAGCACAAAGCAGTAATTCTATATGGAATATTACAGTATCTACAGTAACTACAGTTGAGTAAAGTACAGAATATGCAACAAACCTACAGCAACCATATCAGCATTAAGCGAACACAAATGGGGAAGCAGCACAATGCGCTCGCATAGATACAATTACCAGTGAAAGATACGCGCTGGAACATAAATACAACGTACAAATTGTTCAAGGGCGAGTTTTAATTATTCCTCATTGTTTTGATGGCGTTCGTATGGCATTTCAGCATGGACGAGCAACTGAAGTCAAACCAAGCCAGCCAAAAAGCTAGAAGGCGACTTTATTATTGTTGTTCTCCACGAATGACTGACTTCCTCTGGTGGTCGCTATTCATTATCACGTAAAGTCTGCTGATTACAACGTGTAAGGCAATGTTAAATCATATGCGGAGCTACAATTAGAAGTCGCATTTAGTATGACCAAAACTGATTATAGCAGTAGTTTCCAATTATATATATGGTACGCTAAAGATACCATACCACATCAAACTAAATAGTATGGATACTATATCTGAGCATTAAAAAAGTTCGTTGCTACTTTGTTGACTTATAGTATGAATGTATGAATTATCATAATAGTCAAGGTTATGGACCGGTCCTAAGCGAACCTGTTTAATATCAGATCGTTCAACTTTTTAGTGTACTTTAATCTTACTATTGTGGCTTTGCAAGTTCTTAATTGAACCACTGGTGCGGAAGCTAGATCAACCAGTTTTTGAATCTAACTAATAGTTTAGGGCATTGTTTTTCAATATAGGTCATACGTCCCAATTTGATTGTAAAGGATTAATTTATAATCAACGATGTAAATGGATATGGTTAGCTCAGGAATAACGGTTATTAGTCAGACTCGCAGTTTAGGAACATTACAAAGTATTACCAGAGCAACAGCAAAAGATAAAAGATAAAGTTCATCTTTTGTCATTTGAATGGGGACATGTGAGGTTAGGTTGGAGCCTTATGTCCAAATCCCACTCAAACTCAAATAATAACCCGTTGTAGTATCACAGATTTAGAATTTGTACATGAATTTTTACGAGCAACGCGGAAAGACACGACTCTCCTATTAATTGCCGTGATGTTATGCCAACTTTGCGGGGACCCACGCAAAACACTGGATCATGAAGATTTTAGATCTTCTTCTAGCTAAAGATGGACACTGACACATGTGGTGGAGACCAGTTTACTCCTTATACGCAAAAACACAACTTTAACAAAAATCATTGTAAGGTGTAGCATATTTTCCCATTACGCAGTGAACCGTCAGCACCGACACTGCAGTATCGAGCAGGTTATGCCTTAGTTGAAGTTGAAGTAAACTGGTGCGTTTTTATTTAGTTTAGACCAGGTCAATATGGAAATCTGACAAGAGGGTTCATCTGCCCGATTTTGCTTGGGGAATGCTTAGATATTTTTGTATGATTGCCAGTTTAACTGTTGCAAATGGGATACCAATATTTGAGAAATGAAGTTCAGAAAACAGAGTGCTTGCTCGTCTGATGTCCGAGTGCCCGAGATGTCCCTGTATTCAGGAAACCAAGTTAGTTAGAAACTGGTATGTCTAGCTAGTTGATTAAAGGATACCCGGCATTCTCGAATTGCTGTAGTAGTGGTAATAAAAGTGGCAGTAGTGCCCGGAAATAAAAATAAATATCTTTATTTATTACTTTCCCGAATAGTCCTTATATACGTAAGAGGATTTCTTTTAAAATTGTTTTTTGTGTGGAATACATTGCAAAATATTTGGAAATACTGACTTTATGTATCGAATCATTGTACAAAATCACTTCAGAAACACATAAATATGAGAGTCCTCATAATAGTTTTTCTTTTTTTTTACGGCAAGGATGAGTGTAATACCTACGCACTGAGCAATATCCGGCGCTTCAGAAAGTGAGTGCCTGACTGTCCACATAATAATAGAATCGACAAAATCTCACTTAATCTAATAAAACTTATAGCTAGATAATGTTTTAGATTGTAAGAATTATTTATAGTTCTGTCGATCTTATCAATTTGATTGTTTCTCAATAATGTATAAAAGAATATAAAGTATTGATCTTTTATAAATCTTATAAAGTAAGTTTCTTTATAATAATCTATAGATAATACATAATAGATTATAATGAAGATATTAAAATTAAAGATTTCATTTGTAGTGATCTATCAGATCATGAATGCTGTCCACTATTTGAAACATTTTCAATATTATTCTTAGTCAAATAGTATAAAAATTTGTGTGTAAAAATGTTGGTATCCTTTCTGAAATGAATGCTCCTTTGTTGGAACGTAACGTGTTGTTTTTGCCACGAACGCAGCTGGTTTTTATTTGATTGCCGGGCATACACAAAAGAAATGTTGCCAATGCTAACGGCAACATTTCTCATTGTTTGTTGTTTTAGCCCAGTTTTAGTGGTACTACAGTTGCTGCTCAGTTGCTGTTCAGTTGCTGCTCGGTTGCTTGTTGCTTTTGAAAATTTCAAGTTACACGTCTCAGCTTCTTGGTTATTATGTTGAATGAGTACTGTTGGTGGCTCAAATGGCATTGGTGGGGCTTAGTCCTGTCGTTGGTGGTGTGTATTCCTATGCTCCGTTTGTAGCTCATAACTTGCGTTTTGTGTGTTTACATTTAAATTGAGCATTGTTCCGTAAGTACAATTATTATCATTTTTTCTTGTTTTTTGTTTTTGCAAAAAGAGTTTTAATAATGAAATGATAAAAACCGCAACCGCACTTAGTCAAAAATATTTTTATTTTGTATGTTTTTATTAAATTATTAAATAATTTTTCTTAAATGATGAATACTGATGTTTTTTATAATAGTGAATATTCATTTACTCACTCATTTTTGTATTAAATTCTGGTTACATAAAATGTTTTAAGTAATTTGAATATAATTTTGATACTAATAATTTAAGACCAAGTAAAGGAGCCATTGTAACATTAAATGCTGCATACTTTGCGGAGCTGAAGTACATTAAAAAAATTAAAATTCTTTTTCTTATTACAATAAACTTTGGAATTACCAAATCTTAAGTTTTTCAATAGAATTAAATAATATTTTTGTATGTGTACATAAAAAACTAGAAAAAGTATTTAAAATCTGCAGAAACAATAGAAATATGAGTTTTGAATATTACCTTTTTTATTATCCTTTATCCTGGTATTGCATGTTTATATATAAGCTACAGGCATTTCTGTTTTGAGAAACTAGCGACATGCTGTAATTTCATTATTTTTTTTTTATATTTTTCCGCTAACTTTTCTTCACCCATTGAAATCTTATATTAGGCTATACCGGCGATCATATGGATTCACGTAGGTCTATTGGCATAAAAGGTATACTATATGCTCTTTTTTATATTTTTGCTATATTTTAAAGAATATAAATTAAAAATTACCTACAATGACACCAGCTATAACGATTAGCTGGATATAATGATAGTTTCAAAGCCAAATTTGCTTTGCCGTATACGATCACAAAATTTGCAACCTTTTATAGCGACATTAATATAAAAACATGTCGGGTATTGTGACCAAATTTTAATAAATTTTTTAAACATTTAAAGATAACTATTATTTAAAACAAATCATCGACGACTGTAAAGACGCAGTAGGACGCAGCCGACGGGGCACCTCAGCTGAATGCACATCGTGTTCAGTCTTATACATCAATTGCGGTTAGTGCTCCACCGGAAGCACGGTCTACCTCTATGAATTCTTTCAACAGCCTTCATTTATTTCTAAATATCTTTTTTGCTGAATCATCGTCGTTCATTCTAACGACAAGATCAAGCTAGGCAAGCCGCAAAATGTTAATTCGATGAATTATAAAGTTTTTACAGACTCATACGTGATTCATTCATAATTTATTTGAATGCGATAGTCATCGCCAATTCATAGAGGAACAAAGATCATATGAAGAACTCTCAAAATCTCGTCTTGCTGCTTCATTTTCCTCTGATAGCGTATACAGAACACTTATGTGCTTTACAGAAGCACAGCTAGGTCGAGCTACGTATAGAACGTAATTTTTGCCGGTCGAGAGAGAACACTATAACCTCATTGCCTACTCAACTCATAATAGCACCTATTGACAACGGCTTTAGAGATCAACGGTTTGATCTCTAGGCTGACACCGTTGTTGTTTGTTCCGGCGTTGCCAAAATAGATGAAGTTCTTCACAGCTTCGAAAGTATACTAGCTAGTAACTAACTCGATGTCCGAGTGGATGAGATTTTTATCAGTTGCTGGCATATACTTTATTTTTGGAATCTTAGCAGCTTCCAAATGTAGCCACCAAACAAAATTTGTGGATTACTTTTCCCAGTAGGGAAATAATATGTAAATGAGACATCCCACAACAGCATACTGTTATAAACGGAACTACAATTTTCTATAATTTATTTTATATTAACGACTATCGCTTATAATGATCGCACTAACTCGGTTTCTTCAACGCCGATTTAACTGTTTTTGACTGTATTTATTGCAAACTATAAGATTTGTGATAATTTTTTTTTGGTAAGGAAGTGAAATGCTTTATGTACCGTCAGACTGACCGTCGTTGGAATGGTGTGCCCGACTCCCTAACATTATATATAGTATGAGGACTAAAACACCCCTCTTTGGTGAGACTTATTCTTCCTCGGAACCACTTTCGCATTACTGCCTGTGATAATTCATTTATATTTCGTTTTATGATAATAATCCAGGATATGAGATTTTTTATTCATCTCTGTTTGCAATTATTCAAGAATTACTTAATTATTAAATATGATGGTTTTTGATATTAAACGTCATATAAACATTCTTCGATACCTAAGATTTCTGAACAAACATTTAAATCCATAGAAGCAAATTTTAGAAGGATTTTTAAAAGGAGTTTAAATTTTAGAAGTACGAATCAAATAATTACCATCAATTAAGTTTTAATCTTCTGATAAGTGATTGTTTAGCTTCAATATCATCATTCGAAACCATTTAAAATCACGGCATCCAATAAATTCTTTAAGTCTTTTGTCTAATTTGATATATTTATTGAGAAGAATATCTCTCTATATACATGAAGCAAGTGAATTTAAGGCTTCCCATCGATTAAATGCAGTTTTAATTCAATTTTATTTTCGTTTTCCATTTTCACTACAAACCAAATCCAATAATTTATGTGTTCTTTCCATAATCAAAAACATTTGTGAAGCTTTCAACATTTCAATGCAGAAAGGACATAAAAAATGGTAATTGTCACGCGCTGAGTTGCACAATTTTTCCCCACTTTATTTATTTGACTGGCTGCCCTCCTACTACAGAGGATGCAAAAGGACGCCACAGGATGCAAACGGAAGTGTCAAATATTTGGAAATCAACATAGAATTAAAGTGCAGCAACTTACAAAACCCACTGAAGACTTATGCAAAATCCGCAAAGAGCATCAACGCAGTAAGGCACTTTATGACCATTAATGCAAGTGGAAAAGTGTGAAAATAATCCAAAACGAATGTAGAATTCAGTTTTCGATTCCTCCAACTCTTGCTGGAGTTAGGCTAGCATTAGTTGTTAGTACAAAGTTCGGTGGTAAATTCGGTTATGTGGCAAAGGCCCACTCACAATTGGATCATAAAAATCTACTCAATTTTGCAACTAACTCATGCAGGATGTAAGGGTTTCATCCGAAAAAAAAATATCTAAAAAAAAATATTATGGAATCCAGTGTTAGTATGTCTCTATTTTTTTTCTTTTATGTTATATAAAATTTTTGGTCTGCTCGATGCAAAAATAAACATTCAGAGCCTAACGTTATCTTATGTTTGTATGACAGACGGAGAAATGTTCGGATTTGGCTATTGCAATATTGCCGGATGTTAAAAAAGTTGCATTTTTTTTTAGTTTAAATTCAAGCATACGAAATTTACGTTCAATAGTTAAACTTCTGAACTTGGTGACGAATTGATGTGAATTGTAAAAAAAGAAATTAGAAAAACAATATGAAATACGTTATTGGATTTTGGTGAGCTTTTATGGATGTACAGCTCGGGTATTGTTGATAAAAGCGATATAGTCCTTTTACAATTTCCAAAGATATTTGTGCAATTTTTAATAGCAATTAAGTTTGGTAAAATGTTTTGGCTTGACGAATTGGAAGAGTTTTGATAATAAATGAAACTACATACACTTAAAAAGATACTATAAAAAAGTTACTGCATTGTATATATGCATTGTTTCATTGTAACATAGTTTCTCAAAAGATTACGTTTACTAGATTCAATAAATTTTTAACGTTTCAGTTGATAGACATATTTTCTTTTATACAAAAATTAAAACTTCATACAATTTTAATTGACTTCAACGAAGAGAAGTCAAATACAACAACAAAAATTATATATTATTTTTTAATTAATTTAAATTTTGGCTGACCATACAGCTATATCGAGTATTACCAAATACTCATTAGCAGCGATCTCGGATTTATTTCTTCTATTTAATTATCCGTAAATAATTGTTGAGACTACAAGTACCAAGTTAGAACATATATGTTAAATCAAGTATGAGTATGGATCAGCTGGCTAACGAATTTCGTCTCTGAACTTTAAATTTGATAAGATAACCCTTGGTACTTGAAATCTAAATAGATAATGCTAGATTAGATTCGATTATGCAGACCAAAAAGGCCACGCATAGACCATTAATGTCCATTGCGATACCAGATCAGAGTCTCATTTTAGCGATTGTATGCATCACTTAGGATGCCCGTTTCATTAGCAAAATTTATCAGGATTCCAACAGAAACTTCAGGTATGTGCTTCAGTGCTGTAAAACTGACAGCCCCCAAGATAATGCTAAGTATAAATAAATGTTTGTTTTTTAAAAAATAAGAGTTTATTTATTTACATACTCCCTTCAAATATGATTCCAATGCTTTTCTAACTCATTGATGCTATTTTTGTAGTACTTGTTATCAAAATAGTCGTCAGTTTCGAGAATCATATTCTCATAAAAGCCAAATTTTATACTCTGAAACATCATTTTCATATCTGCAAAGAGTCTATAATCACTAAGGCCATATCTGGACAGTAAAGATGGTACTTGAAGACTGATGCATTACATATCAATACTTTTGTAATTTCTTGATGCTATTTCATAAGAATAGTTAATGCTTAGGCTTTAAAATAGGTCTTCCTTTTAGGAATAACTTTTAAGTTTTCGAAGAATTTTTTCTCTGGAGCGTCTTTTGATGTCTGCAAATAGCAAATAGCCTATAGTGTACAGATTACGGTGTAAAGAAAAATGCTTCGAAGCATAATTTAGTCAATTTAATATTTATTGCCATCTGCTTGCGACTTGTTGTTTTTGATCTGAAGTAACAAAAGCATTACCCACTTTGAAAGCAACTTACCCATGCTCCAATATTTATCTAAAATTTTGAAGACACTATCTTCTGATGTCTTCAATGTGTCAGCTGTCTCATTACATCATTGTATGGTCTTTCAAAACTATTTTGTGAACATTTTTATGTTTTTTTAAAACATATACTATGAATACTATGAATAGTAAAATTAATATTGTACGAAAAAAAATGAATATTTGTAATTTTTACTAATTTTTTAAAAATTTTTAAAATAAAGTTTTAGTCTTTTTTGATTTTAACAATAAATCGAACCATTTGATAAAAAAATTAACTTTAAATTTTTAGAAGTGTTAAACTATTTTAACGACATACCTAGATGCACAACATTTATATAAATATATGTGTGTTTATATATATATACTGGAGAATCGCAGGATTTTGCTTTTATAATTTAATATTGTGTTATATTATAAAATAAATTAAGACTTATAAGACTTATAGACTTATAAGTCTGTTTACAATATATTATATATATATGTGTTTAATTTTTACTAAAACAAAATTGTGAATATATAAGAATAATATAATTACATTGCACTCTTTTGAAACTTAATTTATAATTATAATATAATACAATATTAAATATCAAAAGCACAATCCTGCGAAAATCCTTCCGTAAGTCTGCCTAGAATACATATATAAGATTAAAAAAATAAATTTTTCTCATTAAATAATTGTCATTATTCCCATTGTATTGCATTTTATTGTCATAACTCATAAAATTGATTAAAAATATTCGTTTATATATTATAAATCCATTTTTCGTATATTAATAATTAATTGATTTCCACCCGAAGCCTAACGTTGTGCAAAATGAATAAATCCTTGCGCTGATAAAAAGTACTTAAGCACATGCAAATCTACTCATGCCAGTAATTTGCAAATAATTGGAAAATATTCGCTGTTCTCGAGCACTTATGCACGTGTGTATGAGATTTAAACATAAATAAACTTATTTTTTATTCAATTTATATACACAAAAAAAATTACAAAAAGTTGTAGTTTGGCATGAAAAACACAAATTAAGATAAATGCAAATATTTGAACATAACTATATGAAAATCTACTTTGCGTAATTAATATTGAAATACTATCAATCACATTTACGAATTCTAGTAATGAATTCGTAATGCTAATTATGCAAAGTAATGTCAGATTGATCATCATCATAGCTATATAGTCTATTTAGAACCTTAACTTGTCTAACAACATCCCCCCATAATCCACCATCCATCAATCACATTTACGAATTCTAGTAATGAATTCGTAATGCTATAATTGTATGCAAAGTAATGTCAGATTGATCATCATCATAGCTATATAGTCTATTTAGAACCTTAACTTGTCTAACAACATCGCCCCATAATCCACCTCAATTATTTAATATAGCTGTTTCGATTCTACAATTCCTTCTAATAGTAGATAGAAGAATTCTCATGTAAAATCCTGGGGAAGCATTGACAAAAGCGAGTGTCTCTTCAATACTAATGCTGACAATATCGTCGAGTGTATTAAGAACGGGGGAACTCAAAAGCTTAAGTCTGTTTCTCGACAACCCTGGATGTAGACACAATAAGTATAGATATGTATATATATACTGCAGGAAATGCTACAGGAGACGCCGAGCTTGTTTCAAAAATATTGCTGCACACTGTCACTCGATATATTTCTAGTATTATATTTTGATGGGGTTTTTTCTTTACCCATACATAAATGGTCTTCTATCCACTCCAAGTGTTGTTTTTTTATATGCTGTTTTTGTTATATATCATCTGTTTATTTCTTCATGCTTATACCCCCGAAACGATATATTCCATTATCCTATAACGGTCCTAATATTTTCCGAAACAATTCTTCTTTAAATACTGATAGCTTCTGTATTACACTTTTATGGTTTATTTTATCAATTGTTAATAATGTTTCATTTTAAATCATGTTAGGTAGATATCCCAAGATAAAGAAGCTCTGAATAATATTGGTTAGACAAAATATCGTCATAAATGCAAAACTTATTTCAGCATTTTTTGTAAAAATATTCAGCAACTCAAGTGACATCTCTTTAGTTAGTGATTGTATCACGTGACTGTATCAGTTATTTCAACAGCCTAGATTTTTTCAGAGTTAATATTTGAGTATAGATAAATAATTACCTCATTAAATAGTACAAAGGTAAGGCTAACGAATTATCTTAGGAGTATTCAACGTTTTCTGGATTGAATCTTTTTTAATATAGTCCTCTCTGTTATAAACAAGGACTTATGAACTATTATGATGAAGGCATACAAAAAAGGGGGGATAAGGCATAGTTATGATAATATGACATACATTTATATAGTTATATATTATATTTAGAGTATTTAGAGTTATATATTTTTAGAGTTCCTACAGTTGACATTTAAACTGCCACTGTACCATTTTTAATCAATTATAGACTATATAAATAACACATATAAATTTTTATTTAAAATATAACAACCTATTAAGATCTAGCTGTGTCCATGCTAACAATCATTTTCGTTGAAAAGCCAAATCGTATTCATTTTTTATCAAATGTGACAAAAAGAAACTAGAAGGGTTCGAACAGTAATGAAGAAGCAACAACAAAAATTTTATTAATTCATTGAAATTTGACTGACCATATAACGCTGTTTCAATGGCAGCTTTAGGGTCAGCCATGGTTTAATTAAAAATAATATAAAAAAAATGTTTGTTGTTGCAATTTAACTACTGTTCGTTAAAAATCTCTCCATAGAAAATAATAGTTAATATTAAGAATTTAGTTTCTTTTGTCAAAACGAACGTTAAAAATCAATTTAAGACAATAGATGTTTAATTTACACAAGAATATTTTAAATATCAATTTATCTGAAATTAATAACTATAAGTTAAAAATATTTTATACTCACATTACAATATTTTGATTAATTGATTTTTGAGATGCACTTAAATCTTATTTACATTTTGAAACTGAAAATTAACATGCTGCTTTACATTGTTTTAATTACAATGAAAATTGTGATTAAATGGATTTTAATAAACTTTTAAAAAGGAAAAAACATAAGCAAATATTTAATTTGTGACCCAGAAAAAATTTATATTGTAAAACAATAAAATCTAATTCATTTTTAATTTGAAATTATTTAATGAATATTTCTATTGTTCACTCACTACTGTAAAAGATAATGGAATTATTATCAAAATAAAATTGCACATTTTGAAAAGTATAAAATAAATTATAAAAATTATTAAAAAATAAATAATTTTAATATAAGCAATAAATTTAAAATATTAAACAAAAAATATTTGTGTGTAAAATAAAAGTCTGAACTCAACAGGTATTTATCTTATTAATATGGAATTTAATTTATATTTATGTATTTCTTTTTGTTATTAGTTAATTTTATATTGAATAAAATGTAATTTAATTTATTAAAAGAGTTTAATTTTATTCTTACTCAATTACTAATAAGTCCACTTCAAATAATTACACTCAAGAGTATTAAAAATTACTCATACGTACTGATGTCCCAAAAATGCTATTATTTCATATTAAATTTAATTATTATTCCATATTTTTTTCAGAAGATTGAGTTTTATATAACAAATGAATTTATTTTAGAGTGTTATAGTATGCATTTATCAAAGTAATCTTTTATGATTTTGAATAAAACTTGTTTATATTAATATTAATTAATTGCATCTGTGAATAATATTACTATTATGCATGACAAATAATATCACGAGAATGGTATTAAGAAATATATTAAATATATTTGTACTTACCCATATGAACATTATTATTTTCAGTAACACTTTTATTTATAGAAGCAAGGAATTGAGTTTTTTTTTTGTTATTTTGTAAATAACTCTGAAGATGAAGTACTATGGTACCATTAAGATGACTAAGATGTTGAAGTAATTTAAACAATTTAATATAAAAAAAATTAAATAACATTAGATTATTTTTTTAATTATTTTACTAACGTAATAAATCTTTTAAAAATTAACTTTTTGAATTTCTGTGATTTTCGGTACTGGTATACTAACATCCTGACACTTTCATCCTGACAAATTTTTATTTTGTTAAATATTTAATTGTATTTTGGCGTCAGTTATGATGGTAGCGACCATTTACTTTATAAAAACTATTTAATATTTATATTCTATTGCTATTTAATATATAATATTTATATTTTATAGAGAGGTTTCGAATAGTAGTGAACTACAACAACAAAAATTATTTTTTATTCCATTTTAATCAATTGAATTTCTGGCTAACCATACAAATACCCATCGAGTATAGCCAAATACCTATCATCAGTAGTCTTGGAATTATTTCCTAGATTTAATTATTCGTGAGTGCTTTATGTTTTGAGGTAACAAGTATCAAAGGTTAAACTCGTACCCTGCCAAATCTTGAATATTTTGTAAAATATTTAATAAAAATTAAATATTATTTGCATCATTATATATATATTTGAAGAAGAAGCTGCATTGAACAATAAATTCTAAATTATATTCGTTTCTATTTTAATACATTTTGTAAAATAATTCCAAAGTCTGTTTCAATAATTTGTGTACTTTTTACTTTAAAAAGCTAATTTCATCTTCTTTTACTTAATTTAATTTTAATATTGCATTTGATTTTTCTTAATTTACATTTTTTTTATTTATTAAAAGTTTTGACGTGAAATCGCCCAATAGCCGGAACTGCGGCCAGAAGAGTAGTATAGTACCAATTTTACTATTGATTACACAAAGTCTTTTAAAGTTATGTGAACAAAGCTAGAGAAGAGCTCTTCATCTGTTCTGGTGACAGAAATTCCATATGAAAAAAGTTTCTTTTATGTGTTTTTAAAGCTGGACAGTCACAAAGAATATGCATAGTAGTTTCCTCATCTTCGAGGAATAAGCTGCATTCCGAATTAGCAGATAATCATAGTTTATTAAAATGATTTTATATTAAATTAGATTTTGAGAATTTAAGAATGTTTTTGTAGGTGTACGGCCTTATTACTGTTTTGCATAATATACATAAAGATATTTTTAATATTAAAAGTATTCTTAAAATAGGACTTCTCATTAACTCCTTCAATCCGGTTACTGGCTCTAATCTAAACTTATTTAATGTGTTATAATAAACCAAAAAACTTGCAAAATAATTTAAAAATATATAATCAAGTGAAAAAATTATAATCAATCACTTACTGCAAAATTATTATTGTTTTCATAACATTGTATGGTAAGTAATATTTACTTATTTCTTAATAAAATTCTTATTGATGGCTTCCACTCAAATTTCATTCAAAACACAATACTCGTGCAGAAAAAGAAACAGCAATTACTTACCCAAATTAATCATTATTTGTGTACACAATCCGAAGATTATTTTTTCCTCGAAAAATTTGCGCAAAATATAATAATACTTCAATAAATAATTTTATTAAATTTATACGCAAATAAAGTCAGGCAATTTAATAATACAAAAGGAAAATAAAGCATATTTCAAGGAGCAACAAGGAGGAGTTTAAATTTATTACAAGGCAAAATGCAAATAAGCACTGCTCCTCACGAAGGAATAATCTGAAAATAATAAAAGGAAAAATGCTTAACTCTAATCAATGACTTTACAGCAACAATAATGCGCCACAACATTGTAAATATACGTAAACATATATTATATTGTATACTAATGTGAATAATATAAATATATGTATGTAGTATATTTGTTTAAATATATCTGCAAACAAATCTGTATACACGTGTTCGACGATATATATATATATGTATGTAGTATATAATTACCAACAAATTTAAAGAATACTACGGCCCTTAACGGCACGTGATCATTAAGGAAGTTATGCCAACCTGTATAGGTAGCATGTGTTTCAATATTTTTTCCTTTAGCACAAAATAGGCGAAAATGGCTTCAAAGGATTTGTGTTTAGTAGATTTTTTTCTCATAACATAGCACTTCACCTTTTGAAATTGCGATGATAGGCTTTTGCACAAGCAAAGAGAATCACCTAAATTTTTAAAAAATGAAGTCTGTGCGAAGGCGGATGTGTTGCGGTACAATTGGTTAGTTATATCTGGCTTTTTCAAATGTATGTTATTATAAATTTCCAGCGTTCTTACGTCCTTCACTAGCGGTTGATTTTGCGTGATAGTTACCAAACCCTGTGCATCACCTAAATTGAAAAAAGGACCTGATAGGGGATAGGACTCGATATATGCACTATTATTTCATCACCTAGCAGATGTCAGGCAAATTATGCAGGGACGTCACTCGGAGGTGTTGATATTTTTCTAGTTCAATGCAATGAGATATGTTGTCTTGTTTACTCACTATCAGGGGTTCGCGACCACGCTCTCCCAGACGAAGAATCATTATTTCAAATATGTGCAACTAAGGGCTCAATAGGTAATGTGGATGTAGAGCTATCTCTCGATAGACAACATTTGCTTGTTATAAGTTGCTCATCCCAACTGTACTTCTGAATAGAAGCATAGAATAGAAGCATGCATGTTAGCACAGAATAATGAAGCAGCATCGGGAGTTTTTGAGAAAAAATTTTTTTATAAGATCTTTAGTACTTTATGAGTTGGCGACGACTACCGCATCCAAAGGAATCTTAAATTGTAAGAACTCAAGTCAAGTAAGCATGACGATGCCCCAACAAAAAAGGAGCATTTCAAGTGGGAATTGTAGAAAGACAGCTAAAAGGTTGATCTCATCTTCTGTGGAGTGACCAAGTTGAAAGAACACTTGATGTATGAGTCTGGAGAAGGCAAGCATGCAGCCGAGGCGCAAGAAGAGTCCCATCTGCTGTTTCGGATGAAAACCTGTTACAGGTTGTTATGTTCATTCAAGTAGTTAGTTATTTTAGGATGTTTTATTTATTTTCATATAGGTAAATGTGTTGATATATTTATTTGGTAAGTATATAAAAAGACTCTTAATTAGCACACAAAGAATGCAAATGGATATACTTATTTAACTTTACCGAAGCTTGGACATTTTAAAATAATTTCAGTAAATTGTGATACTTTCTTTTATTTAAAAAATTTTTCTATAAATTTTTGTACTATATGTGGAACTTTCCATAGCGATTGAGATTGTAGCGTGAACAAACGCAGAATTTTCATTGATTATTGCCATGACATTGCGTCATTTTTTGCGAGCCTAATGGTTGTTATATCAGGAAGGAATTTGCTCATGACATGGAAAATAAAAAACAAAAACAATTTAACGAGGAAAAAAAAGGAAAAAGAAAATTGCGCGTTCATCTTCTGAATCCCTTACAAAAAAAGTGTGCTTTTCGTTGTTTGCTTAAAAATTGCTCGCAAAGGAGACAGGACGAAAGGAGCGGGTGCAAATAACACTTTACATAGAAAGTACAGATGTTGCCTTTGACATACTTTTTAGGAAAAAGGAACTGTCATCGACGTGTTAGAACGTACGTTTTACCTTGCTCTTTGTGTGCCTAACACAAGTAATTGACGTCGTTAGTTGAGAATTGTATAGGTTTACAAAGAGCTCGGTACTAATTTATGTTTTCGGTTGGATTTATGGTTAAGTGTGGGGTCATTGATAAGCTTATAGTGAAAGTAAATATATTGATATTGGATTTAAGGTTTTGCGAAAATTAAAATAATTGGTAAACAATTCCTTTCAAATTGTGTTTCATGTTAAAGGCGATACTTGGGATTTATTTTAAATTGTGTGAATTTTTTGGTTTAAAGGAATTAAGCATGGAAACATGCTAGAGGGAAAGAGTTTTTATTGCAAAAATTAATTAATATACATTAATATAAAAAATATAAATATTAAAAATTATTCAGTCAAGTAATGTTGTGACATTTTACAATTTTTTGATAAATAGAAGATTTTAGGCATGATAATTTATAATCTAGGTACTTCTTCCTGTGTAGAGGTACAATTTTCTTTCTTTAAATTAAAATTTTATTATGAGATCTAGAGCGACGTTTTTCTTTTCAGCCTTGCCTTTGAGGGCGATATCAAGCTTCGATTCAAGATTATTTGGATGAATCTATATTAGTTTATGATATTTTCTGATTACCGTTTTTACTTCATCTTTCACCGGAATCATTTTAAAGTCACGATGGTCCATATTGGTTTAAACACACTTTATTTCATTTAGTAGTCAAAATATTGTACGGTATTGAATCCCAAGTGATGTTCTCTTGTTAAAAATGCAGACACAGGTATTTTGAGCTGTATGATTGAGTTATAATACATATGAATACTAATTATTATTTAATAATAATATTATTTATAATTATTATAATTTAATTCAACCAATTAATAAATAAATTCAAATAAGTCGATTAGATATTTTGATTATTGATTGATAGATAATATGGACATACTGAAAAACAAAATTCAAAAATCTGTAATAGGGAAGATTTATATATATTTTTGCGGAAACTTTTATGAGTGAATGTATGCTCACAATTTTTTGTACTACAACAATTTTAATCGACCAGGAGACATTCAGCTTTTCAAAAAAGTGTCCAAAGCTATTATTGAGAAGTTTCAAATATTAGTTGGAGATAGAAGCCCATACCTCTCTGAATTTTTCTTTTAACCAAGAACAAAGTAAGACATCACCAAAGAATATGCACCATCGTTTTCCGAGTAGAGCAAACATTTTGTCACCTCGGATACATAACAGAGCAGATTAACACGATTCGTCAGGTAACAAGTCAGCAACGGTAGTTTTGACCTACTAAGGAAGGTTGTCTCTTTCTGTAAAGTAGATTAACATGTGCCCTCAGAAATATATACTTTAAATGTTTTAGGTCATGTGGTTAAGAAGTTATAAAAACCAACATGTGGTATACTTGAACCAACATGATGCGTCGCAAAAGAATGTTTGACCTGAGATTTAATTAAAGTCTGGTTAAGCTAACTAAATTATTTATCTGAGTGAGTCCCATTTGAGTGATCCAATCATAATTGCTATTAATTATTATTAAATTAATAGAATTTAAACGGAAAGATATGACTTCATGTTTATTGTTGTTTGTTTGCGTTTGACTTTTTTGATGGATTTCATACCCAACGGTGATGTTAATGATCTAATGTGCCTTTTCGTCTGCTACGACTTAAAAAAAATACCAAGAACACAAACATAAATGTGCAAAGGTTATACTTACTTACTGCGACAATGTATCCTTTAAAAATAAAATAAGTTATTAAAATACTAAAAAAGTTGTAGAAAAGTAAATATATTCACCATAAATATCAAATGTTTAATATGTAAACATGTAAGTGGCTTTGGAATCATTCACTTTCTTTTGTTTTTTGTTTTTGAAACTAAATACTTTTCACCAAAATTTATTTGCATTATTCCCCATGCATATGGCATATAAAAAGAGTGACGTATTAAATGTCCAAGCATAGAGTTTCATTCATAAGGAAGAAGAAGAAACCGTTAAGTCAATAATCACCACTTATGTTATTAAAAAACCATAAGAGTGAGTAGTTCGGTTTATGATGCGGTTTCGATCGGTGCCGTCGTTTGGTTTTTGTTTTTTGTGTTGCTTTTGGCGTGAGGCGTTAATCTATTTAAATGTAATTAAAAAAGTGTGGGATTATTAATTGAATAAACAAATTCTTATTCAAGTATAATTAATTAAGTAAAAATCATTATAAATACTTACATTTCTATTTATAATTACTTTGTAAGTATGGAAAGTGAAACTCCAATCACACTTTTGATAAACAGAGGTTATGTGTATATATAAAAAATTATAAATATGCAGAAAAAATAATTTTCTGTAAACAAATACGTTCTATATAATATAATAAACATATTAAAAATGCTGGTTATATTAAAATAAAATTATGCAAAAATGTTAATACTTTTAGAAAATGAAAAAATAAAAATTGTTGATTCTCTAAAAAAATAAACAAGTGTAATGTGTCAGAAAATAGAAAAAAACTAGCAAGAATGAAGACACAACGCATAGCCGCAGCATCGATGTAGAAAACTGCAGTTACAGTGACGCTAGCAGCGCAGTTATTAGAAAAAGGAAAAAAAAACAGAAACGCTTCAAAGTTATTTTTTGAACGGTTAAATACGACATCGAATATTAATTATAAAATTTTGTGTTATTAAATAAGTGTTGAAAGTTATTTTTTTAATGAAAATAAATCATTATTAAATCAAAAGTAAATAATAATATTTTATATTTACATAAAAATTTTAATAAAATGAATGTGATAAAAAATGACTTCTATTTAAATATAAATTAAGAGAGAGAAAATTAATAAATCAATAATAATTAAATAATTAAATTAAAATTAAATTATTAAAATAAAAGGTTGAATGTGAGAAAAATTGATTTATGTTTAAACATAAATTAAACAATTAATTCAACTCAACACATAAAGAAGGTAAGTAATTTTTATACACATATTTTTTTTAAATAAAAATACTAATTTTAATACTATTTTTATACTTTTTATAGTTTTGCAGACTTGTTTATTTCTTGTTCCTTTCTTTTTATGCTATTATAAACATAAAAACAGTGTTGCACAATATTACCTCTGTAAAAAGAGCATATAAATATGATAATAAATGTTGTAACATTGAAATAAATATGTTTTAAATTAATTTCTGCTAATAACAGAAAGTTATTGCTTTTTTCAAATGCATATTAACATTCATATTTAAACATTAAAAATGTTTACAGAAAGTAGTTATTACAGAAAATGTAACAGAAGTTACTATTTTTATTGTAAGTTTCATATTAACATACTAAAAATATTATAAAAAATATCAAAGAAATATAAAATAAAAATGTTAAGAATAATAAAAATATTAATTTTAACATTAAAACGTTTACAGAAAATATAATAGATTATTGTTTTTTTTTGTAACTTAAAATTATAATATTAAAAATATCAAAGAAATATTAAATATATTAAAATTGTTAGGAATATTAAAAATACTAAAATATAAATTTTAACATTAAAATGTTTACAGAAAATGTTTTATTCTTTCCTCTGTGTATTCTGTCTTTTATTATAACAAAATTAAACCATCAAAATTCGGTATTTTCTGAACCAATAAAAAGATTGAACTAAAATTTCTTAAATACATCTTAAAATACTGTAGTTTTTGAAATGAGCTTGCAAATGTATAATTTTAAGCTTATCTCAGGAGGGCTATCTTTAAGGAAAATATCATGTTAATATCTTACTGATTTAGAAAATACCGCATTTTGTTCGTCTAATTCTAATTAATTGGCTAACTAATTAAGTTAGTTACTTTCGTGGCCAATAACGAACACTTAAGAGTTACTTAACCTAAGTGTGAATTGTAAAACTATGTCAGAGTAACCTCAGAGTAAGTTTATTTGATTTAATATAATTTAATTTAATTGTGTTTATAAAAAATATTGAAATATTTACGAAGATGTTAGTGTCCTTTGTAATGTCCCTTCTTTATGCGTACTGTACCTATGCTTCCTTATTTTTATTTATATATTTTGAATTCAAATTCACATTCAATATCTTTCATAAGTACTGTATAAAATTATTCTCGAAATTTTTAATTCATAATGATTTACATTTAATCCTTTAGCTCCTACAAGGAGCATAGAGCCGTAAATTATTAATTACTAGTTTGTTATTATCGATGAAAACTACAATTCCTCAGACAAATATCATAAAATAATTTCTGTTAAATTTAAAAAATACCAACGGAAAAATGTGTAGGCTATATATAAACGCTATATATAAACGCTATATATAAATGGTTCACTCCAAGAGTTCAGTTAGGGTCGGTAAAGTAAAAATCAATCCAAGTAGCCCGTCTGACAATAATCAGAATCCTAATACAAATATAAAATCATGTGTGTTGATGAGATAAAGAAACTCTGTATCTTTGGAATAGAATCTCCCGTTTCAATTCCTGTTCTTGCCTGTCACAGACGACGATTGATATATGAGAACCTTTTGTGATATAATATATGTTATATAAGCTAATCTAATATTGAAGGTAGGAGAAGTAGATGTTAAGGGCGACATGAACTGCTTACTTTAAATATAGGAATACCGTTTACTACCGATACTGGAATGTTATCTAGATTGAACTGAATTGAACTAGCTCTGTTAAAACTCTTCCGAATCGTTTTCATTTGCGTTCGATGCAGGAGACAAAAGAAACTCTATTAAGTCATTGTCCTGTCTTATATAGATTTTGACTTAACCTTATGGATACCCTAGATTTAATTTAACTCAGTTTATATTGATCAAATATTGTGCTTGCTTTCTTCAGCTTGTTCTAAAACGCCAAACATTTTTGTCAAAATTATTAAAAATGCTGAATCAATACGGTTTTCTTAACTAATTAAGCTGGATTACATCCTCTTACTTCTCCTGCCTTCTACTTCTCCTGCTATCTCCCTTCAACTCTACTTACTTATAATCACTTTCTACCATTTTACTCTTCATTGTAGAACATTTCCAAGTTGTATTAACTTTCGAGCTTACTGCAATAGGTTGCTCACATTTAGAGAAGAGATAATATTCCAGATTGAACTGCAAATATAGTGGAAAAGATGAGGCCGAGTCTAGAGAATTGTCGAATAATAGAGCCATATATGATTAAAGCTCTTAAAGCGAAGAAAGAAAGAAAGAAAAACCAGAAACTAGGTCTGGACGTATATTGAAAATCACAAGAGCACAGCTTGAAATGCCAACAAAAAAGAGACTGTTTTCGAAGTAATGCAAAAGCGGTCCCAAAGGGGAATAAGTTTCGCTGAAGTGGTGGTATTTTAGTCCGTATACTACATATTAATGTTAGGGAGTCGTATACACCATTCCGCTGAGGGTTGGTCTGGCGGTGCATAAAACATTCCACCTCCTCACTACAAAAAAAAAAAGAAAAAAAAATTAACTTATTAACAGTTAATTTATTAACAAAAATGAGTAGAAATAATTGTTTTTAATGTTTTGGTATGACAGGTCCATTATTAGTTTTCGTTGTATGACTTAAAACAAATTTTTAAGATAAGTCTGTGTTAGTCTGTAGACACGTGTGGAAAACTGTCAAATCATAGAGGCACTTCCCTTAAAATGGATGTCCGTCATTTTCATGAGTTCCATAACTGCTTTTTAATATAAAATTAACGGCGTGTGAAAAACAATTTCAGCGAATATCAATTGTCCGCGAGGCAGGGAAGAGAGCTTCACGGTTAAGTGATGTCGCATAAAGCAATTGCATAAAATCCATAAACCATGGAGCCGCTATTAAAATAACAAAAACAAAACAGCAACAACAACGCATTTCCGTTTTAAGTAAAAATATTACAAATAAAAAAACGCAAAATGGCGATGTGAAAATGTCTGCCAGTTAATTCGCATCCGGTTCGGCAGTTGTTTTTACCGCTTTGTGCAAGCATTGCTGTTGTTGTTGGAACGTTGAAGTTCCTCTTGCGTTGCTGTTGCATTATTTGGCAAATTTACTTGGTTGAGTTTTTTGAGGAGCTGAGTTTGCAGCCAAAAAGCCGTTTTGGTCAAGCACATTAAAAAGCTTGTCATGACCATCCTGGAGCGGCTCAGTGAGTGGTAAACCATACACAAAAAAGTATAAAAAATTGAAATGTAAAAATGTTGAAAAGTTAAAAAAGTAAGGCAACAAAACAAAACAAAAAAAAAATCGCGTGCAAATAAGTAACAATGCCGCTACTGTATGGAAAACGTAGTTAACCATGCGGAAGTAACGCCACTGCCCTTCAACGTACGGAGCAATTGTTTTCAATATAACATTTATACGTGGAATTTGTTGTTGATGGTGAAGTACTGGCCTCTGCCCGCACTCCTGCCTTGCTGACTCTGACTTCCATGCTGACCTCTTTACTCTCCTCGGTTGGTATATCCTTATTTGTATATTTCAATTTTGATTCAATGCTGGCTGCAATTTAACTGCATAACTGCACTCACACAGTTGGCAGTGCTGCCAACTTTGCCTATGTTAACTCTGCGTTTACTTTACGGTTACGTTTGAGATGGTAGCGACTTACTTTGTCCGGTTGGTTAGTTTATTTGTGTAAAATTTAAATTTGCTTGCATTTTTCTGCTTGTGAATTAAATTTGATTTACTTCAGAATAATTTCGTTACTCGGACGAAATATCTGAATTGAATAGATTTACAGTTGGGCATTATTTAAGCCCCTTCTTTATTCCTGCTTTATGAGTAATGAACCACAATATTTTGAAATTAATACTTTTCTCTTATGTCAAAATCAGTTTCTCAATTTATTTTGTAAATATTGTTAGAAAAATTTAAATGGATTTTTATTAAATTTTCAATTTGTTATGTTTAAGGCGAGGAAATACTCAAAAAGTATTTAGTTCGTAAATACTTTTGGAATAATTCAAATGAAATTTTATCAAATTTCTAATATATTATATTTTAAGTAAGGAAATACTGTGGTTTCGAACAGTAGTGAATTGAAACAATAATTTTTTTTATTTATTTTTAATAAATTGTATTTGTGACTGGCCATACAGCTGTTTTGAGCATTATGAAATACCCATCAAAAGTGGTCTTGGAATTATTTTTTATTTTTAATCAATCGTAAATAATTCTTTGAGACTGCAAGTATTAAATTAGAAACTTAGAGTTAATGTTTATTAGCCAATTGATCCAAAGCCGCACTTGACTTGTATGTTCGAACTTTGAGTTCTGTATAATTGAATTAATGGTCAGCCGAAAATTCACTTAATTAAAATTGTACGTCATGGACCGAAACAAATGTTAATTACTTGATAACAGGTCTGGACTATAGGATGGCCAGTCATTATCGATGTGTGTAGCCTGGCATTATCCTGATAGAACACAATTCCTCTCCATTGTCAAAAGCTTCAGACAGCCCAATTGTTAACAGCACAGTTCCGAGTTGAGAATTTTGCCGTTTATAATAGATGATTCCCTGCCAATCCCACCAAACACAGCATAACACCAGCTTCCTGGCCGTCAATCACGACCGTTTTCGATTGTCGTTGTATTAAATGATCCACGATCCGCTTTTCATCAGCAGTTACTAACCGCTTCAGAAATGCGTCGATGAGATTATGTTGTGATTCAGCAACAATTCGCATATGGAAATTCGGTCCGTGTGGCATCCGTATATCAAGCTTCTCTTTATAGCTTCTCTGTCAAAATTTATTTTAGTACGAAATCTTATCTTTCTAACACCATCTTGGGTAATTCGATCGAACTTATATAATTCGGGATACAGATAAGTAAAGCCATTTATTGGAAATGATGAATAATGAATTTCTTTTTACTACACACCTGATATTTTAAATTAACGTAATTGAAAGGTTTGATTTAGTTTTTGCCAAAAAGTGTGGTAGTGACTGTTGACCTGTCACTGCAATCAACAGAACCATCATTCATCCTTCATTCCAACTATAATATAAACGCATTATTTCAATTATTTTTCCATTTCTTTATCTTTGAAAGTGAGATAAAACTCAGAATTTTGCTTATAATGGCATCTGCTTCTTTTACTTTCTATAAAATCTCTTCGAAATTGTTTTTCATCCAACAAAAATGAATTGAACCTTTGAATTTCATTAAAAAAAAACTCTTCCAATGAAAAGGAAGAATTTGCATTTTAGGCTTCGTTTTGTGTCAATGACACTTGTTCTGTTTTTATTAAAAACAAAAATAAAAGGAATAATAATATTTTAATGCAATTTGGTCTATAAACAAAAAGTTACTACGTTATAAACCCGCAAATGTATGTGACAATGCATATTCTCATGTTTATACTTTATGTAGTCCATTGGATTTGCATTTTAGCCGCAAACGACACTCTTAAATGTTTGTTAACTTCTTTATGTTGTGAAGGCGCATTTTGCGGTTCCACAGAATTTCTTGCCTAAGTAAATTTTTCGTATTTTTATATTTTGGCAAAATGCCTCCAAATGAAGGCATTCGGCCTGGCCCGGCCCGGCCTGCTTTTTTCGAATTTCTCTACTCAAGTTGGCTTTTTATTTATTGTTAGTGCCCGTAGTATTGTTGCAGCTTGTTAAAATTGCAACATTTCTTCCTTTAACAACGCACTGCCATGCCATGCGTTGGCATGTGGCATCCTGGGAATGTGGCATGCTAAGTATTTTTTACTCTCTCTAAGCATTTCTATTCATATTTACTTTACATTTTCAAATGCAAATTAGGAAATACTTTCCACTTTAAACCTTGTTAGCTTAGTGTTGGAATAGTTGGAACCCACAGAACTACTATCCAAAGGATTACTGATTACTTTTATGTCTGAAAATGGTATTGTCTTTATTATTATCTTATATGATCAGATAATATTTTTGAACTTATCCCCAGATATTATAGGTGTTTATATGATTCTTAAAAATTTTATGATATTTTTGTATTTATTATGATTGTAAAATAACTAACTGCGAAATATTAAAATTGCAATATATTTTATTGTGAAGATGAAGATACTATAAAGATAAAATTATATAGCTACCACTGACATAAACGCTTTTATTATCTGAATGAAAAAATATTTTTTTAAGATCTGCTATATTGCAATGGTATCGTAAATTTAGTGTAAAATATATCAAAACATAATGGTTGTGAGTTAATACTCACTGATTTATTATGATTTCGATATGCTATTTCAATACGAAATACGAAATTAGTTTCAAAGTTCAGTAGTATGAAATGTTATGCAATTTTTATTAGAGAGGTTTCAAACAGTAGTGAATTGCAATAACAAAATTTTTTATTTATTTTCAATTAATTGATTTTTGGCTGACCATACAGCTGTTTCGAATATTACCAAATACTCATCATCTGTAGTCTATTTGCATTTATCTCATATATTATAATTCGCAAATAATTTTTGAGATTGTAATTACCAAGGATTGAATTCGTTCCCTGTCAAATTTGAAACTCATAGTCAGTGTTCAAACCTCTCTATTAAATATAATAACTTCTATTAAGTAAAATAATCACTACCGTCATAACAGACATTACAATCAAATTTAATAAAATTTTAAAGAAATGTGGGCAATTTAGTAATGGTAACTTATATTATTAGATGATCATACAAATTAACTAATCTAATACTTCCTTATATTCACAAGAACAGCTGTTGTCTTCTAAGGGCTTATGTCAGCAAGATAAATTAGGTTTGTTGAACGAAAGGTTCAATATTGAATATAACATTAGCTTTTTTGATATTTATGTTCCATTTCCAAAATTTTTAATTATATGACAGTAACTGAAACAGCTGTATGTGATCAGCCTAAAAATTGACTTTCTTAAAAAATCACACTTTAGAATTTAAAAATTCCCTCATTATAAATTGGTCCACCTAATATAGTGAACCTTGTAGTTAAGATCTTATCTAAATTTATTGCCACCTTTTCTATTCTAAAAAAGTTTCTTGTCATAACACGCATTGAAAATTAATGATTTTTAAGAATTAAATTATATTCTTAATTATAGGATTGGCTATAATAGGTGGACCCACTAATATAGCGAGAAATACCAACTTTGTAGTTTAGCTGTAGTGCAGCTGTAGTTTAGCTGTAGTTAAATTCTAGTTTAGTTATAGTTCAGCTGTAGTTATGTTTTGAATAGCTGTAGTTTAGTTCAGGTTTAGCTATAATTTAGCAACTACGGTTTAGCTATAGCTAAATTCTAGTTCAGCTGTGGTGTAGTTCTAGTTTGGTTGTAGTTAAGTTCCAGTTCAGCTGTAGTTTTGTTCGAGTTAAGCTGTAGTTTAGTTCTAGTTCAGCTGTAGTTAAGTTCTAGTTTAGCTGTAAGTATTTTCTAGTTCAGCTTTAGTTTAGTTCGAGTTCAGCTGTAATTTAGTTATAGTTTAGTTACCGTTTAGTTCTACATTAGCTGTAGTTTAAATCTAGTTTAGCCATAGTTATGCTTTAATTTAGCCGTAGTTATGTTCTTGTTAAGTTGTAGTTTAGTTGTGGTTTGGTTTCAGGTCAGTTGTAGGTCAAAGAAATAGAAGAAATAGAGAACACGGAAATGGAAATGAAAATGAAAAAATAAAAACTTGTTATTCTTTGCTCAGTGCCAATATTATTTTATATATTAAATATATCTGCTTACTTATACTTCTCAGTTATTCGTTACACGTTACTTTTGCCACAAACGAATGCGGCTTAGGTTGCAAATTTTAAAAGCTGTGCGCTTGAAGGACACTCGATGCAATGTTGTATTATAATTCTATTGTCTTTTCCAGTTGAAAAAGTAAAATGAAGGCATTCTCAAGTTTTGCATACAACAAAAGCACTTTTCGAACAATGCTGCCAAAGCAAAATAATATTATTTTCATATTTTATGTAATTAAATGCACTCGTGCTAAGGAGAAAGCGTATATTTCGTAAATTTAATTAATCGTTTTTGTTTTTAATTGTTAATATTAAATTGGTTTAAGGAAACTACTCTCAAACAAATAAAACTAAGCAAGAAAAGTATTTTAATTCTGATGCTGTGATGCTGGGATACTGTGATGCTGTGAT
Source organism: Teleopsis dalmanni (assembly GCF_002237135.1). NCBI lineage: Eukaryota > Metazoa > Arthropoda > Insecta > Diptera > Diopsidae > Teleopsis > Teleopsis dalmanni. The sequence goes on along the minus strand of NC_051847.1, from coordinate 155,461,341 downwards.
GCTCTGCCATTCGAGAGGAGATGTGAATGAGTAATTAAAGCGCTCGTTTCTGTGTGCATTTCAATTTGTGTATCTGTCGTTTTGCGGAAAATATGCCCGCATATGTTGCAGTTTTAATTGCGTTTTTCAAAACCGCAAACAAACGTATACAGGCTCATAAGGACATACATATTAAGGATACACATAAAGACATTTACAACAAATTACACGCTCATAAAAAGGAAATTTTAAGCAACTTTCGTAATCTTACATTTCGTTCTATATTAAATAGAAGAATTTTCCAACTGCTCGGAAAGTTTAATGCGCTCCAAAGTAATATTCAACACTTGCGGTTGTTGTTTAATGTTAACGTATTTATGTCCTGATATGTAATTGCGAAAGTACATATGTAGCCTGTACTTATGGATCCTCGCCTCACTTTCATATACTCTACTCTTGCATAAAAAGTTATTAAAAAGTTAATATTTTTAATATACTTTGCAAAAGTGGAGAGGCAAATTAAATTAAACAAATTAGTTGCATTTGAATTTTAATGTTTTTATTTTATGACGAAGTGGCATTTTGCATTTATTTACATTAAAAATTGTCTTAATTAATTGTTGAAATATATGAATTTGAATCATTTAAGTAATACTTTTATGTGACGTTAAGAAGTAAATTTAGATTTTATATGATTTTAAGAACTTAATAAACAACAAATTTTTAGCCGTAAAAAATACTTTAAGAAAGCAATAACAATTTTTATGATATAAAGATATAACAAAATATTTGAAACAATTAACAAAATGTACAATATATATACATATATACGTAGTCTTTAAAAAGTATACGAAATTTATAATTTGATGCAAACTGTAGTATCTATGAAGAAAATGAGGAGTCAGCCACACCTGTACTGTTAGAATGTATATTCTTACGGAGAGGCAATTAAACTCCGTAAAATAGATGCTATACTACTTTTTATTGACGCAACAGGGTTTAGAGACCTACTATAAACCCAGAAGGGGGCATAATAGAGCCAACGGTTGCAGTGTCACATCCCCTAATAATAATAATAATAATAATAATAATATTATAATTTGAAAGATATAGACACCCCAGCAATTTCTTCTTTCTTATTTTGGACTCACACGATAGCTTTGTTTGTCATTTTGGTTGTCAATTCTTTTTGCTTTCAATGCAAAATGAAAAATTTTGACAGCTAGAATTATATACAAAATTCTAATGTGAATCCCGTATTAGTAATAATACTTTTAAGTATTCAGCGATAGCGCAAAGCTATCGTTCTGCAAGATTTTTGAACATAAATTGAACATATGTGTAAGATTATTTTATATATTGTTCAAAAGATGGCAACTCTTGTTTAATAAATTTCTCTATTTTTGTATAATCTTAAGATCTATTGCATTTTGTAAGTTATATAAAAAACTATTTTTATTTCACGAGATACAAGTAATTACAACCATTCGTTTATTTGATATAACAATTCAACAAAATATGATCTACCCAAAATCTTATTCACCTGAAATGGATTCATGTGACTTTTTTGTTCTTCTAAAGATAATATTACTTCTTCAAGAAAGGCGTTTAGGGTACATTGCAGCTGTAAAAGAAAAATTACGGAAGAAGTCGAACTATGCCAAGGTCAGCTAAGGAAAAATGTATTCAGTGTCGTAGCCAGAAAAACATTAGGGAATAGATCCCTCCTTAACAATATTAACTAGTGATTATACACTGCAAAAACACTTGCAAAGAAATTATTCTTTTGTAATCCCATCTCAATACTGAATTATACTGATTGTATTATGTGAGATGATTCCTACTTTCAAGTTGACAAAATAAATTTTGTTAGACTGACAATTTTTAGAGTTGTATATAATAATTGCAAATCATTTTTATACAATATGTAGAACTGTTCTGAGTTCGAGAACAAAACTCAGTGACATAACGCAACTTTAGTGGATTGGATATACGCTAAAAAAAGAACCAAAAACTAAGAAAACAAGCCTTGAAATAAAATCCTTGAAATAAAATCCTTTAGGAAGCAGAGGAAGAGGTCGCCAAAAAACAAACTGGAGACGATCTATTATAAATGCAATAAATGCCGTTTTACGGAAAAATAAATAACATTGTTGAACTGAGTAACGGAAACTCCAAACTGAAACATCAATGGACTGATGGACTCTGAAAAAACCATTGTTATGGATTGGTGATATGGCTAAGTTGTGTTTATTCAAATATGAAGAGTAACAGAACATCATCATCAATGGCACTTCAAATAAAGCAATGACCAACGATAAATTTTCAAAAAGGAAGTAAAAATAATCTGGATGGTTGTTAGTTTTAACAAGACGATACCACATTTTGTATTGAAAGTGAAACTGAGGAAACATTAAGAAAATTACAGGATGTCTACAATATATCATGACCCAGATTGAATGATTTTACTTTGATGAGGAATATATTGTGACAGTATTGGAAACCGTTAGTGTTATGAGAACGAGTCACCAAATACTCTAGCCTTGAAAGTTGACCTGTAGTCGCCAACCTTATTGAAACTAGAGTTCTACTATGCACTTTTTAGTGAAGTTCTTAATATTCATGCCATGAGAGGAGTATTTTTGAAGCTTTCAAAGTTGTTTTCTTTTATTTATTTTTATTTATATGAATTCACTGGCAACTTCAACTTTCAAAATATAGTAGAATATATGAAATAAAAGTTTCCAAAGTAAAATCAAATTACAGTAATTTTTAACGAAACATTAATTCAGTTTTAAAAACATTAAATTTGTGAAAAGATTTCAGGATATTTGTGTTGTAGTTTGAAGTTTTAAAATTCGCTACAATGTTCCTCCGCGATTGCATTGCCGGAATCACACAATAGCAACCATCATTCAAAACCTATAAAACTCTGAAACCAAGGCAGAATGAGATTTTCCATGAATGTAAAACATTGTTTGGATGCTCGTATGTGTTTATTGTGCATTGCAGCAATAAAACAATAAAAAGCAGGAAAAGCATTTAAAATAACTCAAATGAAAAACGCGAAAATAATAATCCAAGTTAAGAAAGGGAACAAATGGAAAAACATTGTTGTCATTCCTAAAAATGTAGCAAATACTGGCAAATGCGTACCCAGTGCGGAAGCTGCCCTACCACTCGTACTGGGAGTGTAAAATTATATTGCTGCGCGTTCTCGCTTAACAAGTTGGCCATATATCCTTATATGTTTGTGAACAATACAATTCCTGGTATGAGCCCATATCGGTGTATGGAGCATTCAAATCGCATTCACGCAAATGTATCTCCTCAGATGTGAATTAACGTAAAGGAAATGCGAGAGCCTCGGTGTCGTCAAGTTGACAAGTTTGTGTGTTAACGGATTTTGAAAAACACTTCGGTGGTATTACGTTTTGATTGATAAATTTAAGTTCTTAAAAATAAATTCTCTGGAATATAAAAGTTAAATGAAAAACACATTAGTCATTATGACATTGTGATGGTTGAAATTCTTTAACGCATATAATGAATAATAATATTAAACTCAGTTTAAATAAAATTTTTAAAAAAAAGTTTATATTATATTGATCGTATTTCCCAAATAGATATTTACTACAAAATCAACTATTTCTAATAGATCAATATCGCCAAAAACAAAAAATGTAGCGTTTGCTTCAAAACCTTGATGATCTACAAAAATTTGGCAACTCTAATGCAATCCAAAACGTTGACTTTATAGTTTATAATGCAATCTCTTCAAAATAAAGCAGTTGACCTTTAAAGAAGTATTTGTTACCAAACTATAGTATTGCCCTATACGCTGCGTTACACTTAAAATAGAAAACCGTGCTCAAGTCTGAATATATGCATAACGTTGTTCTGGTGTGTCGTTGATTTTGTATGTAACAAGCTAAATTCATCCAATTTCAATACGTTTATTACGATGTTGATGACAAAGGTGTTAACGCTCCATTCAAGCTCCATTACTCTGTACTATATGTGGACAATATACAATATTGTTGATTATTTGATTTATAAGCTAAAGTCAGGACATTTGTTGCGATTTTCATCTTATGTCTATGTCTTATATTATGGTTTAGTAATTTTACGGCTTTAATAGTAAATTAAAATAAAACAAATCCAAATTTTTATTTAAAAACATTTATGGATAATATATAAAAAATTTATAAAATACATTATTCATATATTTTCCACGGATAGTACTGGAGTTAGAAAATGAAATCGAAATATAGAAGCGATATATCTCCCAAATGCACTACAATTGTAATACTTCTTTAATGAATTTTTCTTTACAGTATTTAGACAGAGAAAGATATATTATAACATATTGAGTGCCGCTAATTACACAGTGTAGTTATTTATATTTTCTCAGTAATAACTCCAGTGAAAAAAAATCGTATAATCTTGGTGGACAATTCACTTCACCTAAACATGAGATTACTCGTCTAGAAAATGTCTCATTAATTCAAACCAGAAGTTGTTGTGTAACTGATTAAGCTAAAACTATTTTTCTTCAAGTTGGGAAAACTTCTTCACCAACCGAAACAGGAAATGTTGTGTAACTGATTTCTTGTGACTCCGTTCAGCTAAAACTATATTTCTCCAAGTCTAGAAAATATCTTGTCCAGTCTAAACAAGTGGTGTTGTGTGATTGGTTTCTTGTGGCACCCTCCAGCTGAAACTATATTTTTCCACGTTCATATTTTCAATTTTACAACAAAATAAGCATACATAGTATAACGATCAGAATTGTCGATTTATGTCCTTTGATCCAATGACCCCCATATTTTGATTTTTTTTTAGATAATATGGTATTTCGGTAATTGCAGGTTTTACTATCTGGGACTATTATTATTTAACTATCTGGGACGGCAATTTTGTTTACAAATTTGTTTTGAATTTTATTAGTAAATCCATCGAGCCTCACCACTGAATAGAATTTTCATGGATTTTTATAATACGTTTTTGCAATTTCACCACGTTTGAAGGTTGTTAAACGATACATATTTTATAATGATAAATCTTCAACTAAACACATAATGAGTGGAGTGATAGTTTTGTATGACGTATATTATAAAAACAGTGCTTTCAAATCAGGACCACAAAATGGATCATCCTTTATTAGCGACAGTAAAGCTCAAGTAATGGAAACTTTATATATAAATCAAAATGTATTAAATATGTGATTTCTTAAATTTTATATAAAAATAAGTTAATGTTAATAATATAAAAAATATTAATATTACAAAATGTAAAACTCTATTGCAGTGTAAAATTCTAACAACTAAATAATTTGAGCCAAATGCATATCAATAATCGATCCAGCCCGACCCATATATGTGGATGTTATCTGGATCAAAGTGTTTATGTTTCTGGGTAAATGGAATATTCAACGAATGCAATATTCTGTCTTCAATATCTGTGTTTAAAAATAAGCTTCAAGATATCGCGAAGAATTCGTTTTAATAAAATTTGAATACTGATTAAATTTTTCATTCCTTTTTTTTTCGAAACCGGGTTAAAATTGCATAGCGAGTCACATTTACTTCAACTGATTGCGCTTAAATTAAAATCTAGAAGAACTGAAAGGATAGAACAAAAAAATTATTTGAACTCGAATGGGAAGCTCAATTTTAATATTCTTGCGATATTATTTTACTTTTGTGTTTCTGACACCGTTCCAGGTGCCAACCTGATTACGCGCACTTTGCAATTTTAACGAGACTTTAAAAGCTTTGACATAATAAATGCGTAAACAAAGGGAACGTGACCCATATACGCCCATAAAGTCGAATTCACATCCGGCGAATGCGGGCGGCTGCACAAAGTGTTCGCGCTTAACACAAAACCAAATATTTTTAATAAAAAATAAAAGCGACAAAATAAAACAAAAACAAAAACCAAAACAAAGCAGAAAAGGCAAAAAAGCAAAAAAGTAATAATAATAACATAAAGAATACAGAAGAAAACAGAAGAATACAACAATAACAAACATAGCAACAGCAATAGCAAGAGTAGAGCACATGAACAGGGGAATAAATGCAGGCGAAATACAATAAAGTATGAATTTAACATTTTAATGTGAATGTAAAAATGTTAAAAATGCAAAAATCGGAAAAAAATTCGGAGCAAAATTAATGTTAAATGCAAAAAATGTTAAAATACACAAAATAAAATAAAATACACGAATGTATATGAAAACGAAAACAACGAACAAAAATCGCACTTAAATGCCTTTCACATTTGTTGCTGCCTTTCTCTTTATTAATAAATAATTGCACGCATACATGCACATAAATTCGAGCTCACACCCCACACCACACACAACAGCATAAATAGCATGCATAAAAGTATATTTTTTTGATTTACATATGTTTGCTTGTGTTGTGAGTACTACGTCCCAGTAGAAAAAGTGGTCTTCGAAGACATTGTCTTCAAGACGGTCTTTGATACCGCGTCCGCATGTTCAAGCAAATTTGCAAAACAATTGCTCAAAACATGAATGTAAATACTCTTTCTTTGCTTTCTCTCTCATTTTTAGTGTTCATAGCAACGTATTTGAGTTTTGCCTCAGATGACGCTATGTTTTATAAATGAAGTGACGCAATAATTTTGAAGTGCAGTAAATAAACATTTGTGAAATAAATATTAAAAAAATCAAAATGAATAAAGAAACAAAATCATTAAACTATGAAATATTAAAAAAAAGAAATTAAATCAAAACAAATTAAATATTGACTTAGTTCCTGGAAAATATATTGATATTAATATTGAAGACAATAATTCCAGTGAAAGTTGTTTAAGAAACGAAACAAAGGATGTTGAAAATAAAAAAACTAAAAACACTTGTGAAAAATTAGCTGTTATATTTAAAAACACAGGATTAACAGGCGTTGTGGTAATGATATTTTAGAACTCTTAAGATCAGAAAGTTTAATTGTACCAAAATGCTCTTCAACTCTTTTGAAAACATATAAAACTTCAACAATAGATGATAGCGAAATGCTATAAATTATTTTATATTAGTTTTAGTTAATTTTAGATATGTTAAGTTATATTAAGTTAATTATTTAAATTAATTTGTATTACGTTTACTAGTTTTTACTAGTTTATTTTTAATATCTTAATAAAATTTATAATAATTTATAATAAAATTTATAATTTACTTCTAAAACTGTTAATTTTGAATGTAATGTAAAAAATTATTATATAAAATAAATAAAAGTACAAAATACAACAATTTCTTTCTACTTATTTAAAGAGAAAATTGAAATTCATTTAAAATTTAAAGAGCGCAATAAAAGAGTAGAAATAAAAAAAGGGTGAAAAAATTATATGAGCACTGCACTAAGAGCGCACAACTTTCTGTCGAATGCGTCCGTTATGCAAGACATGGTCTTCGAGACGGTCTTCGAGACATGTACACAAAAATTCATTGAAGACATTTGGCTAATTTGTATGAAAGTGTCTTCGAAGACCGTCATACATTTGGATCGATCGGTCTACATGTATGTATCCATGTCTTGAAGACGTCTTCGATGACGGATCGATCCGTTTTCTACTGGGGTACTTTGTAGTGTGTAGCCGGTGTGGGAGGGACGCATATTACATTTATTTTTATTGTCTGCATTTCCAATTTATTATCATTTTGCATTTTTTGCGTAAATTTTTTTTTATTATTTTTATTTGTGCGAAGTATAAGTAAACAAACCTCACTTGTTAAGGGGCAACTTCTGCACACAACGCACAACACACAAATAAACATATGCATGCACACGCATTCACACAATCAAATAATAAGTGCTCCATATGCATACATGGGCTTTTAATGTAAATTTATTAATTTCTTTGGTGCCTTTTTAAAAGACATTTTTTGTCGTTCCGTCTTCACTAGTCGTTGGGCTAGGCGCAGCGCGGATGCGTGTGGCTTTGAATTTTGTCTCAAGCATCACTTAACGTCACTCGGAAATTTATGTTGGAAATTAAAATTAAAAATTACTTAAATGCTTCTTATGCAATGCAAACATTCTTCATTGAAATCCTCGATGATAAAAAAGTTTCTTATTTCGAAATAAAATTCAAGTTAAAATGATTGACTGTTACTTTTCTTTATTTGAATAAGTTTGAAGTTCTGAAAAACTTGGTTTATTTGGAAACCAGCGCAAACACGAAAAATGACGTCAGCCTAAAGAATCGACGAAGATTCACTCTAACCAACGGATGTTACTTCAGGCTAAGCATACAATAAAGCCCTTTCTTGACAAACAAAAATCACGCTCTACAAGTCTCTTATCATACCTGTAATATTCTTCGGAAGATCTATGGTCCCTTACGCTTTGGCAAGGAATATCGAATTAGATGGAGTCTAGAGATTCAACGAAAAATCACTCTTACCAACAGATGTTACTTCGGGGTATCGAGCCAATTGAAAAACAAAGTCCTCTCTCAACAAACAAAAATCACGCTCCACAAATCTCTTATCATACCTGTCCTGCTGTGTGGTGTAGAAGGTTGGACAATTACCTGCAGTGATGAGAAGTCGTTGGAAGCATTCAAAGGAAAAATTCTTCGGAAGATCTAAGGTCCATTATGCGTTGGCAACGAATATCGAATTAGATGGAACAATGAATGAACTGTATGAGCTAACATATACCTCGACATTGACATAGTGAAGCGCATAAAAATTCACCGGATTCGCTGGCTTATTCATGTCGTGCGAATGAAAGAAAGTGCTCCGGTTAGAAAGTTGTTTGTTTTGGTACCTGCAGGTGGAAAACGGATTACAGGACGTTCGCATCTGGCAACAGCAATCAGTAACAGTATTTTCTTTATTTGAAAAGTTAATAAAGGAATGAATCTCTCAGCAGAGACTTTTACATTTCAACACTCTGATATAATAATTAGAAGTAATAAAGGTGAAGGCACTAAACACAATGGACTGATTTTTCAGAATTAGTTTTTATGAATTAATTTTTGTTATAGAACGCAATGTCTAGGCACACTAAACTAAATTCCATTAACTTTTATTTATACTGTACCGCTGTTATATGTATAGTACATGTAGTTAACAGATTACATATCTTATTTCTTTGAAACATTTTGCATTATAAATTTGTTGCATATTTTCCTTTGTAATATGTCAGCTCTTAAAAATCGGCTTTCTTTACAAAACTCAAGACTCCTTAAAAGTAACAAAGTCCTTGAGGGGTGAATGGTATGCCTACAAATTCAAAAAATTAAAAACAATTACAGGTGCCACTTGCCATAAGAGGGAAATATTTTTGTTTATAATGTACCACTGTACATACATACATATATATGTACATGTACACGAATATAAAACATATACTAAGGTGAAATGTGAGAAAAATAAAGGTGGACTAATTTCTACGGTGCGTTAAAAAGTAATTAAGTATGCCTAAACACATTATGGCTTAAAGGGTTTTGTTAACCGAAAAATGTTATGCCTTCGCACTTGCACTTGCCTGCGCCTGTATGCATGCATAAATACGCTTTAACATGAAAGTGAGTACAAGCGCAAATCTGTTCATAAATACTGTTAAGTAAATTCGCATTTGCAGTGGCAAATGTAAGCCATGTGTGTGTGCGTGTATTGCATTTGCAGCGAACAGGCAGTCTTTTATGCACTCACAATAAAAATGTCAGCAGCACAAACCGCTAACCCTTTTTTGTTTATGGCGCTGTGCTTGCATTGTTGTTTTGTGTTCTGTTATTGTTTTTTGTTTTTGCTTTAATGCAAACAATTTTAAGGCATATAAAGCACTAAAAATTACAACAACAACAGCACCTACAGTACTTATACGGCCAATGCAAAACATGTGTCAGCAGTTAATTGTTTTAACACCTACGAACCTCTTTACAGTGTGTTTATATGTGTAATTGCATATCCACTGTGTTGCGCCTGTATTTGTACTTGGTTTTGTAATTGCGTTTGTACGGCAATAATCCGCCTTATGGGACTTAAATCTCGTCGAATATATTTTGATTTATACAATTTTTATTTTATGCTCTACCAACGTTTTTAATTACTATTTGGTGGAAATAAATTTTTAGATATATTTTTTTATAATCCCATGTTGGCCTGTTATGTGGAACCTTGATTAAGTAATACCGTGGTGAGTTTATACAATATTCATACTCACCAAATCATATTTGGGTATTAATACCACTTTAAGTTAATGCATCGTGGCACAATAATGGTGGAATAATATACAAAATAAATTGCATATTTCAGCTAATTATTACGATGTTTTTAAGTATGAGTCTTGAGAATACTTATACAATACGAATTACATTTTGAACTACTTTCAGATTTCAGACTTCTTCAGACTTCACTTCCAATGTTTATAATATGTTTTAAAGCATAAAGAATAAAAAAAGCCGTTGGAATGTGATTATTAAAGCTCTTAATAAATAATTTTACAAAAAAGCAAAACAGAAAAACCGTCTAAAAGACGCTCTGATTTCACTCTACAATTATGATTACAATAACCCCTTGCACACGTTTTTAGCACATTTACGCTGTCTCATTTAAGCGGTTTTACTCATTATATCCATTCATAATGATGATTTACCACAAATGAGGTTTCATATAAATGACCTTATTATCAGTAAATTAGCTAATTTAAAATTAATTTTGTTTGTATGTAGTTATTTGTCCAATTTTTCACCAAAATATTTGTTACAATTATGTTGACAGAATGATTTTAAATAAATAAAATTAAATATATATATCTACATATATTTAATTGATTTTTGATGTCTGTTTTAACGAAAGAAGCTACATTTCTAATAAAACTAAAATTTTCAATAGAGTGGTGTTTTAAACAGCAGTAAATAACAACAATAAATTTATTAATTAATTGAATTAATTAAAATAAATTAATTATATATATTAATTATTAATTATATATAAAAGTTAATTGAAAATATAAATAAAATTATAACTTAAATTTGTTCTATCAATTCTAAAACAAATTAAAGGCATGATCACAATGGGAAAAATGAATTGTGTGTGAAAAACAGAAATGAGTCGGTATGAATATCGTAGGTAAATGATAGGTTTTTATATATATATATATATAAATGTTGATATATTTATGCTTTAACAAGATTTAATACTTGAAACTTGAAAAGTTTGTATTAAAATTAATTATTTTGCATATCCACAAAATTTGTATTTTAACAGTTCGAAAAATTGGCAGCAATTATTAATATAAATATAACATTCATTTATCAACAAATCAACTGCGTTTTTTTTATATAATAGAACAAAAATTAAATTTTGAAAGAATTAAGCTTCTGTTTAGTTTATTGAAAGGATTTTAGTATTAACAGAATTATAAGATTTCAAAACAAAATATATATAATATCGATTTATATACTTCATCGCATTAAACCAAAATATCCGGCGTTCTCTTACATCAAACTTGTTTCATTTAAGTTGTTTTGCTCTTTAAGTCCGCTAAAGAGAATAATTTAATATATAAAGAGCTTTCATGTGGTTATTACAAATCAACTGTTTTAAAATGTTGAATGCAACCCTAAGGTAAATTTCCCACAGGGGAAATTACCAAAATTTTTATTTTGTCATATACGTCATGTGTTTTATACGTAAAATGTAATATTGCATTCACATGAAAGTTTTGTTTTTAATTTTACTTGTCATTTGAAATTATTCTTGATATCGGTAGCAAAAAAAGTTCAAAACATAAATTTGTGTAGAAATTTTAGGAGCTGAAAACAGATGATTTGTAATATCTACAAAATCAAGGTGATTTTAAGTTGGACAGTTCACCATAGTATAGTATTGTACAGAGTAAAGTTGTGCTATTGTGAACGCAATATTGAATGAAATTTTCATACTAAATAAAACAAAATTGTTATCTCCATACGAGTATATCATATGTGCCAAGTAAATATTTAGTGAAAATAGTTAAAAAGAGTGCATATATGATAAATCTGACAAACAAATTACAATAATGTTGTATGTTTAACGATATTTTTGCTTTTTGATTGCAGATGTCAGTTTAAAATTTTTGACAGCTAAAATGATAAACAAAACTCTTGTGTGAATTCAGTATAAACAAACAAATTATTTAACATGTATAAGTCATGGAAACGACAAATTCTTAATTTCATTAAAATATGTAGTATTAGCTGTAGTGGAAACATAATATAAATTTGCGTTGATGAAAACTTATTACTATTTTTATTACAATCTTGTATGTAACATCACTTTTGTGCAAACTCGTTTTACAAAATTTTAAAAACTTTTTATGTAACTTTTGATGAAATTAACATATTAATTAACTGCACTGCAATCGTAGTGACAAATATATAAATCAATTTCTAGCGTAATTTAAATAAAATTTGAATAATACTTAAATTATAGTGATTAGTTAAAAAATTGCATAATTTTTATTACATATTACAAAAAATATTAAATAACATTAAAAATTCGCTTTAAAATGGTTTTACTTGGCAAATGCTTGCTCACTGCATAAATACTCAAGTAATACACAAGAATTTTTGTGTTTTGTGTATTTGTCCATGTGGCATCACTGTTAACACAAACCCAATTCTGTTTTGACAGTTCGCATGTTTTGTTTTGCTTGCGTTTTCTTTCTCCGTCGGCACGTGTGTGGAATTGTATGGCGAATAATTATTATTAAAATTAATTTAAAAAGTAATATAAAATAATAAATTTAATATAAATTGTGAAGAAACTCAGTAAGTGTTTAAAGTGTAATACGTTTTTCAATAATAAAATAAGTTTTGTTTGGTTACAGAGTAAAATACGTTCTGCGCAGAAACACAACACAACAAGTTGGTGGTTAAAAGTAAAACGTGCGTTCCACATATAAAATTAACGAAATTCCTAAACGAAATATTTGATTTAAAATGGGAAAAACAAAGAAAGTAATTGTGATTAAAGATAAAGATGAGAAAATAAAAAATCCCGAAAAGTTTCGTTTACGCACAGAGGAGTCTGCAGTTTTGGATAGCAAAACAAGTCAGAAAATTTTGGCCGCCGCAAAAAAACAACACCTGGAGGAGAAGGAGGAAGATGCCGCCTTCAAAGTAACCAAAAGTGTTAGGTTTGGTTTGGATAGCAAAAGCGAAGACATCGATGTTACTGACACAGACTTTTTCGATGACATACAAATGGATCCGGAAGATATGAAGACTTTTGAGCGATTCTACAATCCGCAAACTGAAAAGAAAACATTCAATTTGACTGAAGTAGTTATGGAAAAAATTAAAGAGAAACAAGCCGGCGTATTGTCGAAATTAAGTGATGCTGGTTCATTAGACATTGAAGATATTGATCCAAGGGTTAAAAGCATGTACGAATCTGTGCGAGATGTTATGAAGCGCTATCGTAGTGGTAAAATACCGAAGGCGTTTAAAGTCATACCCAAATTGAAAAATTGGGAACAAATACTTTTCATCACTGAACCGCACAATTGGAGTGCAGCGGCTGTCTTCCAAGGAACGAGAATATTTTGTTCGGTATTGTCAGAACCAATGGCACAAAGATTTTACAATTTAGTGCTACTGCCCAGAATACGAGATGATTTGTGTGAATACAAAAAACTCAATATGCACTTATACAGTGCACTCAAGAAGGCTTTGTTCAAGCCGGCTGCTTTTATGAAAGGCATCATCCTGCCACTATTGGAATCGGGTGATTGCAACTTACGTGAAGCTATTATTTTCGGTAGTGTTATAGCGCGCAACTCTGTGCCGGTTCTGCATGCATCTGCGTGTTTGTTGAAGATTTGCGAAATGGGTTACACTGGTGCCAATTCCATATTTATTCGTTATCTACTGAACAAGCGTTACGCATTGCCATACCGCGTGATTGATGCTGCAGTTTTTCATTTTCTGAGGTTTGAGCATGACAAACGCGATATGCCAGTGTTGTGGCACCACAGTTTACTCGTTTTCGTCCAGCGCTATAAAAGTGATATTTCCTCCGACCAAAAGGAGCTTTTATTAAATCTGTTGCGTAAACAATCACATCCAAAAATTACTAGTGAAATTAGAAGAGAATTATTGGCAGCAAAGTGCCGCGATGTTGAGGCGATGGAATCCACTAATACAGCTGAAACGAATTCGAATGCGATGTACACAGATTACAAGATGGACGATGATTAGTTGGAATGAATTTATAGTTGAGAGATATTGTGTAGTGTGATTTAAATATAACTTATTTATGTTATATAAAAATTTAATTATTTCTGAAATTATAGAATAAAATTGCTAATTAAATTCTGAAAGCAACTGTTTTGCGTAGCTCAGTGCGTGTGGCGACGTTTGTGGGTGTGGGTGGGTAAAGTGCAGCAATTACTCTTGGATTTGCTACTTGTTCATGCGTGAGTTTGCTTTGCCGTTTGTGTGTGAAATCCGCCACTTCAGCGGATGACAGGCAAATTCGTTACACGCCTCAGTGCGCCCAACTGGGAACTTGTGTGCGTGTTAAGTTCCAATTTATGCGGAACATCAGTAGTTTAAACTGCATTCAAAACAATTTTTATTCAATGTTATTGCATAAATAATATTGTATGTATAAATGTGTTTATATACATAAAATCCGCTGCATTTATTGTATATTAAATCCATCACATCTATTAAAATGTGATATATTTGCATATTATGTTAGATTCAAGCTGTTTTCATTGATGGATGCTAAATGGAATATTTAGTGAAATTAATGCTTTATGCATCACGCTACCAAAGCAGCTTAGAGGTTGGGTATGATTAGCTCATCCCTTCCTGATCTTTAGCTAATTGAGGTTTTAGCATTGCAATAATGATTACTTAGTAGTAACCATATGCTTGTGTTGAAGAAAAATAATACCTAAGTCATATTGTCAATAAACCATGTATAATCACGAATGTTATTGTTGCGAGTTGTTGCGGATCGTCCCTAGTTTTCTTTATCAAGTATGACTTGGTTAGTGCTATTTGG
Source organism: Teleopsis dalmanni (assembly GCF_002237135.1). Classification (NCBI taxonomy): domain Eukaryota; kingdom Metazoa; phylum Arthropoda; class Insecta; order Diptera; family Diopsidae; genus Teleopsis; species Teleopsis dalmanni. The sequence goes on along the minus strand of NC_051847.1, from coordinate 155,446,322 downwards.
GGGAGTTGTTGTAGGCCAAATTGATATGATAAGCATGCACCCTCTAAAGTGTTTTTACAAGCAGCTCCCAGTGGGTTACCACAACAACATACAAAGGGATAGTATGGGTGAAGTGAGGAAGTATAAGGTTAAAGCAAAGAATCTATAGTAAAAAGAAGTACCACGCTCATACAAATGAAATACCCACTTTATTTTACTGGTGGATTTATAATAAATCCACCCAACCTCATGCAACAATGTTCGATCGAGTCACAACTGGTATGATGTTCAGTTCAAACTCATTGCAACCCACAATTGTTTTTATACGCCTGTTTCTTTTACCTTTCTTGTTTTTATTTGTCTATTTAATTAATATACATTGATTAGTAGCGAAGTGAATGGTAAAGAAATCCCTGAAACAATTTTACCATATACTTTGTTGCTTTATTTTCTTGTACTGAAAATGCTCATATCATAGGAGTAAAGAGTAATAGAATATATTTTTTTTTTATTGCAAAAAATGATGCACTACAAAAACTATTATGTATGTACAAATGTGATATTGGAGACATTAAGTCTGCAGTACATAAATAGGTATGTTTTTATTGCACATTTGTGCATATATTTTACCTCAAATGGAACTACTTCTTAATAGTTTGAATTTTTGGTAACGTTTTGTAATTATTTTAAAAAATATTTGCAAGATTCATATAAAAGTTTTTGAAAAGTATTTTAAAAAAAATAAAAATATTAGAAATGTAAGAAAAATTTTAATGCAAAAAAACGCATGAATGCTATTTACACCGGATTGAAATGTTAAAATTGGTGATTACGATATTGCTTCGGAAATATTGCGCATGGACAACATTTAAGAATAAAGCTTCATAGAATGAAAAAAATCAGATTTGAGACATAAATAAATTTGTAATGTGTTTTTACACTACAATTCATACCAATAGCAAACAGGGAATTTTGTTTTTGTTTTATACTATTAAATTAAAAAAATTATCAAATGTACACAATTTTGATTTCGTCACTGAAATGCTGTTTGATCGCTTGAACATTTTACAGCGAACAAACATACAAACATGCATACAATGTAATACAGAGGGTTGCATGTATGATTGAATACGTATGCAGTCGGGCTTTTGTCAGCCTTACTTGACTCACATATAGGTTTGAACTGAACATCATACCAGTTGTGACTCGATCAAACATTGTTACATGAGGTTGGGTGGATTTATTATAAATCCACCAGCAAAATAAAGTGGGTATTTCGTTTGTATGAGCGTGGCACTTCTTTGTACTATAGATTCTTTGGTTAAAGTGAGAAAAGGTTTGGAGTTCCCTATTGTAATCGTTACAGCCAAATGTAGACTTAAACGCAAGTACGTAAAATGTTGACGAAACACGGGATAATAGTTTGAAATAGGAAGAAAAATATGACTTAAGATAGGAATAAGGATAAGAAAATAGATATGGATGTTGTTTATAACTTTTAGATAAAGAAATTTGGTTCCTATTGATTTATGGCTTAACATGGTTAAAATGGCTCAATTTCTTCAACAGGAGCTGACCTCAGACATTAAGAGTTTTCTGAATCTGATCACATCGCCGAAAATATGGCCTTGTCTTGAATTTTTCGACCTCGAGTGTCATTTAAAGCAGGTTTCCGCTGGAGTATGGTTTTTTAACCACACGATATAAGCAAGTCAGCGATGTTGCTAGGAGATAATTCGTTGAAGAATGTTAATGTAGTAATCAAATTACAATAAGAAACGGCTTTGTTGGATGCGATACTTGTTGTCCATTATAAGTCAATGGAAGGTGTTCTAAAGAACTTACTCGTGAAAGTTTATTAACAAAACTATTTTATCGTTAACTATTGTTATTAATTATCATATTAATTATTAACCGTTGAGGATTGAACTGCTTTGGAGCTACGGTCTAAAAGAAAATACACTAAGGTTAGTGTTGGCTCTTTGACGTCCGAGCAGTTTTCATGATAAGATCTAGTACCAATAACTATCGACTCCCGAATTGGTATGAATTTAAACTTTTGAAGAAAATAATATCTTAGTCAATTATATATAGTAAACATATTAGTTAAGTAAGATCTAATTAGTGTCGACTTAAGAAATGGTTTAAATGGTACTGCTAAAATATAATAGGCTGAACTAAACTAAACTGAAATAAAGTTATAATCTTAAGGGATCTTAAGAGATCTGTATCGGTGTGTTATTCTAAAAGCGCGCATCGGTAGTCAACTTTAAAAATGGTTCAACTCCTTGTTGGTAGTTAAGTTAAGAGATTGTTTCAATATATGATTGATGAGGATAATCTGAATTAACTGATGTTAGATGGAGTTGATGAACGTCCTAACATGACAATTATATTTTACGATATTTGTGTATTCATAATGGGTGTTATGGTGGATAGGATAAATTAATAGGATAAAAAGGATAAAAGCGACTAAAATATCTAAAAATGACTGTCCGAAATCTTGGTTCTGCGGTGGTGATTAACTATCTTTTATATGAATCCATTAATGGTGATGTAGACTTTATTTCTAGTTGATATATTTGAAAAATGGCTGCGTGTCTGAGTTGAAGATAAATTGATTATCAGACATAATAATTTTATTATAATATTATCATAATATTATAATATATGATTTAGTAAAGAGATTTCGTTAAGTGCATAGTCCTTGCATTCCAATATAACTTAAAATAGAGGTCCTTTATGTTGATATTTTTTTAATAATAACATTTTTAAAGCTTTAATAAAAATAATTTCAGTTATTATTTTCTTTCTACAATTCCTATACGTCTGTATGGAATTTATGTTTCAGTTATAAAGTCATATTATTTCGCTTAATGGTTTTTGTAAATATGTTAAGTATAATTCATTGCAGGTGCACAATCATTAATACATTCGAAACCATACTTAATGAGCTCAAAAACCTTGAGCTTACACAGTTAAGTACATAATTGCTAATGATTTGCTCATTAGTTTCATACTTAACACCTTGTTGTACCGTCGAAGTCAGTGGAACACGAATCCACGAATCTACGAATCCATGAATCCACATATTTATTACTTCGGTTCGTTAACAAATTCGAACCGTTGTTTAACGCAAAGTTATTGGGATAATTGATTTCATAAATAAGATTTGGTGCTTCATAAATAAGAACTAAGAAGTCTGAAGGGTTTCATTACCAATTTGACTAGCTTCGTCAATTAATTATTTTCGAGAATACATATTCGATAATTGATGTGAAGTGAGAATGGAATATTATTACTGGGTGTTATGTTTTTGATTATTTGATGATGATAAATAAATATTATAGTTTATCTAAGAATTTAATTTTGTTTGATGACAAATGTATTTGAAAATAATTTTGTGGCGAAGGACCTATCCGTCCAGTTCCCTATTCTTAGTTAATTTTAAAATTAATTTTAATGTAAATTCACAAATAAATAAATATTATTTAGTATTGAAAATACATGTATTCTGACAGGAAGCCTTACCAGGACATAATATATTCTATTCATATCACAACTTCGTGACGAAGATCAAAGCGTTTAAATAGTGAAAATATATATTATAGGAAAATTATATACATTATATAAATATATATATATATTATATAAATATATATATGTACTATATTCTGAAAATAGTACTCAGGTATCCTGTCGTGAATTAGTGTGGAATGTAATATTCTCCACATCTAGCATCTCCTGATTATTTATTTCGGTTCCTGCAAATTTTTTATTATAGTGAAACCTTTATTTCAAATGTGGAGGTCAGTAATCACCTGAATCAGTTTTTTAAAAACAAAGAACAAAAATTGTATGATCTTTGAATCATGCTACTGCTAAATACATGGCAAAAGACATTAGCCAATATATATGTTGAGGCTAGTTGAGTTGAGTCAGTGCACCTGAGCACTTTCACTCTCTATTAACTGCGAGGTTTCTTCAAAACCCCTCTTTGCGCCTTGACTGGATTATTGTTTATCACTTCATCAGACTAAGTAATAAATAACCTCAGATCTGCATATCTCCCCAAGGAGCCTGTAACCATTCTGAGATTTGATAACGCGGTGTTAGTAAGTCTGTCAGATTTCGCAAATAATTTCAGGGCTCTATCCTTTATGTATTTTTTGATGGGATCAATCTTGAGGTCCCTGAGGATGTCATTCGTTCTAATGTACCAAGGAACAAAATATTTACACGGTATAAACAAATTATTTTTACAGCAAACCCATTTCCTAAAGAATCATAAATTTAGTATGAATCAACTTAACATTTTAGTTCTGAACCACTTTTTATGTGAATTAAACTTTACGTTCCAAAACTATATCAGACTTTAAAGATTCAAATCGAAGACTAAGAAAAAAGTTTTATCTTAAATTTAAACAAAAAAATAACTAAAACTCTTAAATCATTTATAGAAATAAAAGCTCCATGGCTTAAAAATTTTATTCCCTGGACTCCAATTACTTAACAACAGATGTGGAGCTATCTCGAACAGAAGTTAATTTAATTGTGTAGTTAAATTGTATTGACATAATATAATTAATTAATAAATGTGATTTTGTATTTTATTAATACAATAAAGTAGAAATTAGTAGCATTTTAAAATTATATATAAAAGAAACAAAATAAAGGTTTTATATATAATCCTCAACCTGTGTAGATATATTTATATTAATATAAACATGCAACCGAGGATAACACTCTTCGAAGATTACAGAGTTATAATCTAACCTTTTATAGGAAAAATTATCACAATGAAAATAATATATAATTATAAAGCATTTAATTGCTATTATAAAACACCAAAAATCTTATATATGCTTTTTGACAACATATCTGATTTTGTTGGTAATAAAATACAAAAGTAGCTTTAGTGGCACATCACCGAGGTACTGTAACTGACTTAATATGGATTTAGTATGGCAGCCCATGATGATTCAGTAACTATCATTGGGTGGCATCATCCTAAAACTGTGGACCTAACACATTTCTATCACATTTCTAAATGTGATAGATTAATGAAGAAGAGTTGTGGAGATTTGTTTGTATATGTTAAGATATCGATATAAATGTTTGCAATATATTGAAGAAAGTTATATTTTTAAAAGTAATATGAGTCGAAAGTAATAACTGTCTAGTTAATGGCAAGAAAAGCGGAATTTTTCTTGATTTTCCAATATTTGAAATGAAAAAAAAATTCTAGTCAAGATTCTTCTGAATCGTGAAGTAGAATGTATATTCCTTCTTATACTTAGAGAAAAAATTTTCGAAGAATTAGAACTAAACTTTACTTATTGTCTTATTTACGGAGATAATTTCGGCTACGTACATGGTGCCAATCTTCGATTTAAGTCTTGACATCGTTATGGAGAAAATATGAATGACTCTACGTTCATGATTATTCAGAGTAGAAGATAAAGGTAAGCTGAATTCCTCCATTAATTTAATTTTTTTCAGAGAAAATGAAGTTTAATTTGTAGTAACCGTTAAAGTTCCTTGAGACTTATTTTAAATTGAAAACGAAACTTGTAAACAAATACTACTTGATAAGGTCAAGCAAGCTCCTACAGCTATCGGGTGTTTTTTTAGCTGCTTGAGAACTTAACAGGATAATACAAGACAGAAATATTGTTGGAATGAAATTTTTTTTATTATAATCTCGTAGATAATTGCATGGAATTTATTTTTTTAATTTGGTTCATTCGATTAGTTTAATTTTTGACTTTTTTTCCAATAAATGTTGTAGTATGGCATCAGTTGTGGTATGAATATTGGCTTCCAATGGTTCAAGAGTTGTGGGTTTGTCGGTATAAACTAATGACGACATAGTTCCATAAAAATTAATCTTGAGGCGTTAAATCGCACAAACGAGGACAACAGCACTACTTCTGGAAGTAAAGTTGATTAATTTCGTAAAAAATCGATTGTTCGATTGTAAAACGCGTTATATGGCAAGTTGCACTATCTTGTTGGAGTCAAATGGCGCCGATGTTTAACTGATTAACTTTTGGAAACAAAAATTCAGACAGCATGGCTAGATATCGTAATGGGAACTCCTTCCTCATTTCGAAAAAAATAAGGACTGATAATGCCGTCAGAGTGTAAATTTCATTAAACAGTCAATTTTACTGGATGTAATGTTGATTCGTTAACGGCTTAAGCATTATCTTCGTTCCATATACGGTAATTTTGTTTATTAACGTAGCTATTTCGAGCTTCATTACTAAACACAATTATGTTTATATTTCCACAATTGTGAACCTTACTAAATAGTAATGTCCACATAGTTTGATATTTTCAGTTTTCAAACCATAGTGCAGCTAAAAAAATACCCGATATAAGAACTTGATCATTTGTAACCGATTAATTAGTTCTATTTTATATATGTGCATTTATCAAACTATCAGTCAATATAGGTGTTCTCTGACTTAATCGAATATACAGACATTTCTTTTGTGTGGCCTTAAAAAAGAATTATGAGAACCTTAAAGACCAACTGAAAAAATTCATTTAAAATTTTTCAATTATTTAGTGTTTCGCACGAATTTATTTATGTTTGAACCGAAATGTCAAAAATTTCAAACAAGAAAAATCTAAAAATAAAAAAAATTGAAACTTCAAAGCACATGTCATATGAGGGACCTTCATCCGATGTACTTCTGTGTTGACATGCACTCTGCCAGCCCAGAATACAATATTATGTGAGCAGTTATCACTGCAGGCACAAATGAAACAACAAGTTCAGATGCTAATGACAATGTTGGGACATACTAAAGGCAAAATTCAAAATTTAAGACATAAAGTGACACATCACAAAGTAAATGACACATAAAAGGATGAAATTCGGTAAGGTAAAATAGAGCAGACTGCAAACAGAAGGTCGCATTCGAAATTCAAACAAAATAGACAAAATTACGAAGAACTCATCTAACAAAAATTTTGCTTAAAGGTTTTAATAATAGTTTTGACTTAAATTCTAGAAAAAGTCTTAAATTCGATATAAATTTATCTTAATTTATAATATAAATAGATAAGGAAGGTTAATACTATACACCCTCTCTCTTGTAAAATTGCATTTCGTTAAGAATATTTGAAGGTAAACATGAAACTTGGAAAAGTTTTTCAGTACTTTCAAGTTCGTTAACTTTTTGAAATTCCCTTAAATAATCAACATCTTTTTTCATAAAATTGTCACCAGTTAGAATGTGTAATATATATCGCTTACGTGATTCTGATTTGGCAGCACTGCGTCAGTGACATATGTCAAACAGAACTGTCATTCAAGACATCATATGTTTAAGTTAAGGTTTGTCGTTTAGATTAGATCGTCTAACAACCGCTGAACTTGCTATAATTTTTAAACTCATTATAATTTACAACCTTAAAATGGTGATGTAATTTCGCATAGTTTTTTATAGAATATATAGGGCAGTAAAAATCCACTGTAAACTGTCGAAAGATTAAAAAAAATTTGCTGTGTAGTGTGGCATTAAGTCTGGATAAAGGTGTGACTAAAACCCATCAATTCTAATTGCTACGGTGACAGTTACAAAATTTTGGGTTTTAAATTGAAAATAAGATGTGCAGCTTCCACAGTAGAATACCACAACTCACACAATACTTCTTGTTTTGACTTTGTTGAGAGAGACATTTTCCGAATGTGTGGCTTTTACATGTCACATGTCATACGAATTGGACACCAAGATCATGGATTCGTGAACTGTAGATTTTTTTGTGGAGTTAAGCAAAGAATCGGGAGGGTTTTATGATTTAAAAATATAATGCGCCCTATTATGCGGATACTGTTTGAATTCTTAACGCCGTCTTAACATCCGTCAAGTCATGACAAAGCTATTGCCAGCTTTATGCTGACAAGGTATTGAAAATTATCTCACAAACAACCCATACTTTAAGATATTCGGTGTTATTAGATGTGGTGCTGTGCACCTAATAAAAAGGTCTATACCAATATACTAATATATAAAAATTTGGTCGAAGTCTCAATTCCAAATGTGTTTTATATATATTTGTGGGAACCACAAAATTGATAACATATATATGATCAAAATCGATAGTATAGTTTAAAATTATGATAGTAAGATATTACGATCATATAATAATCGTTCGTTATTACGATTAAATATAAATATGTATATTTATATTGTACATGTGTATTTAAAAATATATATGTGGTATTAGAAACACCACAACAATATTCAATCTATTTAGAAAGTGTAAGAAACTTACCATGATTTGATAGAGCAAACGACACACCAGAACAACGTAGTTTGTAAATTGCGGCAAGTCGTTTTGTGGTCGTAAATTATTTTGGCTATAAATAAAGGAAAGCATTTATTTTAAAATTTTTAAAACTACATTTTTATATATTCTCACTGGCTAGCTATATTTAAGCTATTAATTTAGTAGGCATAACAAATTTATGAATCTCGCATATCGTGAGACATACTTTAAAGTACTTTGTTGCCAACAAAATGGGATTTGTTGTCTAAATTAATAATTTAGATATTTAGTGCTTTACAATAGCAATTTAGTACTTCATATAATATATATTATTTTCATTGTTTTTATCTTGTTATGTTTCATTTAGTTTTTACCTTGTTATATAGACAAGGTAATATAGTCAAATATATGTATACAGTTTATATGGAACTTTATATAGAATAACTGATCGCAATATATAAATATGACTTAGCCAGATACCACTATCCACTATTTACCACTATTTACAAGATATATATTATTTCACTGAATACTAATGTATGCTAAGTTATAGTAAACTTTTCTAGTGCTAAAAGAATATCCACATTAAGACTAAAGTATAAATATCTTTACTTTATTTTTCATCAGAAACTCAGACTTCAATAGTGGTACATTAGAGGGGTGAACAGCTCAAAAAAATGACCACAAAAGAATGAGAAGCATATTATAGAGAAAAGGGGAATGTTTTGTTGAGACGTTATTTTGCCACTTGTAAATATTTTATAAATTTAATATATTTAGAAAATTGATTTATTCTATATGAAGTTATATATATCATGCTGTTTTTTGCAGTCTGAACATAGATTAAGCCTACAGATCTACGAAATCATTTGAAGTTATTTGAAGTTAAAATATATAATAGAGCGAATTAGGATATCAGCTTGTAGGTGTGAGAACCATATTTTAGTTTGGATGAATTAATGAAATAAATTATAATTTCGATGAGAAATCTATTATGCTGGATATTGAAGAGATTTTCATGCTGTTGTTAAATTAATGTTATTCAAATTTAATTGATCTATAATGGCTATTGAAACTTTACGTGATTCTTAAGTAACATAAGGGTTTTCCTCAAGTAGCTAAATTGGGCTATCTAGAATCTAATCCAATTTTGAATTTTGTTAAGTCTTTAATTATTTCCTCAGATATACTTATCTATAACTGAATGGGAGTAGTATTTTGTAAAACTAAGACTAATATGGAACTGTTTGGGTTATACTTTGGAAAAATTAAATCCATTTGATTTGTCCTTTTATCAATTAAGAGTAATGCAATTGTGATTATTGATTTTATTCCAACATTTGTATGTCCGAACAACTGAAAAAACATTATCTTTACATTGTAAAAACAATTTTAACCGAACATTGTTATTGTTTTAATAAATATGCCTTTAGATTAACGTTAATTTGGGTTTATTCTGTCGGTTTTATAATATCGATTTATTTTAAGAAGAAAATAATGATAGAAATATGGAGCGGTAATAGTCTAAATTACCACATCGAGTAACAATAACCTTAGTTATATCATTGATAACAGCTGTTAGTTGTAGTTACCAATTCATAGAAAAGTAAGGTATCAGACTAATATCGATTTATTTTAAGAAAAAAATAATGATAGAAATAATAGGAGCGGTAATACTTTAAATTACCACATCGAGTAACATTAACCTTAGTTATATCATTGATAACAGCTATTAGTTGTCGTTTTCAATTTATAGAAAAGTAAGGTATCAGATCAACATCATCAAAAATATATATTATTAATAACTATAACTAAATGTAATTAATAACTAATAATTATATTATTAATAAAACCAATTGCATAGTATGGCAATAATTAAGTGGTCCTCTTAATGACTTAAAGAAATGATTATCAACTATAGGTTCAATGAACAAATGAAATTTATAGTGAAAGATTTGCGATAAAAAAGAAAGGCTAAGATGAATAAATTTAGCAAATTTAAAGATTTAAAGTTAGAACGAACGGATGTTCTAGAAAGAGATCTTGCCTGTAAATCTCCAATAGTCTTCTGAAATGTAAAGCCCATGGCGAGTACAGTATACGACAATCAATCGATCAACAGTAACCACAAACTAACAAAATGTTGTTTAGGAAAATACGTACCTATATTAAAATCCGCAAGAGATATAAAGAGAAAGTAGTTAAATGTTTGCAATTAATTATTACTATACTTATGACAAGTACATTTCTCTGAAGGTAGAAGTATCGTAAGATACGTTTTTGTCGCATGTAACGATTTTTTCTCATAAAAGTTTTATGTGTACTAATTGCAAGTATACGACTTAATGATGTCTCGTAAAACTCACTTGATTTATATATAACACTCAGTAACGTACATAAGCAGCACAAACTTTAATGAAAATAGTTGTACTTATACTTGAACTTACAAGATTTTCTGCAATACGTAGATACGAGTACATCCGCATCCGCATCCGCATCCACAGTTGGCTGCTTATGCGCACGCACTTGAGTTACATGTCAGCTTGTGGCTACAAATTAATTATTCTTGATAATAATCATGTAATTTGTAAGTTAACGTTAAAACGTAAACGATTGGGCGGTAAGTGGGTGGTGTTGGCTTGGGTGTTTGGCACTAAGACTGGCAGTGGACATGATAATAACAGCATGACAGCGACTTCATTAGGGTACGATGGTTAACAGAATTGACGGCAGTTGGGTTGGTTACTCCAATGAAGGATGTGAAGAAATTTACTAATTTTAAAATATAAACTTTTTGTAATAAAAAGCACCATTTCTGTAATAAGAACGAATTACTTGTAGAGTTGCTTGCATAAATTAAAATTAAAAAAAAAATTAATAAAAAAAGTTTCCTATTACTTTTATTTTAAAGATTGAAATTTTTCTTAATTTTGTTTAAAAAAGCTTTTTTTTCAAGTTTTTCAAATTATTAAAGAGTTGTAGTTATAAATTATGGGAATCCACAATGTTGGGATATCATGACTCTTTGTAAATTATTATACATTTAAGGTTGATTTAAAGAAAATCGTAGACAATCTTGTTAAGCATCATGAATCAATCACTAATTTTCAGTAATTCTAACATTAAAAAAATATACAAAATATACAGATAAATACAGATAAGATATAAAGATGAGTAGTCTAAAGCCATATATTTCTTTGCAATATACTGTAGGTTGGTTGATTGACTGCATTGCGTTGACTCATTCACATTTTTTGAGAGATAATCAATTGGTATTCATTATTTATCTTCATCTTGATTATTGATTATCTAATTACTTGCTTTGCAGTGTTTTTAAGCATATAAGACTTTACCACATCATTTGTCTTCAAGTTGGTAACACTGTACTGTGTTTTTATGCAAGATCTTAATATGCTTTGTTATCCTTTGTGTTCAGCTTAGCTGTAATAATAGAAAATTATCGTTACACAGGAGTTGTTTTTGAAAAAAATTCAACAAAAAATGAGCGACGCATGGCACTGCCCTCCTATAGCCCAGAGTATCTACCGCTTACAACACGAAAGTTTGAAACAAACAATTAAGGAAAAGCGACCAGAATTGCCCCGTAGAAAAGAACTTAAGTTCCATCATGACAATGCCTGGCTATACACATAGCCATAAGATCATATAGAATTTGGTTCGAAAGTTTTGATACATCCACTGGACTTTGCAGCGTCTGACTACCATTTTGATCTCTGCAAAATTCCGTTAATGGTAAAAATTTGGACGACAGAAGAGTCGGTAAAAATCACTTGACCAAGTTTTTCGCCGATCAACCACATAAGTTCTACACTGTTGGAATTATGTAGCTATCCAAAAAATAGTGCGAGGTCATAAATAACATTATCTGATATATAATAAATTGAAATTAATTTTCAATAAAGAAAATTTTTATTCAAAAATATTTCAAAAAACTGTAGATACTTTCTATATCAACTAAAATGTACACTTTTTCAGTATAAAGAAGGAAGGTCATAGCGATTGTCTATGCAAATCTAAATACCGTTTATTTATTTATGTAAAACCACCTAATTCTTCTATAAGGCCCAAATCAGTTAAGAACGGAATATAATGAATATTCGATATATAATACTTTTGTGTTAAACATACTATTTCGTAGTTATATTCCAAAGAATATTTTATTTAAATTTGTTTTATATATCTGTTTTATCCTCTTACGTGTCCGCATGTATATTTTTTCGTATCAAATAAGCAAATTATGGAATTACAAAAAAAAAATTTATTTATAAACATTTCTAGTTAAACATAATTCTTCATTTTTCTAGTTAATTGGCTCTAAATTCACTGAAGCTTGATTTACTTAAGTAACTCTTAACCCACATAACATTACTTTTTTTCCTGTTGCAGTCATTATTTTTAGTATAAAATGTTTTTTTAATAAAAAATTGTATTTACATGTGTTTATATTATATAAATTTGTATCTTGTTTTATAATTTTTTTGCTACATACATTTTATCTATATTTTACGTTTCTCCGGGACTAAAAACTGTTGCTAAGCTACTCAACGATACAACAAATCCGCTTAATATTTTCCATCACAACTGCGTTGGATGAATCAAGAGAGACCAAAGCAAACCATTCCGATAATTAATTGATATTTATATATGCTATGCACAGCAAAGGCATATAAATTGGTATTAATAGTATTACCCACAGTGGGGCGTTAGTCAGTCAATTATTTTTTTTACCAATACCGATTGATTTTGGATATAGAACACTTAATCTCTTTGTGTTTCTCATATTTTTTCCCGAATTATTCCACTAAAAGTCAATTTAATTTAATTATTTTTGAACGCATTCAAATCCGCTTAAGGTATTAGCTTAAAAACATTCTTGCAAATTTCCGCTTTTTTAAAATATTGGAAATAAAATGATATTCTAATACTCATATAGCACTCTAGCCAATAAGTGCCTAGGAAGAGAATTTAAAATTTTATAATTAGGTCAAATCATAGCAATACCAATTTAATTCAGAATGTAAGTGGTCAGTAAAGTATTTCCATTGAGAATAATTTTAATTTATGATAAACTAAAAAACAATTTCGTCGCCCTTAGTCTCGTCTACAAAAAAAAAAATAAATAAAATATGTAGCGGAAGAGACATGTATATAGCATTTTAAATGAAAAAAATTTTATTAATCTCTTAACAGCGTCGTTTGTGCTGTTGGCAACCCTAACCCTGTTTTACTGTCTCATCACACCCGACGTACTAGTGCCATTAATGTTGTTAGTAATGTCGTTGATCAACTTAACAACTTTTTAAATTTCTCTGTCGTTCTTCCTGCCCTCTTTTCTCCTTCTTCTGTTTTATTTTCATATTCTTTCTCATATCTTTTTTTTTTTTTTTTGGTGATGCTACTTTGGCTTGTCCTTATCCAAACTTGTCTGCTTTATGCTATTTTAACAATTTCTATTGGAATCTATTACAAAGTATTAAAGTTTAGTGAAAATAAAGGACGAAAGCAGAAGAAAAAAACAGCGAAAAAATTATTCAAATAAAGGGAAAAGTCCTTGACATGAGAAACGAGAAAATTACCTCTCAGCAGCATTGTTAAAATGTCCTTATGTCGTTAAGTTTTTCTGTCCTGTTTTCTATTCAATTTTGTTGATTCCATTGTTTTAGCAGCCATGGAAGTTTTTAGCAACGTCAAAGGCATCAATGACATTGCTTTTAAGTGTCGTTTAATTAGAATTCACTCAAATCACATCAGGAATTTTAATCGAAGCGACTTTTCACTTCCTCAGCTGCGTCTTTTTAACTACACTACCAGTCAAACAAAAACGTAGTTGCATGTCCTCTAAATGTGATTAAATGGAAAGTCGTGATTTTTTCTAGTATAAGGTCTTGTTCGAAGTATAAGCATTATAACCACCATTTTTTTTAAGTACGAAAAGACAAGATTTTATTATCCTTTATAGTTCTGCAAAACGCTTATCACCTATATTGCAGGAAAAATGTGATTCAATAAGAATCATACAATATGATTCCTTTAAGAAATTTAATTTTATTTTGTGTATTGGTAAATTTGTGTTGGAAGTATATAAGTATACGATGGCTGTCTTTTAAGTCTTACACCTTAACAATGAAAACATTGTGGTTAATCAGTGGAAATGACTTTATTGTTTCTCGAAGTCTTGGTTTTCTTCAATTATCTAAAGACTTTTGACAAACAAATGATTGTGTGTTACTCAGAATTGACTGTATGTGAACCCACACGGACCGTATAGACCAACTTATAAGTTGATCGTTCTGGCTCAGAATTTCGCAACAGAATTTTTCGAATAAAATCTTGTAGAGCTCTTATCGTACCTTCAGCTCTTTTATAGTTATGCTCTTTCAAGTACAACGGCATTTTAGAGAGCGTCAAGTTGGGAAGAGAGAATTTCATATTCCAAATGATTGAATCATCTGACCTGGATAGGATTCTATACCTTGCTCAATGTATAACAATGGTAGATATCGCAACGATATGATGTTGTATAACTGACTCATTGATAACTTATTGATCTATAGCTTTAGCGTCCTTGCCTCGTCTGTCCCAAACTATCTGTCCCAACCCGTATGTCCCAACTCGCCCACATTCTGATGTCTTTTTCTTCTTTCTGAAGAGAAAATTACATTTCAACTCTCTAAATCTGGTTGATCATCGCAGGACATGTAATAAGTAATATTTTCGCATCGGAGTTGGTATGTCAACATATCATATGTAAAATTATATTTCTTATATATATTAAGCTCATTAAAATAATATGTTGACAAAAAAATTTTTATAGTCACAAAAATTAACATAAATTAATTATAATTTCATTTCTTCTTCTTGTTCTTGAGTTAGTGCTATTACGCACTTTTACTCTATAATGGCTGGGGGACTTATCACTACCCTACACTAGGCTTTAACTAGGCTAAGAAATCATATCATTTATTTGTCTTTTAGTTGATGACGGACCTTAAATCAGCACATCTTCTTGAGATTCCAGTAGTGGACTTGAGGATTGTTAGGGCGGGGTTAAGTAGCGTATAAACTTTAGTGAATAATTATAGAGCTCTGTCTCTGATGTATTTTTTCACTGAGTCAATCCTAAGATCACTATGTATCTGTGTTGATCTAATATGCCATGGAATCTTAAACAGTTTTCTTAAAGTCAGGTTTTGAGCTATCTGTAAATGCTTTAAGGTATAATTTCATTTAAAAAATTTTTTTTTTAAATATATTATTGCATATTCTATATTTCGTTGGCTTTTTAGTCAAATACCATTCGTTAAAATTTATATAAATTATTTTTCACTTATTTTTACTTGAACTTAAGGCATTTTTTCTTTTTTTATTAAGATTTAATAATTTTAACGGATATTATATTATTTTTGTTGTGGTGGTGAAAAGGATTACAACAAAAGTATTTAATTTTGAGCAATTAAAAATTCCATTACTTCATCTACCCATACATAATAGTTTTCAGGACCAACGGCCATAAAAATAAATACCCTTAAGTGCATAATACTTATTAATAAAAAATAAATAAAAATGTTGTAAAGAAAAACAAATTATTTGAACGCAATTGAACAAAAGTAAATTTCACCCAATCAATTTAATAAAATAACAATTACAATCAGAAATAAAAGCACTTAAACCGGAAACGGAAAAGCAGATGACCGCACATTAAAATAAATTTAATGATTTCCAGCATGAATGGCTGGCATGCGTACACATGTTTGCGTATTGGTGCGCTTATTTGTTTAAGGACTTTTGTATAAAGGACATTGTTGTGCAATAGCTACACGGTTTTGTATGGATGCGTTGTTTGGAATATGGCAAAGGAAACAAAATCCAAAAATGCGTTAAAACAAACAAAAGCTAAAAATGTAAAGACAACAAAAAAATATGGAATTCAAAGCATTGTAACGAATACGGGGAATGTGTAAAGCTCATTAATTTATTCTAAAAATGGTTGAAAGAAAAACAAACTTTAAAGCTAAATGAAGTAAATCCGATTACGGAAACCATTGGAACCATTGGCTCCAGGATCGTTATGTGATGATGGCAGCTGCATCAACGAATGAAGCGAATTAACTTAACCGCAATTCGATATAAACAAACATACAAACAAATGCTCCCATTGAACACAATCCAATGCTACAAACATACAAAGAAGAAATGTAATGTGAGCCCTTAAGTAGTCAGTGAAAGTTAATAAGTGAAAGTTAAGTTGTCAATGGGATTGCACTTTTGCATGTTATTTCCTCTTTAATTGCCTCAGTACTGAGTATAAAAGGAGTTTTTGTTTTTTTTTAATAGTAAAAGTTAATGGGACAACAAAGATAGTCATTACATTATAAGCATTTGTTTTGGATGATGAGGAGACTGTGTTCCATATCATGTGTCAGTGTTCTTACTTAGTTAGGAAAGGATCAATCTTCGTGGCCCCTTTTCTTACCAACTTGACCGAGCTGTAATCCTGCAATATAAGAGACATCCAAAGTCATACAACTGACAGATTGGTTTAACCTAATGATATTCCTATGGTACCACAATGGGCCATTATTTAAGCACAAGTGAGCTTTCTTGGATATAATGCGGCTAATCCAACCTACCTAAGTACTTGTTTTGGTCTTATTGGGTGACGTTCTATTAAATTTAAAATAGTTTATTAACAAAAGGGAAACTAATGCATAAGTGTTTCACAAAATAAATCAAATGCATTGATACTAAGACATAACACATTGCCTTTAAGCTTCTCAGGGTACGATGGGTCTGATTTGATACCACAGATAAAACGTTGCATTTATACAAGACCAAAAAATCTACCAAAACATATATAAAGATCGAAATACTGCTCTATTTTAGCAAAACTGAACCAACCTGTTTAGTTTGAAAACTAGACGTCCCTAATTTTAGACAATGGCACAAGATATATAATTTTCTTCTTTTCTGCACAGCCGTAGTCACGACAAAAAGTATTATAGGATAGACAACGTCACAATACATATCTTTCTGATAAGCATTGACTTGTAAGCACCGAAACTGTAGTGCTGAATGGGTTCCAAATTAGTTGAAGGTATGTTTTTATTCTAAATTAGAGTAAGTAGTTTTTGAAGTCTGACAAGAATCTTCCTCCACTAAGGGTTATTTATTACTGTCGCATAAAAGTATGATATTATTAGTACTAATGCTTTGATCTTGAATTTTGGTACTCATCTAGTAGTAATAAGACGTGGTTGCTCTAGTGATGCTGCAGTAATAAGCTAAATGCGTTTTATGAAGCAAATATTATCCGAAAACTAAGATCGGTGAACTCAGGGAGATGGTACTTTTAGTTCACATGAGTAAAGGGAAATCCATTTGGCAAATGTTTTGTTGTAGTTTGTATAGATTTTTGTATACTATACCGTCCTTCCACGGTATAGACTAGAATACTCAAAGCCTAGTTACAATAAACAATGATGTTTGTCGGCTTAGGATTAAGATTTGATGTAAAAATTTGTTGGAGAAAGTCAAGATCGGACACCATTTCTAGTGCCGTAAAACCATGATTATAATATTTGAATGCTTAAAGTTGGGACAGCTAATATGTAAACAGAATAAATGTAAATGAATTTTTTTAAAAATTGTTTATACAATAACTTTGAGGTGAATATGATCAACGACTCGAAAACTGAAAGCTTAGATACAACAAAGTGTATGATATGATATTACAATCAATATTGGCTAAGAGACTTGCTGAAGAAGCTTAAGAATATTGGTTAAATAATAACCTCGAGCAGATGATATTAACTTTTAGTCCAGATTGGTAAAGAGACTTGCTGGAGAAGGTTAAGGACACTCGTTGTAATGCCGTTGAATGATGTTTATGATATTTGACTGATAGAAATTTGGACTTCGTTTATTTAATCGGTGCAAGTTTAAACTAAGTTTAGTAAAAATTCATGATAACATAATATAGGTCAATTAGTGAATAGCGATAATGCCACTTGTTTTCAACCAATCCATTAAAATCATAATAATATAAACGCTTTTGACTGTTTCTGGAATGGCAGCATTGCAAAATTTATAATGGAATGCTATACTCCAAATACAGATTAATTGTATTCAAGTTTTAAAATTATTCACATAAAACGATTATAAACTATTTATTAGCTTGAACCGGGTTATATTGCTCCGTTGATTACAGCAAAATATTTAGTAAAACATATCCAAGCAAAGCAAATTTTATGATGTTACATGTGTTATTAATCGATCGTATAAAAAGTCAAGTCTTGACTTAATTCTGCTGCGATAGAGACTTCCTTATTAAATCGAAAATATTAATGCATTATCTGGTACTTAAAAATATCTGTGGATATAATTACACAAGTTTTTTTATGTGGTAAAGTTTTTAACTAGACATATTCGTTAAAAAGTTTATCAAATATTTTACATACTTTTTTTCGCTAATATATTTTAAAAAAAGCTTATCAGAAATAAATAATTCCCCCATAAATAACTTAACATTGCATGCTGTATTCTATTAAACTTTCGGAGAAATATATATATATGCGAACTATAAACGATTTTTTGTATTATGTCATTATCATTTTATCTTTAATACATATTAAGTTTAAGGCACCTCGGGGCGTATGAGTGACATAAAAACTATGAAATAAACAACAACTCAAAAGTATTAAAATGTAATTATTTTGTTATCTTTTAAAGAAACAAAGAAAAAACTCTAATCAATAGTAATTAATTTCTTGTGTAACAATAAAGCTCGACACATACATACACAGATGTATGTAATACTTCAATTTATTCTAGTAATTAGCTCGTATCGTAGTGTGGGCACCTGCTAATTAATTATTACTATCATTTCAGTCCAACCAATGGAAAAACGAATTTGCGGTTATCCAAGAGTTTATGTTCACCTTAGACATTAAAAGACACTTAATGGTTAATAAATGATTTAGTAATTAAATTAAATGACAACATAGTCCATTGTCTACACAATGCCTTTAATTTATCAAAATTAAAATTAAATCAAAGGAGGCAGGCTTTACTTAAGAATTATACAAAATTTTCTGTTTAAAAGATTGAAAATCATTTTTCGTCCTTAAAATTGCCTCGTACATAAAATGAATAGCAATTTACAGCTGTATTTACTTACTTCTATTGTATTTCATTCAATTTTTATTTTATATTTGGTTTGATTTTATTTCGATTCCCTTCAATTGATCTGGCTTTGTAAGAAAAACTGGAGCAACCAAAGCTGTAGGTACATTTTTTCTGTTATGATTTGTATTCACTGTAGGTCACACTGAAAAATATTAGTTATATTATAGAAAAATTTCATTTAAATGAATCTGAATGAATTTTAATATTTTATTATATAATGAAATATAACAAATAAAAATTTCTTATATTTCTTATATATTTTCTTGTTGAAATTTTCATTACTCTTCAAAATATGAGCTACATTAATTTGCATTTTAATAGCTTTATAAGAATTCAGCATTGGAGCCTCAAAGGAAATGACAGACTGCAGTAGCATTTGAATACTAAAAATAAAAGTCGTGGTTTAAAACCTAGTTCAGAAAATCGCTAGTAAGTAAAATACACACAATTATCGTTTTATTCACAACTAGGACAGTAATGTTTAAATAGGGGAGTTAATCTCCAAGCGTATTTCCTATTTGACTGACACCCAACAAATCTACATAATGTAGATTATATCTAGTATCTACAAGACTGATACTCATATATTTACGGAGCATTTAAATGAGAGTGCTGAGTTTTTTTCTTAGAACGTAACCAACTTTCATATCGATAGTAACGATAGTAGAGGTTAATAAAAAACATTGAGGGCTCATCAATACTGCTGCGCACAACAAAATAGACTATCGTTACTGTTAAAGCTCGTTTCACGGAAGAATCAAATTTATCGGACTCGACATTGATATTGCAGAGAATTTTGTCGTATGATTTTGGTTTATGGCTTTATAACATTTAATTGGTTAAAAATTGAAGCCGCATGATTGTTGTTTATGTTCTAAGTTCAGTAAATAACTGTTCACATGATTAGGTATTGATCCACTACTTTGTTCAGAGATGAGACGAGAATTCTCATTTAGAGGTTATGTCAATAAGACCGTGTAGAGCAGGTTTACATAGTGGATTTCCTTTGCTCCACTAGGAGAAGAGGATGTAAGCTGAAGAAGAAGAAGAACAGACGATCAATTTATCGTACATGGTTACATTTGCTGTTATTTTCAATGATTTCTGAACAAAAGACTCGCATTTGATTCGAGGAAAATAAAATGATCATCCATTCGCTTTTGACAATGTAAGAAAAATGTATTGTTTGATGTGGCTTATGAGTTACTAGTCTTATAAAACCATATTTCTTGAAAAAATAAATAAATATGTCACTGTAAATGGTGCCTAATATCAAGCTATTCTAAGTGAGTTATTTTCTTCAAAATTTTCGTTTTTGCTTTAAAGAAAATATACAGTCGTACATTATACTTCTAAGAAGATTATTAAATTTTTTAAGTACGAGTTTGATAATAACACAATCTTCAGAAATGTACTAATTGCTTTATTATCAATATCGTGTGATATGAGGCGATTACTGAACTAATATCTGTGAAAGTATTTGAAATCCTTCACCCTTGTTAATAAGTTAATAACAATTTTAGTCTTCTAAGCCAGCAACAAACATTTTATTTTTTAAATATGAAGTATAGTGATTACAAAATATGGTGGAAAATGGGATTTATAGATATATTTGTGACGGCTACATGCTTGAAAAAAATTGCATGTGATATTATATGAACAAATTTAAATTAAATTAACAATCATTTGCATAAGTTTAGAACCAATTTAAAAATATATGACCCTAACAAAAATTCTTTAGTTTATTATCAATTTATACTTACGTTATTAAAATGTTACTCATACGCACGGTGGTACATCAAATGCTCACTTGGCTTTGAGTTATTAGCATAATTTTAACAACTTTTCTGCCATTTGACATGATATCTTGATATTTGGATTTAAGAAACCATGTTGTTCTAGAACTAACTGATTTCAATAGGTAATAAAGTAAAATAATAATTACTTTGTTAGATCGATGAATATATCACTCTTTCCTTTCTATGAAAATATGGTATTACTGTATACCAATTTAGATAACTGAGGTTTTTCTAAATTCGCTTTCTATTCTTTTTTTAATAGCATACTGGTTTCTTATGATTCTTTTTTATTATTAATAATATTAATATTTTTCAATATTGTTAAATATTATTTTTATTATAATTATTAATTTATTATTAATAAATTTAATTATTGTAAATAAATTCAATTTTTTGCTTTAAAACTATCAAGTATCGATATATGCTTTTATAAAAAGCGTACTTTAACTAACAATTTTGATCTAGTGTAATGATAAAATAGAAACGGTAAAAGTTAGTTACTGACGTCAAAATAAATTCAATACAATACAATTTGAAATACTTCAATTTCTTGTAATTTTTTTTAAATAAAGTATATATTTTTTATATATAAACATGTAAGTTTTATTTACAATTTTGTTTCATTGAGTTTACATATAATAGAAAAAAAGTAAATAGAAATTCATTTTTAAATAAATAAATCGAACGATATAAAATGGTGTACGTTTCTTAATATTTCTTTTCTATTTTTTTGAAATAAAATTGTTTAAAGTTGTTATAGTGAACAGGTGTCATATTCCCATTACAAAGCTATTTATTTCCTTAAATAATTCGAAAGAATAAAAGTTATTGAAAAAAATATGTAAATTATAATTTATTTAAAATATTATTTTGCGAAAAGTAAATCTTAAGATTTTTGCTTGACCTAAATTGATGGACTTGATAGACTCTTACTTTCATGAAAATAACGAAGTTTTAACACAAACTTGCAAATCTGATAGCTACATTCATATGATTGTCACCACTTTTTTGGTAAATTTAATTAAATGGATGTACAAGATATGTGGTTTTAAGAGGAAGGAGCTACAAACTCAGAACTTTTTTTATTGTTTTTTTGCTTGTGAAATTTACCGAACGTTTGTTTTGAAAGTTGCGTGATATGAAATGGCCACTAAGATCATGATCATTATTACCACCGGATTTCTTTGTGTGATAGCTCAAAGGATCATGTTTATGCGAACAAACTTTCCATTCTAATCGCTTTGAAAACCAGGAGCCGTCAAGTTATGGGGGAGCTATTGTCTGTTAATTGATGAAAAGTTATCAAATATTAAATCAAGAGGAACCAGTATCATAAGATGCCCAGAAAAGCGTTTTTGCATGCATACGTTTTTAAAAAAATTTTAAATAAATAATAATTACAAAAGAAAAAACAAAATAACATAAAAATTTACATAAAAAATTAAAAAAAATAACAATACAAAATAAATTAAATTAAATTATAATTTTAAAGACGGTTCTTGTTTTTTATTATATTACCTTTTAACTTTAAACCTAATTCTTAACATTACGTTTAATATTAGTAATATATATATAAAGAAAAAAAATAATACCTTATAATGAACACATAATGAATATAACTCGATAATAATCCATTTAATATCCATATCCTTAATGTAGTTAAATATATTTTATTATAATAAAAAGCAGATTAATATTTTTTATAAATTTTCCATTATATTATCAGTACATATTTAAATGTAGACCAATAGTCTAAAAGCTAGATAGTTAATCCTGATTTAAAGATTTTTCATTTTTATTTAAATTTATTTAAATTTTTTTTGATATGCTTAAATGCTATAAAATGCATTTATTGCAAAGAAAAAAGTTTTTAATTTTTTTATCCAGATATAAAGTTTCTCAACAAATACTTAATGCTTAATCCAATCCAATGAGTATTTAAAGCTGCACTCATGGTCCTTGTAATGTTGTAATTAAAACATTTCTAAAGTTTAAATATTTCACATTTTTCTCACATTTTCCTTACTAAACCGTTTAACATTCTGCTTTTAGTGTCTCCCTTGGACTTAATATTCCTTATTTTCAGTTTCTCCTTCAGCTTCCGCTGAACAATGAATGCAACAATTTCCTTTGGGAATTAGCCAGGTTTATAATGTTGCTAGTAATCATTGGCATGAGTAAACCTGCACTTAACATGGTCATTTTGTTGTTGTTTCCATTTAAGGTTGACATATTTTCCTCGTAAACATAGTAGAGAAAAGGGTTTTTGTTTTCCTCTCACTGTTCCAATTAGATGCAATTGTATGTGCTGGTCTGGTGCTGATTCTGGTCCTCGTCCCTTTAGTTTTAATGGCGCATTTAAGCGCTGCTGAGCGTAAGTTTCTGCATTTAACATTTTATGTCCTTATTTTGTATTAACGTAATTGTGTGATTCCTGTTGATGAAGATGAACAATGTTGCCATTTTTTTATGGATTTTGTTGTTTGTTGTTGCTGTTGTTGCTTTTTCAGTCGTTTAGTTAATTAATTGTGGTTTTTGGCGCATTCCAAATAAAGCAATTTTTTTCTAACGTTCAAAAGGTAAAGATACTCCCAAAGTGTTATGTGTTTTGTTAAGTAAGTAACTAAAAATAATAATTATATTCATAACGTCTCTTCAAGTTAAGTGCTTTATCACCTTTGTTTATAACAGAATAATGAGCAATTACGAAAGGATGGATGAAGAAAGAAAAAATTCTAAAGAATGTAAATACGTCGATGCGCAAAAAAAAAATAAGTTTAGGATTTTAATGGAAGGTTAAATATGAAATTATTTAGAAGCTCTCAAAGTGGTCGTGATAGTGAGTATTTAGTTAGAGTTTTAATTTTTCAAGTGGAATTAAATACAATGAAATTATATTAATGTTCACAAAAATGACTTAATAAAAAAAGAAAATCATGTTTTTAGTGAAGGAATATGTTGATATCACTTGAAGTACTTGTGTCCCATTTTTGACTGAAATAAAATACAAACTGACAGTCAAATTTTTCGAGTAGTTAATTCCGTACACTGGAATCAACTCGTTGAAGAAAGTTTTCTAAAGACAATTGTCAACACTCACACTCAGAGATAGCTATTCCGCATTGTGACGGCTTAAAGTTGTTCTGAAAGAGCGGAGCTATATCAATTATTGTTTCCAAAATGGCTTGTCATGTTATCCTTGTAAAATCATTTGGTTTCTACATTCAACTAAGGTGAACTGATGAGTCTATTTTCGTTAAATCAGCCAGTTCGGCAAAGTAGCTGTATCTTAGATATTAAGCTGCATCGTCTGTAGTCCTGGATAAGGAGATAGATTCCATTTTTTCTTAAACATGGTAATTTCTATATAGTCCGGTTGGTGAAGGACGGCAACGTTAAAGTGTAGATGCAATAACATGGCGCCCTGTTAGCATTCCAGCCAGCACTCGAATTGAGGGTTTGTCGAAACACAAGAGATCCTGTTTTCTAGGTTATAGGATTCCAGTGATTTCACAGCGAGTAATCCACAATTTATTTGTGAGTACATCAATGTTCATCTATATGGGAAGAATATGAACGAATCGAATGTTTCCTATTGTACATTAATAATAATTAGTTGGAGAACAAAAAGGTTGTAAAACACTTATAGCGCTCTCTATTGACTGCAATGTTCCTACTGACATCGGTTATGTAGCTGTAGGTAGCTGATTTCACCACTCCATAAGAAACATCAGAATTTACTAATATTCTAATAATAAAACATATAGAACAGACAAATTTCCTTATCTATATATGTAGGTGCAATACTAAGCAGTAGTAAAAAGTAGAAATCCAGACAAACGTCAGGGTGTTACGGAAGGTTGGTTACTTCATATTGGTTTTTATCAGATCAATTTAAATTATATGTGGTTACAGCATATTTTTCTGAGCGTAGGTTTGCGACCCCTATTCTTAAGAATATCATAGTCGCTTATCTACAATACTTATTTTATATAAGTAGACCATACAAAACGTATAAAATTAAAATGAATTGATTACATTTAGAGCCCTTATAAGAATACATATTATATATATATATATATATAATATATATATATATATATATATATATATACATATATATATAAACTAATTGTTACTAATATATAATGAATTTAATAAAATGTATATAATCAATATAATCAATAAAATAACTAAAACAAGACAATAATCCCATAAGCAGAATTTTGAAATTATTAATTGCTTATTCCTTTTTTAAGTGAAAGTTGTGATGTCTGTAATTATTTCAGCAATAATGAGAATTAAACATTATTTTTTAAAAAATAACATTATTTCTTTCAGATTTTTGGTTTTCTATTTTTAACTTAAATAAAATATAGTATAAAAAAAATAATATAAGTTACTAAAAAAAAAAACACATACAAAAAGTAGTTAAAAGCGTCATTAGACTTAAATAGATTTTAAGTATTTCTCAATTTGAAGTCAAAGCCTACAGTTTTTGTAAGGTACAATCGATTCGTCCTTTATTCTTCACTTTCACGATTTATATACAAATTTTCTGATAAGTTAATGTGCCAGCAAATTTTGTGTCAAACATCATTGTCATCAACATTGTCACCTTCAAATCAACAACGAAAAATCTATTCTAAAACTGTATTAAACCTTAATTCCCCAAAGTATGTTTGAAAAATTTCCACAAAATAAAAACGAAATCCACTATTGTCTCATTATTCACTTCAAATTGAATCAAACGAATGAAATTTTTATTGAATTCCCTTGACTCGGCCTCAAACGTGACAGTGCAAAACCCAAAAAAGTATACATTTTACGCAAATCCCCTGTTTAACATGCATTTGACGCAGTATTATATCTCACTACACACAGATATATCTTTATATAACTACTAATATCGGTAGATATACCCGTACATATACGAGTATATATATATATTTGTATATATATAATCCATTGTTTTGTTTCGTTTTGGTATGTGTGCACTCGTTGTGTTGCAGGCGAAACAGTTTTAACCAAATTTTGTTTGTTGGATTTTAGCTTTAAGCTTTATATCTTGTTTTTGTTATTACATTGGGTTAGACTTTTTTTATTGTTGCTGTGGCATCAACATCAACATCAATATCAACATCAACTACAACATCGACTACGGCATCGAATTTCGATTGTTTTCATTGCCAAAGGGTATCTGATACAATTTATTCCTTACATTATGCAGATAAGTTCGGTTGATAATAAGATATACCAAAACACAAAAAAAAACAAAAAACACAAATACGCAAAGTAAAGAAATCAATGAAGAATGAATTTCTTATCAGATAAAAAAAATATACATTTGAGTTAGTTTGTAAAGCTGAAGGAAACAAAGTTGAGCTACAAAATATTTGTGAACTTAAAAATATTACAGAAAAAAAGTATAAATTTGGCCAATGATCTTTCCTTTCTTTTATTTTTTAATAATACACTATGAATGCACCCCGACCTAAAAGATCTATTGTGCGACTAAAAGCCCACTAAAACAACACCAAATTAATTATAAATCTCTAATCGCTATGGGCTTCATTTTATCAATTTGATTTGGGACCGAGATCCCTGTTCCAATATAGTCAAGTCTACGTCTTGCCGCCGCTGGGCTAGCAGTTTAGAACATGTTCTAGTGTTTCATCGTCCTTATGAATCACTTTCTACGGGACATATATATTCTTCATATGGTTATTGAGTTTGCAATGTCTTGTAAGTTTTCTTTTTTTTTAATTATATATTAGTTTCTCTTTGTTTTGATTACGAGTTGTGGAGAATAACATGAACCAACTTGTTCGTTTTTGAAGAAAGCGAGACACATTAGAATAGTGTCTTCACATACTAAGTCAAACTATGGTTTTCCATTTTTTTTTTCTAAATGTATTTTGTTATTATTTCATATAAGAATGCAATTACTAAAATTTAACTAAAATTCTTTTAAAACTTATATTATTTGCACCAAAGTTAAACAAAGCTTACTTACTTACTTACTTAGTTCGCCATTACAGACGTGTGTCGTCCTTGGCCGCGTCGAGTAGCCTCCGCCAGTCAGCCCGATTAGTTGCCTTCTGACGCCAGTTGGTAGAAGCTAGCCATCTATATATTCACTTAGATATAGCAGATTAATTTACTTGAATAGAAATGACCTTAATATATATCCTGTGTTTGGTCATTAGTTATAGTCATGTAATTTGCTATTTATTGACCTAAATTTCAAGAAATATTAAGCCATAGCAACCCTGTCTTTTATATTGTATTCAATTATTTTTAATAAAGTTCAGTTGTTATTAAAACTCAAAAGTGTGTACTTCTACATAGGGCTCAATTATAATATGATTAGTTAAGTAGAATATTAACTAATGATCTCTGTAATCTTTGCCCCTAGTGTGAAAAGGACTATATGCTACTTGTGTGGGAAAGACTATACTTAAGTGGAGTATAGAAAAGATCTATACGCCATTTGTGTGAGAAGGACTATATTCAAGGGTATTAAAGTTGTTTTCACATGAATGGCAGAGATTAAAAAGATCGTTAGTTGATATTTTACGTCTTGGGCTAAATTTATTACTTGTCATGCATAAATAAATTAATTCGCAACGTGTGTTGTAGAATTGACACAATTGTAGCTCTACTTTTCAAGATGTCGCCCTTTTCTTCTCATATCCCAATTTAATCCTTATCGATTTTTGAGTTTCACCCATCAGAATGGTAAGATTCAGGGTCTCGATACAGGTCTATTTTCGACCATAGTCTTATTAAAATCCCATTCACTTTTTATTCATTCTTTAAAGTTTCTTATTCTCACTTCGCTCACAAGCCCGTTACATACTGGTTTTTCAAACCAAATCTAGTCTATTTAATATTATTAACTTAATCTGCAATTAGTGAAGTTCATTTTTAATATGAAATGTTTCGTAAATATTATAGGCACAAAATATGTTGACACTCTATGCCCTAATAACATTTATTCATCAGTTAATGACTTAAGCGGTGTACCTGTATCACCGCTAACAAAAGGGGTGAGAACGACTTTTTCATGTGACTTTCGTCAAACTATAGAAGAATGTGTTCTTTGGTCAACCCTATACAATTTTTGGTTTATGATCCCCACATATTTGCTTTTATTAGGTAAATAAATCTTTTGGGAAACCTTTATTTTCCACAGAATCATAAATCAAATTCCTTGTAATGACAATGAATGTCTTTCCAAAATCTATAGAGAATGGAAGCATATAGCAGAGGTGCTTGGAATATTGTGCTGCGGTAGGCTTAAAGTCGTTTGTTATGACCAATTAAGCAAGTAATTACGGGGAATTCAATATTTAGTTGTTTTTAACCATATCAACTGGGTGTAGTCTTCGCTATTAAAAGTATATTATAATAAAAAACAGCATGTATAAGTTCAATGTTGGTAATGGGGCTGGAATACAAATTTAAATATAACACTATTTATAATATATTCTATTAGTAAGGAAACCTTCACAATATATACATATACTGTGTTATAGGTATATAAGATGCTACTCGTATCAAGCTATTAAATAAATGTTCTAATATTATGCATAAAGAAAAATGAAAACAAAGTTTTTGGTTCGAACTTAGTTATACTTTATAATATTATAATATAACTTAATTATTGTTAATATAAATTAAATATTTGCTTTTTAGTTTCTATTAAACTAAAGTGATTAATCAAAAATATAGCAACGAAAATTTGACATTATAAAAGTACAAACTCATTCTGCATAAATTTACAAATATTCACTTTAGCCACATTTGAGGATAATAATGTTTGCGAAATAAGTTAAAGTCCGGCAAAGAATCCCTATTATCCTGCATTTAAAGTTTGATCCGCAAAAAACAATTTAAGAAATAGTTAAATGTGGTTTCCCAAAATTTGCATAGGAAATATGATTATTATTTTTGCTTTGATATTTGCCTCAAGAAAAATTTCTCCAAAGTTATGTCAACACGTTCCAAAAATCTTCAAGATTTAGCATGTGCCGAAATATATGTTCCTACCAGTGAAATGGAATTTTTTATAAGCATTTTAGTTTAGTGTTTATTTTATCGGAATTTATTATGTGCTAAGAAACAAATTCAATAAGTACAGTCCTCTGGCATTTTCGATTTTAAGTTTGCGAAATATCCTCTTTTTAAATCAACTTTGAATGAATTTGAATGAATTTCTTCTTATTATAAGTATTATTTTCATAACTATTTTCTCTTTAATTCAATAATATTTAGGATTAAATTTCGGCACTTCTTAGTAAAGTTAAGTTTTCGATTTAAATTAATTTAAAAAGGCAGTTAAATAGAGTCTTTGATATTAGTTCTTATACTGGCTTAATAACCGAGAAAAAGGAATAAATTATTATAGTAACTGAGTTAATTTATTAAGTTGGACTTTTAGCTATTTTTTATGTAATCTTTAAATATTCCTTATCAATTGTCATGGTTTAGTAAACAAATACAGATTTGCTCTAGAATTTGAAGTAATTTAAAGTCTTGTAAATATTCGCTTTCTTCTGTCATCCTCTCCTACTAACACCTCTTCAAAAGTTGCGCCATCTGTATTTTCTTTAATTGGAGTCCTCTTAAAAATTTTGTATCTTGATAAAAGAAAATTTTGTCCATCTATAAAATTTTTTTTCGGTACTCAGACTAAGGAATCACCTTCTGCTTTTATTGTACTTTCTTCGAAGATACCCTAATGAACTTTAAGTATTTTGGCACGCTAATTCCGAAATCCGCATATAAAACTGTGTAGAGGTAGATACGTTGATAAGTATATTATATTTAATAAAAATTGACATTCAGTCTTGGAAGTGGAATTTGCAGCTAAGTGGACTACAATAGCTGCTCAAACAGATCAAAAATACACAAGGTATTTCATCCATCGTATATCTAAATTAATGATGAATAATCACCAGCAAATTGGCAGGTGTTGTTATTGTGTTTGAAGGAAGAAATTGCCAAAACGTCCATTAAGAAGAAGAAGAAATAAGTGTTCTTCCAATACACTATTTCACAAGTTGATAATTATTAATGAAAAATTCACTGATCGCCTTCGAAATTGCTTTTTATCTTTCGTATTCTTCTGGCAGATACGGTTTCCGGTGTCTGTTATATTTGTAGGCCGAGAAAGAAAGCTTTAGGGAAAGAGATCCAAATTCAATGAAGAAGTGATTGCTGAAACTGGTGTTTATTTTAAGTCTAAATATAAAAGGTTTATAAATTATAGATCAAAGTATTCGTATTAGAATTCGAATGATTCGAATGAATTCGAATGATTACAGGACACTATGTTACTGAATAAAGTAGAATTTTGCCTAAAAGTTGTTATATTTATTAACTGATGAAAAATTTGAGACGTGTAGATTCAAAGACTTTTGAAATGATATTTTATTGCCTTAGTTTTGATCTTATATTCTGAATTTGATGAAATTCTCCTATTCTCATCATATTTATATCATATTTATATATTCAAATCCTTTAATCTTTTGAAACTTGTTCGTGATCTTTAAATATTGCTATGTTTAGACTATTTTACTAAACTCGACAAATAGGCAGCAATATAGAATGTGATATTTTCATACAAAATCCATACAATCTCTTTATCAAAATATGCTAAAGAGGTGCTTAATCTAAGTCCAAGTGTAAACATAGCTTAACACACTTGTTTCTTTTTCCAAGATTTCTTCAGCAATAAGTCACATATATTATACATCTTAATGATCTTCATAAAGTACTACAACTGACTTACATCTCTTCCCTCTCCACTATATACCTACTGTTATCTACTATATCCATTATATATACTATATGTACTATATAAAGCCAAGAAATGGAGATATGTCCTGAGGACATTTAAGATACTGCAAAACTTTGCTATAAAACTTGTGTGACAAAAAGTAAAGAGTTTTACAAATCGCAGAGGTGCTTGCTCATTTCTTCTTCGCAAAGACATAATTTATTGCCAAAGCACTTCAAACTAAGTAAAGTATTCCATGTTCATATATATTTTTTTTATCTTCACAATTATTTTTGCATTTTTTCATTGTAACTCGTGCTGAGGATACTTACACATCTTGACTGAACCGACATATTCGCTGCACTTTACGCATAAATCAGTTTCTAAGTGTCGAGGTCGGTGCACTAAATGTGAGTTTTGTCGTCTGTATGTGGGTGTGGGGGTGGGGGTGGAGAAGAGAGTGTAAAGGTTTAAAAGTGTGTACGAAATGGTAGAGATACATTTGTAACTATTTGTGTGAGTTCGCGTGGAAGTGGAGTTTTTCGGAAAAATCGCAAGAATGCTAACAAAATAGCTTAAAACAAATAAGCGTAAAAGGTATACATGGAATGCTAACAACAGGAAACGGAAACACAGCAGCAGCCTGAAGCTGAAGTAGTTACAATAAAAACAAAAAAAATAATAGAAAATTTCAAAAATTACAATCAAGCATGAAAATTTAAAACAATGCATTTTTTTCATCATACAGAATTGCTACACAATTTTTAAGATTTTTCCCTTAACTCTGCACTTAAGTGCAGGTCGAGCGCTCATAGTTGCCCACGAGTTCAATCCTTCTGCTTTTGTATAGCTTGGATTATTTATTTCAGTGTATTTTAAAAGGGTTTCCATTTTACTATTGCAGTGTTTATACCATATAAATATTTTTATTTTTTTCTATTTTTTGTTCTATTTCCTTTGTTTTTCTCTTGTCTTGAAAGTTCTAAGAGCATAACTCAGACCAGTACGCGCACTTAAGGGCCAAAATGGCTTTCCATAACACATAGTTCTATGCATTTCGGCTGCCTTAAATTCAGTTTTTGTTTTCTTTTGTAAATTTTTTAATAAAGTATCTTTTCGGTATCGCCTATCCGCTACTTAGCGTGAGAGTTCTCATATATATTTTGCAGAAAAGCGCACAAGTCAAGTGTGCAAACTGCTGGCGTAATTAATTGCATTGTTTATCGAAAAAGATTAATGAGTTGCCGCGTGTAAACGCTTGTGTGGGTTGGTAATTGATTTTAAGTTTAGGTTTAAAATTAAATTGTATTTCATATCGTCTTCATGGTCATTTCGCAATATTAATGTAGATAAAATTTTATACGTACATAATATAACGAAACAAATGAATGAAATAATTAATATAGTAGATTGTCATCAAACTTCGATTAAAATTAAATGTTTAATAACTATAAAATTAATATTATGTCAAGTTACTAAACGATTCATTACAATAATATTGAATTTATGAAGTATATTTCATCTTTAGAGAATATCAGTTCAATTAACTGCTGGAATACACATTAGTCTTACTTTCAAAGTTATTGGCATTACTTGCTTAAAATAGGTACAGTTTGGAAAATTTGTAGATATGATATTCATGGAATATACTCGTATGTAATTTGTTAAGAAATTTATATAAATGCGATTATGACATTTGCCACATGATAAATGAGGTGTGTTTTACCTTTTGAGCCTATTTCTTGAATTAAGAAATAAATATAATTATCAAATTGTCAAGTAAACATAAAAAACACAGTGTCTGATTTAATTTACATAGGTGAATGCTAACGCAACCTTTGTCACTGTTCTCTTCAAATTCATACACAGTGAACTAATGTGTGCAACGAAATATTTGAGGCTCTCAGTCAAACTTGGAACCCACCATGTAAAACCACAACTTCAACGACAACGAAGAGTCAGCCTCGGATAAGGAAACCGTTAACTGTTGGCGACACGCGCAAATGTTATAAAGAATATGATTTAAGAATATGCATATAGAATGTCTGAACTCATGTCTGGTTCATGCCCTGAAAAAATATAAGGGTGACATTACCGCCCTCCAGAAAATGCGATGGACGGGACAAGAATGTTCTAAAAAACAACATTGTGACACCCACTACAGCTGACATGCAGCAAAGTAACTAAAGTAAGTAATTAAAAATTGCATGTGTGATGACAAAAAGTGGATGTAACTCAAAATTTACTACATACCTTATAACAAGAATCTCGTATTGAGTCATATATAATACCGGTCGGACATAATAGAATACAGCTGTTGTGATAATGTAGTAATGCGAACATATGTTTATTTATTACAATAAAATGCTGAAATTCATTGTTAATCCATCAATATCTTTATGGCAAAAAACAAAATCAAGAAATAAGCGGAACCATGTGGTGTCCTCTAAATTTGTGGCCTCAATGGAATTCAGAATTTAAATAAAATAAAGAAAGCGTTACGTTGCAATCTTTCAATAAATTAAAGAAAAACGTAGTGAAACGTAAAACGTAATGAAATATTACTATTTAATTATAATTTTCATCTACTCTGCCCTTCTGACATTAGGAGGTCCTTAACGACTGACATTCTAGTTTGCATTCGGAAGGTGGAAAGTCCTCTGTTTGGTTAGGGTCGGTTGCAGCACAAAAGATTATCCATGGTCATAGTGCTCCCCTCCGTTGGGAGCTGGTACCCTGTTCATTCCTATTTCTATTAATTTTCATGATACAAAACTTTGAAAATAATTTTGAAATTGAAAAGCATGTCAAATTAGCTTAAAAGTGTTTTACTACAGCACTTTTACTATTTCAAATAATTTTGCTTCTATAAATTGAAATCAATTCTAAGTAAAGTGGCGCAATGCACTGTTTATTTAATATATACCTATAATAAATGAACTATTAAAGGTTTTCCCAATTTCTTTCAACTTTTTTAATGCTTCATGTTAATTAAGTATTCAATTTTGTTGAATTATATTAAATGGAGTTAAGTCAGTAACGTAAAGTACTAATAGTCGGAAAGGATAACACATTAGTAAAGACATAGGCATTCAATATTTCTGTATGGATTCAATTCGATTTAGTGATTATGAATACATACATATTAAATAAGTTTCCAATATCCCTTTTAGGTGAATATATTTAATAGAAGTCATGAACCATAGTGTTTTTTTTTTTTTGGAAAAAAATTTATTTATCGACCTGTTGTAAGAAAATGGCGGGGGATGAAAAATATTACTTAGATAACATGGCATTGATATTAAATAAATGAATGTATGATAAAATATTCAGTAAGTAAAGGCAAATAATTCTTGTCTCCGAGCTTTCAAAATATTCTATAATAGTTTTCCTTCAATAGTTTCCACATACTTGGTCTAACAATCAACTAGTTGCAGGAAGTAGAAAAGTGTGGATAGTTGGCAATATTCGTAACAGTTTTATAGTCAACCATTCAGTTAAATTTTAGATTAGAGAATACCTCATAATTTATTTTCTATTCAGATGAAAACAAATGTTTATTAAATTTCTACAGCTACATTACGTTACAAAAGAAGTCAATGAGGGTAGTATGATTTTTACTAAACAATGGAAATATATGCATATACGGACGATAATTTAATTTTCGCCAGTGATATGAACTTTTTTTCGAATAGAAGAAAAGCTCGAAAGACTAGTCAGTGGCGGATTTCAACCGCCCTAAAACTCCCCCATCCGACTAACATTTACTAACTACCACGCTGTACTATTTAGAGTATCATTGGTAGTTTGTGAGCTTCATTTGTGGCACTCGAGCGGAGGTGAAAGTCTGATACCACAGGGGCTAAGGTATACACCATCAGCTGTCATGATCGATACATACTAGTCTCTTTAATGGGAGTGTAATGGTGGCTATGAAGCCTTATGTTTCACTAGGAGAGAAAGACAACAGTAAGTAGTGGCTTTGGTTAAAAACTAAATATAGGTGAATATCTGTATTCATAACATTTATAGGACTCAATAAAACATGCGGGTGCTGTGACTCAAAGAACATCAGAGATGTAGAAAGGTTTAATTTTCTAACAAGAGAAA
Source organism: Teleopsis dalmanni (assembly GCF_002237135.1). Classification (NCBI taxonomy): domain Eukaryota; kingdom Metazoa; phylum Arthropoda; class Insecta; order Diptera; family Diopsidae; genus Teleopsis; species Teleopsis dalmanni. The sequence goes on along the minus strand of NC_051847.1, from coordinate 155,411,156 downwards.
ACTATATCCAAACGTATAGCTTTAATTAGTAATTTAATTTTTTGGAGTTCTGATGGGACGTTTATGGGTATAATATGTCATTACAAGATTCAGGCGAAAATGAGAGGATCGTAGTGTTAAGGCTCAGCGGCAGAAAATGACTTACTCGTGTTATTGAAAAGTCGAAACATATATACACCTAAATGCATTGTTAAAGCAAAATAAGACAAACTCATGTAGAATCACGAACATTCGAAATAGAGAAATTAAGTCCATTAACTCCAGAACAGTGTTAGGGAATGTCTTTCGCGCACCACATTGTATTAGCTTAAATTGATTTATTATTATTTTAAATACGTGAAATGTAGTTATTAATTAAAAAATATATATTTTTGATTTTAGATGTAGTCTGAAGAATCGTAATGATTGTTAAATCATAAAAATATTTATGGCCAGCGAAAACATATTTACTGACCTACCACTCTAACTAACATAAACTTAAATACATCTCTCTGTTTAATCACATTTTGTTGACCTATATAAATCTCTTTTTTTTAATAATTTAAATTAAATTAATTACAAATTTTAAATTTATATTTAGTTGGAATTAAATCTGTTTAAATAATTTTTTTTTCAAATGCATTTGAAGAACATATTTTAGTATACGAATGTGAGTAGGTACAGCAAGTACAGCTAACATATTCTCGAATATTTCGATAATAATTTATATGCATTTGACACACTTACATAAATTTTGTATGGAATAAATACCGTTGTCAGTTTCAAATTAAATTATATCTTAATTGAAAAATACATTAGCTGGTCCAATAGAGATGGAGATAATTTTAATGTCAGCAATTTATGTTAAAGCAAAATTTTCATTAAGCCATAAACAATTCATTCATTACTTTATCTTCCGACGACAGGTGTGCAGAATAAATCGTAAGTAAATAGATAAATAAATAAATTACGTATACGACGTGTGTTATTATTGTTGAAATTGCAGTAGAAACTTATAAATTTCACTTAACTAAATTTGTAAATGCCAATGCAGTTATTGTTGTTACAAGCCCAAAGGCAAGCACGATAAGTAAATTTCAATCAGTGGCAAAACATTAATAAAACACAAGCGTCACGGCGTCCTCAGTAGTCAGTACTCAGCACTCGGTACTCGGCACTCGGCATTCGGCAGTATGGGAAATTACTTTCATTTGCAGCTAAATATGACGTTATAAATAAGTACATTATTACACAGAGATACGAGATGGTTCTATATATAAACATCATTGGTGGATATGTAGATATGCATATACGAGTATAGATATGAGTTAATGCTATTCGCACAAATTCAAACTTACAGACTTGTTCCGTACAGCAGGACAATACGAGTAAGAACAGGATATACTTTAGTTAGTTATGTTGTAGTTGTGACGCATTGCCATTGGGAATGAAATTGTTATCAGCAATTAATTAAATAAGACTTGGTCATTAGACTAGAATTTGTAGGGCGTTTTCATATCCGCTTAAAACTACGCCATATACAATGTCGAAATGACAACCACAATACACATAATAAACTTAGTCACATGCACATACACACAGGCACACAGACACACAGGCACGCATACACACAAACTTATGTCCTCTTACAAATACTCTAATAAGCAACTTAATGAATGAGGATGTACAGTGTTGGACCCCGATGAAGTTACTGAGTTCTAAGCGGAATGGAACAAAGCATCCAGTGTTATGCGTAAAACTGTTTAGTTTGTTGCTGCCCCTACTGCTGCTGTGGCTGGTGTTGCTGATGGTGTTGTTGATGTTGGTTGTGGATGTTGCTGCCATTGCTAGATATTGCCTGATATTGCTGTTGCTGATAAAAGGTCGTGGCTGTTGCTGTCGGCTAAAGCTCATAAATTTTTCGCTTGCATTATTGTGCGTCACGTTACTGATAAATCTATAAATGACCTATGGTACAAACTTCAATTTAATGTCCTGTGTTGCGCCTGCACTTATATAGTAGAAGTATGTCTGTGTATATATAGTACTGTATGACATAGGTTGACATAAGTTTTTATGTTGGTCAAAGCACAAAAATTTATTTTATTTAGTTTGTATGTGGAATTTAATAAGAAAGCTGTTATTACGAAGAGATGACCAAGTTATTTCAATATAAAATATATATAATTAAGAATTTTGTTTTTAAACGTGCAAATTGGTCAATAATTAAATAAAATAATTTTTAAAAAAAATATTTTTATTTTTTAAACATTTCATTTTAATCAATAGTTTATAATGTTCTTATATTAACATTATAGTACTCTGAAGATTACTATAGAATAGATTATTTTGACAAGTGTATTATTTAACTATTGACCAATTAGCCAGTTTTAAAAAAAATTATTGTTATTTACAAATTTTTGCTCATTAAAACAATAAATTATTTAAAATATGTATTTTAAAAAATAATTGATAAATAATTACTAAAAATGTATATATTTCCATAGCTAGAAAATTATTTTTATTTTACTAGAACCTATAATTTATTTAATTATTTTTCAAGAATTATTGATTATAATTAATTTAACTGTTTTTAATTTTTTAGCTGATCATACAGTTGTTTCCAGGATTGCCAAATATTGCACTTATTATCAGGGGTCTATAAAAATATAGTTTCTATTAAGAAACATGATGTCTATCGTCATAATGGACTTTAAAAAAATCAAATTTAATATAAAAACATTTCTTGATTTTATAGCTTCGTATATAATCTAATGTCAGGCTTGGAATTTTGAACCTATCAAATTAGAAGTAGTGGCTATATATTTGTTATATGTTTGTCACTTTTTTTTTAAACTTTTCGTTAATTTTCTTGATTCAAACTTATTTCAATTAATTTTATATGATCTATGGGCTAAATTTTTTCAATATCTCTTACAAAACTTAATGATATAAATTTCATTAATGCAATCACATATTTCCATTTTATGTTGAAGCTGTTTGTTTGAGCCAGTGCACTTAAGCACTTTTACTCTTTCTTAACTGCGAAGTTTCTTCAAAACCCCTCTCTACGCCTTGACTGGATTATTGTTTATCACTTCATCAGACTAAGCAATAACTGATCTCAGATCTGCATACGTCCCCGAGGAGCCTGTAACCATTTTGAGATTTGATAACGCGGTGTTGGTAAGTCTGTCAGTTTTCGCAATTAATTTCAGGGCTCTATCCTTTATGTATTTTTTGATGGAGTCAATCTTGATGTCCCTGAGGATGTCATTCGTCGTAATGTACCATGGAACTCTAAAAAGTTTTTATTTTAGGTAAAATCAACAAAGTAATGGAATGATACTTAAAGAACTGCCTTTAAAAGTAATTGTGGTCTAAATTAAAAAAGTCAGTCAAAAATAAACAAATTAATAAGAAAGGTTCGAACAGTAATGAAGAAACAACAACAAAAATTTGATCAATTTGTTGAAATTGGATTCAAGTTTTCTAAGATATGAAATTAATCTAAGTGCTACTAAGTAGTCTAAAATGTAACTCTACCATACGCTTCAAATTTGGGTCGGTTGGAGTTCAAACCTCGGTACTTATAGACCACACAAAAAACTTAATTAGTAGTTATTAAATAGAAAAATATTTTCAAAGTCTACTTATGATGGGTATTTAGCAATATTCGACAAAGCAGTGTTGTGAGTCAAAAATCCATTGATTAAAAAAATAAAAATATCCTATATGCCATTAGAAAAATCTGTCTGAAGTTGTTTTCTTATCACATTTGGTTTTAAAATAAATTTAATTTGTTGTTGTAGTGAAAAAAATACTTAAAATCTTTTCTGCCTTTAAAATTTAATGACTATTTAAAGGCGACATTTTTTTGTAACTAAAATAGCTCTTTAAAGTCAAATATCACATTTTATGGAAGTTCAGTATCTACTGACCCACACTTGCATGCTTGTATGTTCAATTTTTATGTTGAAAGAAATTCATGACAGAAAGTACTCGTATTTTATAATTTATTATATTTTCAGATTTTATTAATATTCTTTGAACTATTACATTACATTTATGTTGTGATTGTCACAGCGTCATATATCATTTTGCTACTGAATATTAAATGAAAGGTCATTTTTTAATGCCATTTTTTGTGGTACAAAAACAACACAGCAGTATAGAGGATACGAATTTAAAATCTTCTTAGTTTATTTTTTCTTTTTTATGTAAATATTAAATATTTATTATTTAAAAGGTAAGGAGTTTATTTATTTTGGTTTTTGACAAAAATTAAATTTAAGCTAAATTTTAAAATTTATTGTTTGCTCGTTAAACACTGCAAAATTCAAAAAATACACAATAAAAATAGTTGTTGGAATAAAATATATACATTTTGTTTTCTCATGTTTCGAACTAAGGATAAAACCAAATCTATTGCTTCGCAAATATTATGAAAATATATTTAAAATACAAGTTTATTGCATTGATTCCATTCAGGTGAAGAGAAAAACTTTAAACAATTTATTTGACTCTTGCAAAAGTTACTGATGTGTAAATTCTATGGTAATCCAGTATGTTTAATATGCACTGAAATTAAAATTAAAATATAAATTTTAAAATTTATTTACCTAACAGCCAAATACTCAGAAATCAACAAAAGTGCATACATTTACAGAATGTTTTGCTGGTTTATGGCATTGCATAGTTTTATTAAAATTTTTAGGCGAATTGCATTTTCAAAAACTAAAATAAAATAAAATAAAATAAAATGTTTCTTATATTTTTCTTTCATGTGGGTAATAAATGCTCACATGTATTTGCCTAAGCATACGTATATGGCGGAGGAGGCCATAAACGTATAAAACCCTAGATGGTACATGGCTGCATTGTGCAATATGTCAAGGACTTCATTTGGGAACCACAGCAAACAAACGAACTAACCATGGCATAACATTTTAGGCTGCATAGAGGCTGGTGTACAGCAACACAAAAGAGCACTGCAGACTGCCTTGGATTACACACTAAATGCAGTTAGCTACAAAGATTCCTTTCGTAAGATTCTTTGCATGCATTTCTAATGATATTAATTTCTTTGGTTGTATGCAGAAACCGACAAATGAAACTTTTCATACAAGAACTTCTGACTCCTAAAAGAATGCTGGAATGAGTTCATGGGCCAAACTTTGGTTCAGTTACGGCTTAGTGAAAGTGTAAGCGTGCGTACGTCCTTATGTGTTGCGGAATTGCGAAGGAAAACATATTTGCTGCAATGCATCCATATCCAAATTCCAACACACATTCCTTTAAGATTAGCTGGCAACTAAGTTTTAACTAAAGTTCCTTGAAATTGTGTGTAATTCCTTACGAAATAAGGCAAAACTTGCTAAAATATCAGTTTCTGCAGCTTTAAATTTTAATTGTAGTTTAATTTCCGCAACAGACTTAATTGGGTCAAATGTTAGTTTTGTGTTCTTTTCAGTTTGGTTCAAAGATATTTCTATATATTGTATACATTGCACGTGCTCATTCGAACTGCAGTAAATTAGAAATAACTTACTTAATAATAATTAATTGAATTTGTTACCAATTTTGTGTTATTTAGCTTTTTCCACTTTTTGATTTTGGCGAACATTCCGATATACTATTATTAATGATATATAACGTTTCGTTGCAAACAAAAATTTCTGAAAGGACGCGTACATTCGTATATATATATATATATATAGAGAATCAAAGATATAAAGCAACTTAACTTAATACTTTTATCAGTCATTAAATTATATATTATATCCATTTTTATGATAGTAGTTACCGCATTAAGTTTTTTATTTAAGAAGGGTTCAAATAGTAATGAAAAAACAACAACTTAAAGTTTAGTTAATTTATTGTAATTTGGCTGAACATACAACACTGTTTCGAGTATTACCTATTCATCATCAGTAATCTTAGGAAGTATTCAAATTTTTATTTAATTAGTTTATAGTACGTATACAATTTGTTGGACTGCATGTGTCAGACTTAGAACTAGTGCCTGTCAAGTTAGAAACGATGACTAATCGTATTTTTTAAGTTTCTTTCTTTTTTTTGTCACTAGTCAAAGCACTTGCCGCGGTTTAAATTAGAACGAGCTTATAAACCATGGTTTTTTTTGGAAACACAAGTGCAATTATGTGAACCAAAGTAATAGTGATGTATTCGGTGGGGGTAGGGAAGTAGTACAAAAATTTAGTGAATTGAAAAAATACTGCAGAAAAAGAAACATTATCTAGTAAAACTCCCTATTTATACAATTCTGGTTATGCTACTGCACAGCCAAAGCCCGTTAATCTTATTTGTAATTTAAAATAAACTTTAACTCCGGTTAAGTGCGTAACTAAGAAACTGTGTTCTTCTTAATTCTACAAAGCAATATTTCCTTCTAGTTAAAAAAAACGAGATCTTCGCACATCTTAAGCTGTGTTATAACAGGTTGGCTAAAAAGTTTTGAAAGCGACACCTTTTAACCAGTTGAAAAATTAAAATTAATATACCATTTTGACATTTCATCTTTGATCTGAACACATTCAGATGTTTATTTCAATCTGTCAAATTGACAGAACTTTTTTTTTTACAAGCCATTTGAAGCTGATGTGGCATAATGGGAATTTTGTCACAATGGAGGGAAAGAAATTTTCTTTACAATCAAAAAAATCGAATATTGCGCAGTGATAAAGTTCTTCCTTTTACACGGTTTATCAGCAATAGAAATTCTTACAAAAACCATGAATACTGTGCATTCGTGGGCTTCAGTGTTTAAATATGGATGCATAAGCGTTAAAGATGAACCACATATAGAACGTCCAATAAGTGCAACAACACCAGACATCATTGAGAAAATTTACAATATTGTTCGCAGATATTCAAATTTGACTAAACGCGAAATTGTTGAAATTATAAGCATTTCGGACGAGCGAGTAGTCTATATTTTAAAAGAAGAATTTTGTATAAAGAAGGTATTAGAAAAGTCAGCCCATTCGTTGATAATTTCTCAGCGTGACCTATAGAGTTTCGAACAGAATGAAACCAATTTTGTTCATCGTTTTATAACTATAGATGAGACCTGAATTTACCGTCATGCTTCTAAACTGAAACAAAAATATTTATAGTGGACTGAATCTGGTTGTTTGGTTTTAAAATAGATAAAGTCGTAAAGATCGGCAAAAAGGGTATTGGTATCAGTTAGTTGGCATGCAAAAAGTGTTTCGTTGATTGATTACCTTGAAAAAGGCCGAATAATCTATTCTGTATATAATTGCAACCTTTTGAACCAGTTAGATAAAAAATAATTGAATAAGTATCCGGCTTGCGGAAGAAAAAAAGTTATTTTTCAGCAAGACAATGTGTGGGTTCACACAAGTGTTTCTATCTACTGTATTGTCCTTCTGAGTTTTATCTCTTCAGAAATTTGAAACAATTACTTTGTGGAATTGCGTTTTTTGTTGAATGAAGGAGCTATTGCAGCCGTGAAACAGTATTTTGTAGAGTTACCGGAAAATCATAACAGGTATAAAATTATTGAAGGACCGTTGAATTAAATGTTTTGAAATTGCGGGGGAATATTTTGAATTAAAATACTAATTTAAAATTCACACTATTTTATTATTGCTTTCAAAATTTATCAATTAACATGTATTTCAATAAGGTGGGTCTGTTTAAGGTTGTAGAAAGTCATTACTACCTGAAAGAAGGTGAAACTTCTAGTTATATTTCTTGAAACCCTTTAACCCAAGTAGAGAATACTGTTTAATTAGATTCAGTTTAAAGCAGAAAACACTACTATTATCACCAATTAGCCTATAAAAAAATAAACACTTATTAAAATTATTTGGTCACAAAATTATTAACATTTATTATCACCGTGTGTTATTCCGTTGGGAATTATTATATATTTAATCATTTTCTCTATAAAATGTATTACATATATGTATAAATATAGTCATATACTTATATATATACTTGTTTATATTCCCTACACAATAAATATATTATTATATAAGATATAATTATTATATGTTCTATGTATTTATATCTCGTCTTACAAGGACATGAAATTGTATCTAATGAAATTGTATCTAACGCCCATGTAGCGTTTGTTTAATTTTTGTTGAAGCATTCATCATTGCATTAAGTTGCTCTGTTAAAGCCGATATCAGTATATATTAAGCAGTTATCAAATTTAAAAAAAAAATATGAACTTAGATACACTCATTTACTTTGATAGACAATAAAATGAGAAATTTCTCAATCTGTTGATAACGAGAAATGCACTTAAACCTTTTTATTCATAAATTTTGCTAAGAAATAATAAATTTTGCACTTTTGATGCTACATAGAAAAAAAATGATCAAAAAATAAGATAAAATACAACTGACACACAACCAGAATACAGGAAATTGAAAAAATCGTAAAAATATTTATAAAGGCTAAAATAAAATTAAAATAATAATTTCAAAAACAAAAATGAAAACAAAAAAAAAAAAAGAAATCAAAGAAAAAAGTGAAACGATAAAATTTTAACATCCGGGTCAGTCTACGCAGCTTAAGCCAATATGGCCAGATGCTGCCATAATCCAAGCACATATAAATGCGTTGCTTGCCAACAGCTTTACAATGTGTCATTGGAAAACTGCTGAAGCAGGAGCAGCAGAGCCCACAGCATCAGTCCTTCGATGCTTTGGGTTCAGTTTATGGCAAAGCGCTGGCAGCTTTTGTTGGCAGCTGATTTTAGCACTGCTGACACGACCAGTACCACTTCAGTAGCTATTTTCGTACCATGCATTTATTTTTAATGGAATATTCCTTTGATTTAAAATTCAACGTGAGCTGGTACATATCTGCCAATATCATAACCAGTGCAAAACACGTGCTGCTATTGTGTTTTCAATTTTTAAACTCTCAGAAGAAAAATTCATTGCGTGTTCATACGTTGCTTGTATAAATTTATGCCGATGATTGAATGATTATCATATTCATGGGCAGATACTTGTACGCAGTGGCAGTGACAGCAACTCATCGATCCCAGCTACTAGCCTGAGCCATCAGAAGGCTGTGTAGTCACCAACGAGGACAGCTGCTGCTGTTGTGTTCTTATTTCGCTTACCAATTATGAGCCCTGCACACCCCTACTCTCGACAGGATTGTGTGAGTTTTAATATTTTAATAATTTGTGTCCCTTCTTTCACATCATACTTCCGCTGCAATTTACTTCCTATTCATTTTGTATTTTGGCCAAAATGAGCCCATTGAAGCTTACCGAAGTATAAAGTTGGCAACCGGAAGCGTGTGAATGAACGAAAAATGTCTTCAAATACGAGTTACCCGGAAATTGTCTGTTGTAGCGATATCCTGCTGCGTTTCTGTATATCCAATAATGAATTTGTGCATTTTATGATAAAAACCGTCCGGCACATACCAGTATTTTGTAAAACAGTTTTGATAAGTTAATAAAAGGAAAAGATACTATGATAAAAGAGTAGAAAATAAAGAAGAAAATAAATAATGAGAAGTTGAAATGGTTAGCCATAGTAAGCCAAGTGTTAGTTGCGATAGGAAGTCCTTCTTACCTCTACAGTTAAGATACGTAGCATTTCACATGTATGTTGTTATATTATTTTATGGATGTAAAAGTTTTGCTAACTATTGAGGGGTGAATGTATGCCTCTTTCCTTAATTCCTTATATACATATTTTGAAATAATTTGTTAAAAAAGTTTGATAATGAGCGTGTTAGTAAAATTTTATTATAATTTTTTATATTCCCTATTTCAATAAAATTAAATACAAACGATATTTCTAAATGAAATTTTGTATCGAATCTAGTACGTCTTCTTTGGCATTGCAGTCATGTATCAACCATAAATCTCTTGAAAGACTTCGTGTCGAATCTATAAAATCTTCTTTGATGCTGCAGTCAAGTATGACACTTAGCCTTCGCAAGAATGTTGCACCTTATTGATATCTTTCCGATATGAGGACGTCACGCTGAAACCCTTGATGTCTTTAGTAATAAACTAAAAGATAAAATTAGCATTCAGTAGTCGTGAGAGTTTTTTCTAACGATGTGTATAGGTTATACCATTTATGCTCTTCCTCCAGAGTCTCGTTTTAGATGATACTTCATTAGATCATGTTGCTATCAGAATACGCACGACCTGCATTACCATATTATAACCTAAAAGGTTTTACTTTAAGTGCTCATAAGAGCCTTGTTTATAGAAGAAGGCTATACCGCGTGTAGTTAATATTGTAAGTTAATTAGTTTTGGCTTTATTAGATTTTACTCGTTCCAGAGCATGCGCTTGTTGCCATATTATAATCTCCAACGATTCTAGCGATATTAAGAATAAGGGAGAAGAGTTCTTAATTAATTTTCTAGAAATAATTTTTATGTAGTAAAAGATTTATATAAACATTTTTTTATATAGCTGTCATATATATAAATATCGTCAAATAATTTTCATTCCCATAAGCCATTAACAACATAAATGAAATTAAGAATGCACTAGAATACTGGCAACAGATTTATAGGTAGATATTAACACATCAGGGTTACAACTCGGGTTTCTCTTTTTTTTTCATTCTGCTTTGCATGTAGTTGTACTCTTCCAATTTTGGATACCCATTTTTCTAAAGCTGTTGATCACGTTATCGAACCATCTTATATGGGGGATATCTCTGCCTCGTTATTCTGTG